>NW_026542689.1:0-389021 GCF_028750875.1 Macrosteles quadrilineatus
ACACTTGTACAAACTTGTACACACTTGTACAAACTTGTGTACACTTGTACAACCTTGTACACACCTTACAACCTTGTACACACTTGTACAACCTTGTACACACTTGTACAACCTCGTACACACTGTACAACCTTGTACACACTTGTACATACCTTGTACACAATTGTAAAACCTTGTACACACTTTTACAACCTTGTACACACTTGTACACCCTTGTACACACTTGTACAAAATTTTACATTCTTGTACATACTTGTACACCCTTGTACACACTTGTACAAAATTTTACATTCTTGTACATACTTGTACCCCTTGTACACACTTGTACAACCTTGTACAAAGCTGTACATCCTTGTACACACTTGTACAAGCTTGTACACACTTGTACAAGCTTGTACACACTTGTACAAGCTTGTACACACTTGTACACCCTTGTACAAACTTGTGCACCCTTGAACACTTTTGTACACCCTTGTACACATTTGTACAACCTTGTACAAACTTAAACACACTTGTACAAACATGTACACACTTGAACAACCTTGTACACACTTGTACAAACCTTGTACACACTTGTACAACCTTGTACACACTTGTACAACCTTGTACACACTTGTACAACCTTGTACACACTTGTACAACCTTGTACACACTTGTACAACCTTGTACACACTTGTACAACCTTGTACACACTTGTATAACCTTGTACACACTTGAACAACCTTGTACAAACCTGTACACCCTTGTACACACTTGTACAAGCTTGTACACACTTGTACAAGCTTGTACACACTTGTACACCCTTGTACAAACTTGTGCACCCTTGTACACTTTTGTACACCCTTGTATACATTTGTACAAACTTGTACAAACTTGTACACACTTGTACAAACTTGTACACACTTGTACAAACTTGTACACCCTTGTACACACTTGTACAACCTTGTACACACTTGTACAACCTTGTACACACTTGTACAACCTTGTACAAACCTGTACACCCTTGTACACACTTGTACAAGCTTGTACACGATTGTACACTCTTGTACACACTTGTGCAACCTTGTACACACTTGTACAACCTTGTACACACTTGTACAACCTTGTACACACTTGTTCAAGCTTGTACACACTTGTACAACCTTGTACACACTTGTACACCCTTGTACACACTTGTACAACCTTTTACAAACTTGTACACACTTGTACAAAATTGTACATTCTTGTACATACTTGTACACCCTTGTACACACTTGTACAGCCTTGTACAAACTTGTGCACCCTTGTACACTTTTGTACACCCTTGTACACATTTGTACAAACTTGTACAAACTTGTACACACTTGTACAAACTTGTACACACTTGTACAAACTTGTGTACACTTGTACAACCTTGTACACACTTGTACAACCTTGTACACACTTGTACAACCTTGTACACACTTGTACAACCTTGTACACACTTGTACAACCTTGTACACACTTGTACAACCTTGTACACAATTGTAAAACCTTGTACACACGTGTACAACCTTGTACAAACTTATACACACTTGTACAAACTTGTACACCCTTGTACACACTTGTACAACCTTGTACACACTTGTACAAATTTGTACAACCTTGTACAAACTTGTACACACTTGTACAACCTTGTACAAACTTGTACACACTTGTACACACTTTTACATTCTTGTACACATTTGTACACCCTTGTACACACTTGTACAACCTTTTACAAACTTGTACACACTTGTACAAACTTGTACATTCTTGTACATACTTGTACAACCTTGTACACACTTGTACAACCTTGTACAAACCTGTAAACCCTTGTACAAGCTTGTACACACTTGTACAAGCTTGTACACACTTGTACACCCTTGTACAAACTTGTGCACCCTTGTACACTTGTGTACACCCTTGTACACACTTGTTCAACCTTGTACAAACCTGTAAACCCTTGTACAAGCTTGTACACACTTGTACAAGCTTGTACACACTTGTACACCCTTGTACAAAATTGTGCACCCTTGTACACTTTTGTACACCCTTGTACACATTTGTACAACCTTGTACAAACTTGTACACACTTGTACAAACTTGTACACACTTGTACAACCTTGTACACACTTGTACAACCTTGTACACACTTGTACAACCTTGTACACACTTGTACAACCTTGTACACACTTGTACAAGCTTGTACACACTTGTACAACCTTGTACACACTTGTACAACCTTGTACACACTTGAACAACCTTTTACACAATTGTAAAACCTTGTACACACTTGTACATTCTTGTACAAACTTGTACTTACTTGTACAACCTTGTACAAACTTGTACACACTTGTACAAACTTTTACAGCCTTGTACACATTTGTACACCCTTGTACACACTTGTACAACCTTGTACAAACCTGTACAACCTTGTACACACTTGTACAAGCTTGTACACGATTGTACACCCTTGTACACACTTGTGCACCATTGTACACACTTGTACACCCTTGTACACATTTGTACAACCTTTTACAAACTTGTACACACTTGTACAAACTTGTACATTCTTTTGTACACCCTTGTAAACACTTGTACAACCTTGTACAAACCTGTACACCCTTGTACACACTTGTACAAGCTTGTACACACTTGTACACCCTTGTACAAACTTGTGCACCCTTGTACACTTTTGTACACCCTTGTATTAATTTGTACAACCTTGTACAAACTTGTACACACTTGTACAAACTTGTACACACTTGTACAAACTTGTACACCCTTGTACACACTTGTACAACCTTGTACACAATTGTACAACCTTGTACAACCATGTACACACTTGTACAACCTTGTACACACTTGTACAACCTTGTACACACTTGTACACCTTTGTACACACTTATACAACCTTGTACACACTTGTACAACCTTGTACACACTTGTACAACCTTGTACACACTTGTACAACCTTGTACACACTTGTACAACCTTGTACACACTTGTACAACCTTGTAAAAACTTGTACAAGCTTGTACACGATTGTACACCCTTGTACACACTTGTGCACCCTTGTACACACTTGTACAACCTTGTACACACTTGTACAACCTTGTACACACTTGTACAACCTTGTACACACTTGTACAACCTTGTACACACTTGTACAACCTTGTACACACTTGTACAACCTTGTACACACTTGTACAACCTTGTACACACTTGTACAACCTTGTACACACTTGTACAACCTTGTACAAACTTGTACAACCTTGTACACACTTGTACAAGCTTGTACACACTTGTACAACCTTGTACACACTTGTACAACCTTTTACACAATTGTAAAACCTTGTACACACTTGTACATTCTTGTACAAACTTGTACTTACTTGTACAACCTTGTACAAACTTGTACACACTTGTACAAACTTTTACATCCTTGTACACATTTGTACACCCTTGTACACACTTGTACAACTTTGTACAAACCTGTACAACCTTGTACACACTTGTACAAGCTTGTACACGATTGTACACCCTTGTACACACTTGTGCACCCTTGTATACACTTGTACACTCTTGTACACACTTGTACAACCTTTTACAAACTTGTACACACTTGTACAAACTTGTACATTTTTGTACATACTTGTACACCCTTGTAAACACTTGTACAACCTTTTACACTTTTGTACACCCTTGTATACATTTGTACAACCTTGTACAAACTTGTACACACTTGTACAAACTTGTACACACTTGTACAAACTTGTACACCCTTGTACACACTTGTACAACCTTGTACACACTTGTAAACCTTGTACAAACCTGTACACCCTTGTACACACTTGTACAAGCTTGTACACGATTGTACACCCTTTTACACACTTGTGCACCCTTGTACACACTTGTACACCCTTGTACACACTTGTACAACCTTTTACAAACTTGTACACACTTGTACAAACTTGTACATTCTTGTACATACTTGTACACCCTTGTAAACACTTGTACAACCTTGTACAAAACTGTACACCCTTGTACACACTTGTACAAGCTTGTACACACTTGTACAAGCTTGTACACACTTGTACAAGCTTGTACACACTTGTACACCCTTGTACAAACTTGTGCACCGTTGTACACTTTTGTACACCCTTGTATACATTTGTACAACCTTGTACAAACTTGTACACACTTGTACAAACTTGTACACACTTGTACAAACTTGTACACCCTTGTACACACTTGTACAACCTTGTACACACTTGTTCAACCTTGTACACACTTGTACAACCTTGTACAAACTTAAACACACTTGTACAAACATGTACACACTTGAACAACCTTGTACACACTTGTACAAACCTTGTACACACTTGTACAACCTTGTACACACTTGTACAACCTTGTACACACTTGTACAACCTTGTACACACTTGTACAACCTTGTACACACTTGTACAACCTTGTACACACTTGTATAACCTTGTACACACTTGTACAACCTTGTACAAACCTGTACACCCTTGTACACACTTGTACAAGCTTGTACACACTTGTACAAGCTTGTACACACTTGTACACCCTTGTACAAACTTGTGCACCCTTGTACACTTTTGTACACCCTTGTACACATTTGTACAACCTTGTACAAACTTAAACACACTTGTACAAACATGTACACACTTGAACAACCTTGTACACACTTGTACAAACCTTGTACACACTTGTACAACCTTGTACACACTTGTACAACCTTGTACACACTTGTACAACCTTGTACACACTTGTACAACCTTGTACACACTTGTACAACCTTGTACACACTTGTACAACCTTGTACACACTTGTATAACCTTGTACACACTTGTACAACCTTGTACAAACCTGTACACCCTTGTACACACTTGTACAAGCTTGTACACACTTGTACAAGCTTGTACACACTTGTACACCCTTGTACAAACTTGTGCACCCTTGTACACTTTTGTACACCCTTGTATACATTTGTACAAACTTGTACAAACTTGTACACACTTGTACAACCTTGTACACACTTGTACAACCTTGTACACACTTGTACAACCTTGTACACACTTGTACAACCTTGTACACAATTGTAAAACCTTGTACACACGTGTACAACCTTGTACAAACTTATACACACTTGTACAAACTTGTACACCCTTGTACACACTTGTACAACCTTGTACACACTTGTACAAATTTGTACAACCTTGTACAAACTTGTACACACTTGTACAACCTTGTACAAACTTGTACACACTTGTACACACTTTTACATCCTTGTACACATTTGTACACCCTTGTACACACTTGTACAACCTTTTACAAACTTGTACACACTTGTACAAACTTGTACATTCTTGTACATACTTGTACAACCTTGTACACACTTGTACAACCTTGTACAAACCTGTAAACCCTTGTACAAGCTTGTACACACTTGTACAAGCTTGTACACACTTGTACACCCTTGTACAAACTTGTGCACCCTTGTACACTTGTGTACACCCTTGTACACACTTGTTCAACCTTGTACAAACCTGTAAACCCTTGTACAAGCTTGTACACACTTGTACAAGCTTGTACACACTTGTACACCCTTGTACAAAATTGTGCACCCTTGTACACTTTTGTACACCCTTGTACACATTTGTACAACCTTGTACAAACTTGTACACACTTGTACAAACTTGTACACACTTGTACAACCTTGTACACACTTGTACAACCTTGTACACACTTGTACAACCTTGTACACACTTGTACAACCTTGTACACACTTGTACAAGCTTGTACACACTTGTACAACCTTGTACACACTTGTACAACCTTGTACACACTTGAACAACCTTTTACACAATTGTAAAACCTTGTACACACTTGTACATTCTTGTACAAACTTGTACTTACTTGTACAACCTTGTACAAACTTGTACACACTTGTACAAACTTTTACAGCCTTGTACACATTTGTACACCCTTGTACACACTTGTACAACCTTGTACAAACCTGTACAACCTTGTACACACTTGTACAAGCTTGTACACGATTGTACACCCTTGTACACACTTGTGCACCATTGTACACACTTGTACACCCTTGTACACATTTGTACAACCTTTTACAAACTTGTACACACTTGTACAAACTTGTACATTCTTTTGTACACCCTTGTAAACACTTGTACAACCTTGTACAAACCTGTACACCCTTGTACACACTTGTACAAGCTTGTACACACTTGTACACCCTTGTACAAACTTGTGCACCCTTGTACACTTTTGTACACCCTTGTATTAATTTGTACAACCTTGTACAAACTTGTACACACTTGTACAAACTTGTACACACTTGTACAAACTTGTACACCCTTGTACACACTTGTACAACCTTGTACACAATTGTACAACCTTGTACAACCATGTACACACTTGTACAACCTTGTACACACTTGTACAACCTTGTACACACTTGTACACCTTTGTACACACTTATACAACCTTGTACACACTTGTACAACCTTGTACACACTTGTACAACCTTGTACACACTTGTACAACCTTGTACACACTTGTACAACCTTGTACACACTTGTACAACCTTGTAAAAACTTGTACAAGCTTGTACACGATTGTACACCCTTGTACACACTTGTGCACCCTTGTACACACTTGTACAACCTTGTACACACTTGTACAACCTTGTACACACTTGTACAACCTTGTACACACTTGTACAACCTTGTACACACTTGTACAACCTTGTACACACTTGTACAACCTTGTACACACTTGTACAACCTTGTACACACTTGTACAACCTTGTACACACTTGTACAACCTTGTACAAACTTGTACAACCTTGTACACACTTGTACAAGCTTGTACACACTTGTACAACCTTGTACACACTTGTACAACCTTTTACACAATTGTAAAACCTTGTACACACTTGTACATTCTTGTACAAACTTGTACTTACTTGTACAACCTTGTACAAACTTGTACACACTTGTACAAACTTTTACATCCTTGTACACATTTGTACACCCTTGTACACACTTGTACAACTTTGTACAAACCTGTACAACCTTGTACACACTTGTACAAGCTTGTACACGATTGTACACCCTTGTACACACTTGTGCACCCTTGTATACACTTGTACACTCTTGTACACACTTGTACAACCTTTTACAAACTTGTACACACTTGTACAAACTTGTACATTTTTGTACATACTTGTACACCCTTGTAAACACTTGTACAACCTTTTACACTTTTGTACACCCTTGTATACATTTGTACAACCTTGTACAAACTTGTACACACTTGTACAAACTTGTACACACTTGTACAAACTTGTACACCCTTGTACACACTTGTACAACCTTGTACACACTTGTAAACCTTGTACAAACCTGTACACCCTTGTACACACTTGTACAAGCTTGTACACGATTGTACACCCTTTTACACACTTGTGCACCCTTGTACACACTTGTACACCCTTGTACACACTTGTACAACCTTTTACAAACTTGTACACACTTGTACAAACTTGTACATTCTTGTACATACTTGTACACCCTTGTAAACACTTGTACAACCTTGTACAAAACTGTACACCCTTGTACACACTTGTACAAGCTTGTACACACTTGTACAAGCTTGTACACACTTGTACAAGCTTGTACACACTTGTACACCCTTGTACAAACTTGTGCACCGTTGTACACTTTTGTACACCCTTGTATACATTTGTACAACCTTGTACAAACTTGTACACACTTGTACAAACTTGTACACACTTGTACAAACTTGTACACCCTTGTACACACTTGTACAACCTTGTACACACTTGTTCAACCTTGTACACACTTGTACAACCTTGTACAAACTTAAACACACTTGTACAAACATGTACACACTTGAACAACCTTGTACACACTTGTACAAACCTTGTACACACTTGTACAACCTTGTACACACTTGTACAACCTTGTACACACTTGTACAACCTTGTACACACTTGTACAACCTTGTACACACTTGTACAACCTTGTACACACTTGTATAACCTTGTACACACTTGTACAACCTTGTACAAACCTGTACACCCTTGTACACACTTGTACAAGCTTGTACACACTTGTACAAGCTTGTACACACTTGTACACCCTTGTACAAACTTGTGCACCCTTGTACACTTTTGTACACCCTTGTACACATTTGTACAACCTTGTACAAACTTAAACACACTTGTACAAACATGTACACACTTGAACAACCTTGTACACACTTGTACAAACCTTGTACACACTTGTACAACCTTGTACACACTTGTACAACCTTGTACACACTTGTACAACCTTGTACACACTTGTACAACCTTGTACACACTTGTACAACCTTGTACACACTTGTACAACCTTGTACACACTTGTATAACCTTGTACACACTTGTACAACCTTGTACAAACCTGTACACCCTTGTACACACTTGTACAAGCTTGTACACACTTGTACAAGCTTGTACACACTTGTACACCCTTGTACAAACTTGTGCACCCTTGTACACTTTTGTACACCCTTGTATACATTTGTACAAACTTGTACAAACTTGTACACACTTGTACAAACTTGTACACACTTGTACAAACTTGTACACCCTTGTACACACTTGTACAACCTTGTACACACTTGTACAACCTTGTACACACTTGTACAACCTTGTACAAACCTGTACACCCTTGTACACACTTGTACAAGCTTGTACACGATTGTACACTCTTGTACACACTTGTGCAACCTTGTACACACTTGTACAACCTTGTACACACTTGTACAACCTTGTACACACTTGTTCAAGCTTGTACACACTTGTACAAGCTTGTACACACTTGTACAACCTTGTACACACTTGTACACCCTTGTACACACTTGTACACACTTGTACAAAATTGTACATTCTTGTACATACTTGTACACCCTTGTACACACTTGTACACCCTTGTACAAACTTGTGCACCCTTGTACACTTTTGTACACCCTTGTACACATTTGTACAAACTTGTACAAACTTGTACACACTTGTACAAACTTGTACACACTTGTACAAACTTGTGTACACTTGTACAACCTTGTACACACTTGTACAACCTTGTACACACTTGTACAACCTTGTACACACTTGTACAACCTTGTACACACTTGTACAACCTTGTACACACTTGTACAACCTTGTACACAATTGTAAAACCTTGTACACACGTGTACAACCTTGTACAAACTTGTACACACTTGTACAAACTTGTACACCCTTGTACACACTTGTACAACCTTGTACACACTTGTACAAATTTGTACAACCTTGTACAAACTTGTACACACTTGTACAACCTTGTACAAACTTGTACACACTTGTACACACTTTTACATCCTTGTACACATTTGTACACCCTTGTACACACTTGTACAACCTTTTACAAACTTGTACACACTTGTACAAACTTGTACATTCTTGTACATACTTGTACAACCTTGTACACACTTGTACAACCTTGTACAAACCTGTAAACCCTTGTACAAGCTTGTACACACTTGTACAAGCTTGTACACACTTGTACACCCTTGTACAAACTTGTGCACCCTTGTACACTTGTGTACACCCTTGTACACACTTGTTCAACCTTGTACAAACCTGTAAACCCTTGTACAAGCTTGTACACACTTGTACAAGCTTGTACACACTTGTACACCCTTGTACAAACTTGTGCACCCTTGTACACTTTTGTACACCCTTGTATACATTTGTACAAACTTGTACAAACTTGTACACACTTGTACAAACTTGTACACACTTGTACAAACTTGTACACCCTTGTACACACTTGTACAACCTTGTACACACTTGTACAACCTTGTACACACTTGTACAACCTTGTACAAACCTGTACACCCTTGTACACACTTGTACAAGCTTGTACACGATTGTACACTCTTGTACACACTTGTGCAACCTTGTACACACTTGTACAACCTTGTACACACTTGTACAACCTTGTACACACTTGTTCAAGCTTGTACACACTTGTACAACCTTGTACACACTTGTACACCCTTGTACACACTTGTACAACCTTTTACAAACTTGTACACACTTGTACAAAATTGTACATTCTTGTACATACTTGTACACCCTTGTACACACTTGTACACCCTTGTACAAACTTGTGCACCCTTGTACACTTTTGTACACCCTTGTACACATTTGTACAAACTTGTACAAACTTGTACACACTTGTACAAACTTGTACACACTTGTACAAACTTGTGTACACTTGTACAACCTTGTACACACTTGTACAACCTTGTACACACTTGTACAACCTTGTACACACTTGTACAACCTTGTACACACTTGTACAACCTTGTACACACTTGTACAACCTTGTACACAATTGTAAAACCTTGTACACACGTGTACAACCTTGTACAAACTTGTACACACTTGTACAAACTTGTACACCCTTGTACACACTTGTACAACCTTGTACACACTTGTACATATTTGTACAACCTTGTACAAACTTGTACACACTTGTACAACCTTGTACAAACTTGTACACACTTGTACACACTTTTACATCCTTGTACACATTTGTACACCCTTGTACACACTTGTACAACCTTTTACAAACTTGTACACACTTGTACAAACTTGTACATTCTTGTACATACTTGTACAACCTTGTACACACTTGTACAACCTTGTACAAACCTGTAAACCCTTGTACAAGCTTGTACACACTTGTACAAGCTTGTACACACTTGTACACCCTTGTACAAACTTGTGCACCCTTGTTCACTTTTGTACACCCTTGTACACACTTGTTCAACCTTGTACAAACCTGTAAACCCTTGTACAAGCTTGTACACACTTGTACAAGCTTGTACACACTTGTACACCCTTGTACAAAATTGTGCACCCTTGTACACTTGTGTACACTCTTGTACACATTTGTACAACCTTGTACAAACTTGTACACACTTGTACAAACTTGTACACACTTGTACAACCTTGTACACACTTGTACAACCTTGTACACACTTGTACAACCTTGTACACACTTGTACAACCTTGTACACACTTGTACAAGCTTGTACACACTTGTACAACCTTGTACACACTTGTACAACCTTGTACACACTTGAACAACCTTTTACACAATTGTAAGACCTTGTACACACTTGTACATTCTTGTACAAACTTGTACTTACTTGTACAACCTTGTACAAACTTGTACACACTTGTACAAACTTTTACAGCCTTGTACACATTTGTACACCCTTGTACACCATTGTACACACTTGTACACCCTTGTACACACTTGTACAACCTTTTACAAACTTGTACACACTTGTACAAACTTGTACATTCTTTTGTACACCCTTGTAAACACTTGTACAACCTTGTACAAACCTGTACACCCTTGTACACACTTGTACAAGCTTGTACACACTTGTACAAGCTTGTACACACTTGTACACCCTTGTACAAACTTGTGCACCCTTGTACACTTTTGTACACCCTTGTATTAATTTGTACAACCTTGTACAAACTTGTACACACTTGTACAAACTTGTACACACTTGTACAAACTTGTACACCCTTGTACACACTTGTACAACCTTGTACACACTTGTACAACCTTGTACACAATTGTACAACCTTGTACAACCATGTACACACTTGTACAACCTTGTACACACTTGTACAACCTTGTACACACTTGTACACCTTTGTACACACTTATACAACCTTGTACACACTTGTACAACCTTGTACACACTTGTACAACCTTGTACACACTTGTACAACCTTGTACACACTTGTACAACCTTGTACACACTTGTACAACCTTGTAAAAACTTGTACAAGCTTGTACACGATTGTACACCCTTGTACACACTTGTGCACCCTTGTACACACTTGTACAACCTTGTACACACTTGTACAACCTTGTACACACTTGTACAACCTTGTACACACTTGTACAACCTTGTACACACTTGTACAACCTTGTACACACTTGTACAACCTTGTACACACTTTTACAACCTTGTACACACTTGTACAACCTTGTACACACTTGTACAACCTTGTACACACTTGTACAACCTTGTACACACTTGTACAACCTTGTACACACTTGTACAAGCTTGTACACACTTGTACAACCTTGTACACACTTGTACAACCTTTTACACAATTGTAAAACCTTGTACACACTTGTACATTCTTGTACAAACTTGTACTTACTTGTACAACCTTGTACAAACTTGTACACACTTGTACAAACTTTTACATCCTTGTACACATTTGTACACCCTTGTACACACTTGTACAACCTTGTACAAACCTGTACAACCTTGTACACACTTGTACAAGCTTGTACACGATTGTACACCCTTGTACACACTTGTGCACCCTTGTATACACTTGTACACTCTTGTACACACTTGTACAACCTTTTACAAACTTGTACACACTTGTACAAACTTGTACATTCTTGTACATACTTGTACACCCTTGTAAACACTTGTACAACCTTGTACACTTTTGTACACCCTTGTATACATTTGTACAACCTTGTACAAACTTGTACACACTTGTACAAACTTGTACACACTTGTACAAACTTGTACACCCTTGTACACACTTGTACAACCTTGTACACACTTGTAAACCTTGTACAAACCTGTACACCCTTGTACACACTTGTACAAGCTTGTACACGATTGTACACCCTTGTACACACTTGTGCACCCTTGTACACACTTGTACACCCTTGTACACACTTGTACAACCTTTTACAAACTTGTACACACTTGTACAAACTTGTACATTCTTGTACATACTTGTACACCCTTGTAAACACTTGTACAAGCTTGTACACACTTGTACAAGCTTGTACACACTTGTACAAGCTTGTACACACTTGTACAAGCTTGTACACACTTGTACACCCTTGTACAAACTTGTGCACCGTTGTACACTTTTGTACACCCTTGTATACATTTGTACAACCTTGTACAAACTTGTACACCCTTGTACACACTTGTACAACCTTGTACACACTTGTTCAACCTTGTACACACTTGTACAACCTTGTACACAATTGTACAACCTTGTACAACCTAGTACACACTTGTACAACCTTGTACACACTTGTACAACCTTGTACACACTTGTACACCCTTGTAAACACTTGTACAACCTTGTACAAACCTGTACACCCTTGTACACACTTGTACAAGCTTGTACACACTTGTACACCCTTGTACAAACTTGTGCAACCTTGTACACTTTTGTACACCCTTGTACAAACTTGTACACACTTGTACAAACTTGTACAAACTTGTACACACTTGTACAAACTTGTACACACTTGTACAAACTTGTACACCCTTGTACACACTTGTACAACCTTGTACACACTTGTACAACCTTGTACACACTTGTACAACCTTGTACACAATTGTACAACCTTGTACAACCTTGTACACACTTGTACAACCTTGTACACACTTGTACAACCTTGTACACACTTGTACAACCTTGTACACACTTGTACACCTTTGTACACACTTGTACAACCTTGTACACACTTGTACAACCTTGTACACACTTGTACAACCTTGTACACACTTTTTCAACCTTGTACACACTTATACAACCTTGTACACACTTGTACAACCTTGTACACACTTGTACAACCTTGTACACACTTGTACAACCTTGTACACACTTGTACAACCTTGTACACACTTGTACAACCTTGTACACACTTGTACAAACTTGTAAAAACATGTACAACCTTGTACACACTTGTACACCCTTGTACACACTTGTACAAGCTTGTACACACTTGTACAAACTTGTACACACTTGTACAAACTTGTACACACTTGTACAAGCTTGTACACACTTGTACACCCTTGTACAAACTTGTGCACCCTTGTACACTTTTGTTCACCCTTGTATACATTTGTACAAACTTGTACAAACTTGTACACACTTGTACAAACTTGTACACACTTGTACAAACTTGTACACCCTTGTACACACTTGTACAACCTTGTACACACTTGTACAACCTTGTACACACTTGTACAACCTTGTACAAACCTGTACACCCTTGTACACACTTGTACAAGCTTGTACACGATTGTACACTCTTGTACACACTTGTGCAACCTTGTACACACTTGTACAACCTTGTACACACTTGTACAACCTTGTACACACTTGTACAACCTTGTACACACTTGTTCAAGCTTGTACACACTTGTACAACCTTGTACACACTTGTACACCCTTGTACACACTTGTACAACCTTTTACAAACTTGTACACACTTGTACAAAATTGTACATTCTTGTACATACTTGTACACCCTTGTACACACTTGTACACCCTTGTACAAACTTGTGCACCCTTGTACACTTTTGTACACCCTTGTACACATTTGTACAAACTTGTACAAACTTGTACACACTTGTACAAACTTGTACACACTTGTACAAACTTGTGTACACTTGTACAACCTTGTACACACTTGTACAACCTTGTACACACTTGTACAACCTTGTACACACTTGTACAACCTTGTACACATTTGTACAACCTTGTACACAATTGTAAAACCTTGTACACACGTGTACAACCTTGTACAAACTTGTACACACTTGTACAAACTTGTACACCCTTGTACACACTTGTACAACCTTGTACACACTTGTACAAATTTGTACAACCTTGTACAAACTTGTACACACTTGTACAACCTTGTACAAACTTGTACACACTTGTACACACTTTTACATCCTTGTACACATTTGTACACCCTTGTACACACTTGTACAACCTTTTACAAACTTGTACACACTTGTACAAACTTGTACATTCTTGTACATACTTGTACAACCTTGTACACACTTGTACAACCTTGTACAAACCTGTAAACCCTTGTACAAGCTTGTACACACTTGTACAAGCTTGTACACACTTGTACACCCTTGTAAAAACTTGTGCACCCTTGTACACTTGTGTACACCCTTGTACACACTTGTTCAACCTTGTACAAACCTGTAAACCCTTGTACAAGCTTGTACACACTTGTACAAGCTTGTACACACTTGTACACCCTTGTACAAAATTGTGCACCCTTGTACACTTTTGTACACCCTTGTACACATTTGTACAACCTTGTACAAACTTGTACACACTTGTACAAACTTGTACACACTTGTACAACCTTGTACACACTTGTACAACCTTGTACACACTTGTACAACCTTGTACACACTTGTACAACCTTGTACACACTTGTACAACCTTGTACACACTTGTACAAGCTTGTACACACTTGTACAACCTTGTACACACTTGTACAACCTTGTACACACTTGAACAACCTTTTACACAATTGTAAAACCTTGTACACACTTGTACATTCTTGTACAAACTTGTACTTACTTGTACAACCTTGTACAAACTTGTACACACTTGTACAAACTTTTACAGCCTTGTACACATTTGTACACCCTTGTACACACTTGTACAACCTTGTACAAACCTGTACAACCTTGTACACACTTGTACAAGCTTGTACACGATTGTACACCCTTGTACAAACTTGTGCACCCTTGTACACTTTTGTACACCCTTGTATACATTTGTACAAACTTGTACAAACTTGTACACACTTGTACAAACTTGTACACACTTGTACAAACTTGTACAAACCTGTACACCCTTGTACACACTTGTACAAGCTTGTACACGATTGTACACTCTTGTACACACTTGTGCAACCTTGTACACACTTGTACAACCTTGTACACACTTGTACAACCTTGTACACACTTGTACACCCTTGTAAACACTTGTACAACCTTGTACAAACCTGTACACCCTTGTACACACTTGTACAAGCTTGTACACACTTGTACACCCTTGTACAAACTTGTGCAACCTTGTACACTTTTGTACACCCTTGTACAAACTTGTACACACTTGTACAAACTTGTACAAACTTGTACACACTTGTACAAACTTGTACACACTTGTACAAACTTGTACACCCTTGTACACACTTGTACAACCTTGTACACACTTGTACAACCTTGTACACACTTGTACAACCTTGTACACAATTGTACAACCTTGTACAACCTTGTACACACTTGTACAACCTTGTACACACTTGTACAACCTTGTACACACTTGTACAACCTTGTACACACTTGTACACCTTTGTACACACTTGTACAACCTTGTACACACTTGTACAACCTTGTACACACTTGTACAACCTTGTACACACTTGTACAACCTTGTACACACTTTTTCAACCTTGTACACACTTATACAACCTTGTACACACTTGTACAACCTTGTACACACTTGTACAACCTTGTACTACCTTGTACAACCTTGTACACACTTGTACAACCTTGTACACACTTGTACAAACTTGTAAAAACATGTACAACCTTGTACACACTTGTACACCCTTGTACACACTTGTACAAGCTTGTACACACTTGTACAAGCTTGTACACACTTGTACACCCTTGTACAAACTTGTGCACCGTTGTACACTTTTGTACACCCTTGTATACATTTGTACAACCTTGTACAAACTTGTACACCCTTGTACACACTTGTACAACCTTGTACACACTTGTTCAACCTTGTACACACTTGTACAACCTTGTACACAATTGTACAACCTTGTACAACCTAGTACACACTTGTACAACCTTGTACACACTTGTACAACCTTGTACACACTTGTACACCCTTGTAAACACTTGTACAACCTTGTACAAACCTGTACACCCTTGTACACACTTGTACAAGCTTGTACACACTTGTACACCCTTGTACAAACTTGTGCAACCTTGTACACTTTTGTACACCCTTGTACAAACTTGTACACACTTGTACAAACTTGTACAAACTTGTACACACTTGTACAAACTTGTACACACTTGTACAAACTTGTACACCCTTGTACACACTTGTACAACCTTGTACACACTTGTACAACCTTGTACACACTTGTACAACCTTGTACACAATTGTACAACCTTGTACAACCTTGTACACACTTGTACAACCTTGTACACACTTGTACAACCTTGTACACACTTGTACAACCTTGTACACACTTGTACACCTTTGTACACACTTGTACAACCTTGTACACACTTGTACAACCTTGTACACACTTGTACAACCTTGTACACACTTTTTCAACCTTGTACACACTTATACAACCTTGTACACACTTGTACAACCTTGTACACACTTGTACAACCTTGTACACACTTGTACAACCTTGTACACACTTGTACAACCTTGTACACACTTGTACAACCTTGTACACACTTGTACAAACTTGTAAAAACATGTACAACCTTGTACACACTTGTACACCCTTGTACACACTTGTACAAGCTTGTACACACTTGTACAAACTTGTACACACTTGTACAAACTTGTACACACTTGTACAAGCTTGTACACACTTGTACACCCTTGTACAAACTTGTGCACCCTTGTACACTTTTGTTCACCCTTGTATACATTTGTACAAACTTGTACAAACTTGTACACACTTGTACAAACTTGTACACACTTGTACAAACTTGTACACCCTTGTACACACTTGTACAACCTTGTACACACTTGTACAACCTTGTACACACTTGTACAACCTTGTACACACTTGTACACCCTTGTACACACTTGTACAACCTTTTACAAACTTGTACACACTTGTACAAAATTGTACATTCTTGTACATACTTGTACACCCTTGTACACACTTGTACACCCTTGTACAAACTTGTGCACCCTTGTACACTTTTGTACACCCTTGTACACATTTGTACAAACTTGTACAAACTTGTACACACTAGTACAAACTTGTACACACTTGTACAAACTTGTGTACACTTGTACAACCTTGTACACACTTGTACAACCTTGTACACACTTGTACAACCTTGTACACACTTGTACAACCTTGTACACACTTGTACAACCTTGTACACAATTGTAAAACCTTGTACACACGTGTACAACCTTGTACAAACTTGTACACACTTGTACAAACTTGTACACCCTTGTACACACTTGTACAACCTTGTACACACTTGTACAAATTTGTACAACCTTGTACAAACTTGTACACACTTGTACAACCTTGTACAAACTTGTACACACTTGTACACACTTTTACATCCTTGTACACATTTGTACACCCTTGTACACACTTGTACAACCTTTTACAAACTTGTACACACTTGTACAAACTTGTACATTCTTGTACATACTTGTACAACCTTGTACACACTTGTACAACCTTGTACAAACCTGTAAACCCTTGTACAAGCTTGTACACACTTGTACAAGCTTGTACACACTTGTACACCCTTGTAAAAACTTGTGCACCCTTGTACACTTGTGTACACCCTTGTACACACTTGTTCAACCTTGTACAAACCTGTAAACCCTTGTACAAGCTTGTACACACTTGTACAAGCTTGTACACACTTGTACACCCTTGTACAAAATTGTGCACCCTTGTACACTTTTGTACACCCTTGTACACATTTGTACAACCTTGTACAAACTTGTACACACTTGTACAAACTTGTACACACTTGTACAACCTTGTACACACTTGTACAACCTTGTACACACTTGTACAACCTTGTACACACTTGTACAACCTTGTACACACTTGTACAACCTTGTACACACTTGTACAAGCTTGTACACACTTGTACAACCTTGTACACACTTGTACAACCTTGTACACACTTGAACAACCTTTTACACAATTGTAAAACCTTGTACACACTTGTACATTCTTGTACAAACTTGTACTTACTTGTACAACCTTGTACAAACTTGTACACAATTGTACAAACTTTTACAGCCTTGTACACATTTGTACACCCTTGTACACACTTGTACAACCTTGTACAAACCTGTACAACCTTGTACACACTTGTACAAGCTTGTACACGATTGTACACCCTTGTACAAACTTGTGCACCCTTGTACACTTTTGTACACCCTTGTATACATTTGTACAAACTTGTACAAACTTGTACACACTTGTACAAACTTGTACACACTTGTACAACCTTGTACACACTTGTACACCCTTGTACACACTTGTACAACCTTTTACAAACTTGTACACACTTGTACAAAATTGTACATTCTTGTACATACTTGTACACCCTTGTACACACTTGTACACCCTTGTACAAACTTGTGCACCCTTGTACACTTTTGTACACCCTTGTACACATTTGTACAAACTTGTACAAACTTGTACACACTTGTACAAACTTGTACACACTTGTACAAACTTGTGTACACTTGTACAACCTTGTACACACTTGTACAACCTTGTACACACTTGTACAACCTTGTACACACTTGTACAACCTTGTACACACTTGTACAACCTTGTACACAATTGTAAAACCTTGTACACACGTGTACAACCTTGTACAAACTTGTACACACTTGTACAAACTTGTACACCCTTGTACACACTTGTACAACCTTGTACACACTTGTACAAATTTGTACAACCTTGTACAAACTTGTACACACTTGTACAAACTTGTACATTCTTGTACATACTTGTACAACCTTGTACACACTTGTAAAACCTTGTACAAACCTGTAAACCCTTGTACAAGCTTGTACACACTTGTACAAGCTTGTACACACTTGTACACCCTTGTAAAAACTTGTGCACCCTTGTACACTTGTGTACACCCTTGTACACACTTGTTCAACCTTGTACAAACCTGTAAACCCTTGTACAAGCTTGTACACACTTGTACAAGCTTGTACACACTTGTACACCCTTGTACAAAATTGTGCACCCTTGTACACTTTTGTACACCCTTGTACACATTTGTACAACCTTGTACAAACTTGTACACACTTGTACAAACTTGTACACACTTGTACAACCTTGTACACACTTGTACAACCTTGTACACACTTGTACAACCTTGTACACACTTGTACAACCTTGTACACACTTGTACAAGCTTGTACACACTTGTACAACCTTGTACACACTTGTACAAACTTGTACACACTTGTACACACTTTTACATCCTTGTACACGTTTGTACACCCTTGTACACACTTGTACAACCTTTTACAAACTTGTACACACTTGTACAAACTTGTACATTCTTGTACATACTTGTACAACCTTGTACACACTTGTACAACCTTGTACAAACCTGTAAACCCTTGTACAAGCTTGTACACACTTGTACAAGCTTGTACACACTTGTACACCCTTGTAAAAACTTGTGCACCCTTGTACACTTGTGTACACCCTTGTACACACTTGTTCAACCTTGTACAAACCTGTAAACCCTTGTACAAGCTTGTACACACTTGTACAAGCTTGTACACACTTGTACACCCTTGTACAAAATTGTGCACCCTTGTACACTTTTGTACACCCTTGTACACATTTGTACAACCTTGTACAAACTTGTACACACTTGTACAAACTTGTACACACTTGTACAACCTTGTACACACTTGTACAACCTTGTACACACTTGTACAACCTTGTACACACTTGTACAACCTTGTACACACTTGTACAAGCTTGTACACACTTGTACAACCTTGTACACACTTGTACAACCTTGTACACACTTGAACAACCTTTTACACAATTGTAAAACCTTGTACACACTTGTACATTCTTGTACAAACTTGTACTTACTTGTACAACCTTGTACAAACTTGTACACAATTGTACAAACTTTTACAGCCTTGTACACATTTGTACACCCTTGTACACACTTGTACAACCTTGTACAAACCTGTACAACCTTGTACACACTTGTACAAGCTTGTACACGATTGTACACCCTTGTACAAACTTGTGCACCCTTGTACACTTTTGTACACCCTTATATACATTTGTACAAACTTGTACAAACTTGTACACACTTGTACAAACTTGTACACACTTGTACAACCTTGTACACACTTGTACACCCTTGTACACACTTGTACAACCTTTTACAAACTTGTACACACTTGTACAAAATTGTACATTCTTGTACATACTTGTACACCCTTGTACACACTTGTACACCCTTGTACAAACTTGTGCACCCTTGTACACTTTTGTACACCCTTGTACACATTTGTACAAACTTGTACAAACTTGTACACACTTGTACAAACTTGTACACACTTGTACAAACTTGTGTACACTTGTACAACCTTGTACACACTTGTACAACCTTGTACACACTTGTACAACCTTGTACACACTTGTACAACCTTGTACACACTTGTACAACCTTGTACACAATTGTAAAACCTTGTACACACGTGTACAACCTTGTACAAACTTGTACACACTTGTACAAACTTGTACACCCTTGTACACACTTGTACAACCTTGTACACACTTGTACAAATTTGTACAACCTTGTACAAACTTGTACACACTTGTACAAACTTGTACATTCTTGTACATACTTGTACAACCTTGTACACACTTGTACAACCTTGTACAAACCTGTAAACCCTTGTACAAGCTTGTACACACTTGTACAAGCTTGTACACACTTGTACACCCTTGTAAAAACTTGTGCACCCTTGTACACTTGTGTACACCCTTGTACACACTTGTTCAACCTTGTACAAACCTGTAAACCCTTGTACAAGCTTGTACACACTTGTACAAGCTTGTACACACTTGTACACCCTTGTACAAAATTGTGCACCCTTGTACACTTTTGTACACCCTTGTACACATTTGTACAACCTTGTACAAACTTGTACACACTTGTACAAACTTGTACACACTTGTACAACCTTGTACACACTTGTACAACCTTGTACACACTTGTACAACCTTGTACACACTTGTACAACCTTGTACACACTTGTACAAGCTTGTACACACTTGTACAACCTTGTACACACTTGTACAACCTTGTACACACTTGAACAACCTTTTACACAATTGTAAAACCTTGTACACACTTGTACATTCTTGTACAAACTTGTACTTACTTGTACAACCTTGTACAAACTTGTACACAATTGTACAAACTTTTACAGCCTTGTACACATTTGTACACCCTTGTACACACTTGTACAACCTTGTACAAACCTGTACAACCTTGTACACACTTGTACAAGCTTGTACACGATTGTACACCCTTGTACAAACTTGTGCACCCTTGTACACTTTTGTACACCCTTGTATACATTTGTACAAACTTGTACAAACTTGTACACACTTGTACAAACTTGTACACACTTGTACAAACTTGTACAAACCTGTACACCCTTGTACACACTTGTACAAGCTTGTACACGATTGTACACTCTTGTACACACTTGTGCAACCTTGTACACACTTGTACAACCTTGTACACACTTGTACAACCTTGTACACACTTGTACACCCTTGTAAACACTTGTACAACCTTGTACAAACCTGTACACCCTTGTACACACTTGTACAAGCTTGTACACACTTGTACACCCTTGTACAAACTTGTGCAACCTTGTACACTTTTGTACACCCTTGTACAAACTTGTACACACTTGTACAAACTTGTACAAACTTGTACACACTTGTACAAACTTGTACACACTTGTACAAACTTGTACACCCTTGTACACACTTGTACAACCTTGTACACACTTGTACAACCTTGTACACACTTGTACAACCTTGTACACAATTGTACAACCTTGTACAACCTTGTACACACTTGTACAACCTTGTACACACTTGTACAACCTTGTACACACTTGTACAACCTTGTACACACTTGTACACCTTTGTACACACTTGTACAACCTTGTACACACTTGTACAACCTTGTACACACTTGTACAACCTTGTACACACTTTTTCAACCTTGTACACACTTATACAACCTTGTACACACTTGTACAACCTTGTACTACCTTGTACAACCTTGTACACACTTGTACAACCTTGTACACACTTGTACAACCTTGTACACACTTGTACAAACTTGTAAAAACATGTACAACCTTGTACACACTTGTACACCCTTGTACACACTTGTACAAGCTTGTACACACTTGTACAAACTTGTACACACTTGTACAAACTTGTACACACTTGTACAAGCTTGTACACACTTGTACACCCTTGTACAAACTTGTGCACCCTTGTACACTTTTGTACACCCTTGTATACATTTGTACAAACTTGTACAAACTTGTACACACTTGTACAAACTTGTACACACTTGTACAAACTTGTACACCCTTGTACACACTTGTACAACCTTGTACACACTTGTACAACCTTGTACACACTTGTACAACCTTGTACAAACCTGTACACCCTTGTACACACTTGTACAAGCTTGTACACGATTGTACACTCTTGTACACACTTGTGCAACCTTGTACACACTTGTACAACCTTGTACACACTTGTACAACCTTGTACACACTTGTTCAAGCTTGTACACACTTGTACAACCTTGTACACACTTGTACACCCTTGTACACACTTGTACAACCTTTTACAAACTTGTACACACTTGTACAAAATTGTACATTCTTGTACATACTTGTACACCCTTGTACACACTTGTACACCCTTGTACAAACTTGTGCACCCTTGTACACTTTTGTACACCCTTGTACACATTTGTACAAACTTGTACAAACTTGTACACACTTGTACAAACTTGTACACACTTGTACAAACTTGTGTACACTTGTACAACCTTGTACACACTTGTACAACCTTGTACACACTTGTACAACCTTGTACACACTTGTACAACCTTGTACACACTTGTACAACCTTGTACACAATTGTAAAACCTTGTACACACGTGTACAACCTTGTACAAACTTGTACACACTTGTACAAACTTGTACACCCTTGTACACACTTGTACAACCTTGTACACACTTGTACAAATTTGTACAACCTTGTACAAACTTGTACACACTTGTACAACCTTGTACAAACTTGTACACACTTGTACACACTTTTACATCCTTGTACACATTTGTACACCCTTGTACACACTTGTACAACCTTTTACAAACTTGTACACACTTGTAAAAACTTGTACATTCTTGTACATACTTGTACAACCTTGTACACACTTGTACAACCTTGTACAAACCTGTAAACCCTTGTACAAGCTTGTACACACTTGTACAAGCTTGTACACACTTGTACACCCTTGTACAAACTTGTGCACCCTTGTACACTTGTGTACACCCTTGTACACACTTGTTCAACCTTGTACAAACCTGTAAACCCTTGTACAAGCTTGTACACACTTGTACAAGCTTGTACACACTTGTACACCCTTGTACAAAATTGTGCACCCTTGTACACTTTTGTACACCCTTGTACACATTTGTACAACCTTGTACAAACTTGTACACACTTGTACAAACTTGTACACACTTGTACAACCTTGTACACACTTGTACAACCTTGTACACACTTGTACAACCTTGTACACACTTGTACAACCTTGTACACACTTGTACAAGCTTGTACACACTTGTACAACCTTGTACACACTTGTACAACCTTGTACACACTTGAACAACCTTTTACACAATTGTAAAACCTTGTACACACTTGTACATTCTTGTACAAACTTGTACTTACTTGTACAACCTTGTACAAACTTGTACACACTTGTACAAACTTTTACAGCCTTGTACACATTTGTACACCCTTGTACACACTTGTACAACCTTGTACAAACCTGTACAACCTTGTACACACTTGTACAAGCTTGTACACGATTGTACACCCTTGTACAAACTTGTGCACCCTTGTACACTTTTGTACACCCTTGTATACATTTGTACAAACTTGTACAAACTTGTACACACTTGTACAAACTTGTACACACTTGTACAAACTTGTACAAACCTGTACACCCTTGTACACACTTGTACAAGCTTGTACACGATTGTACACTCTTGTACACACTTGTGCAACCTTGTACACACTTGTACAACCTTGTACACACTTGTACAACCTTGTACACACTTGTTCAAGCTTGTACACACTTGTACAACCTTGTACACACTTGTACACCCTTGTACACACTTGTACAACCTTTTACAAACTTGTACACACTTGTACAACCTTGTACACACTTGTACAACCTTGTACACACTTGTACACCCTTGTAAACACTTGTACAACCTTGTACAAACCTGTACACCCTTGTACACACTTGTACAAGCTTGTACACACTTGTACACCCTTGTACAAACTTGTGCAACCTTGTACACTTTTGTACACCCTTGTACAAACTTGTACACACTTGTACAAACTTGTACAAACTTGTACACACTTGTACAAACTTGTACACACTTGTACAAACTTGTACACCCTTGTACACACTTGTACAACCTTGTACACACTTGTACAACCTTGTACACACTTGTACAACCTTGTACACAATTGTACAACCTTGTACAACCTTGTACACACTTGTACAACCTTGTACACACTTGTACAACCTTGTAAACACTTGTACAACCTTGTACACACTTGTACACCTTTGTACACACTTGTACAACCTTGTACACACTTGTACAACCTTGTACACACTTGTACAACCTTGTACACACTTTTTCAACCTTGTACACACTTATACAACCTTGTACACACTTCTACAACCTTGTACACACTTGTACAACCTTGTACACACTTGTACAACCTTGTACACACTTGTACAACCTTGTACACACTTGTACAAACTTGTAAAAACATGTACAACCTTGTACACACTTGTACACCCTTGTACACACTTGTACAAACTTGTACACACTTGTACAAACTTTTACAGCCTTGTACACATTTGTACACCCTTGTACACACTTGTACAACCTTGTACAAACCTGTACAACCTTGTACACACTTGTACAAGCTTGTACACGATTGTACACCCTTGTACAAACTTGTGCACCCTTGTACACTTTTGTACACCCTTGTATACATTTGTACAAACTTGTACAAACTTGTACACACTTGAACAAACTTGTACACACTTGTACAAACTTGTACAAACCTGTACACCCTTGTACACACTTGTACAAGCTTGTACACGATTGTACACTCTTGTACACACTTGTGCAACCTTGTACACACTTGTACAACCTTGTACACACTTGTACAACCTTGTACACACTTTTACACCCTTGTAAACACTTGTACAACCTTGTACAAACCTGTACACCCTTGTACACACTTGTACAAGCTTGTAAACACTTGTACACCCTTGTACAAACTTGTGCAACCTTGTACACTTTTGTACACCCTTGTACAAACTTGTACACACTTGTACAAACTTGTACAAACTTGTACACACTTGTACAAACTTGTACACACTTGTACAAACTTGTACACCCTTGTACACACTTGTACAACCTTGTACACACTTGTACAACCTTGTACACACTTGTACAACCTTGTACACAATTGTACAACCTTGTACAACCTTGTACACACTTGTACAACCTTGTACACACTTGTACAACCTTGTACACACTTGTACAACCTTGTACACACTTGTACACCTTTGTACACACTTGTACAACCTTGTACACACTTGTACAACCTTGTACACACTTGTACAACCTTGTACACACTTTTTCAACCTTGTACACACTTATACAACCTTGTACACACTTGTACAACCTTGTACACACTTGTACAACCTTGTACTACCTTGTACAACCTTGTACACACTTGTACAACCTTGTACACACTTGTACAACCTTGTACACACTTGTACAAACTTGTAAAAACATGTACAACCTTGTACACACTTGTACACCCTTGTACACACTTGTACAAGCTTGTACACACTTGTACAAACTTGTACACACTTGTACAAACTTGTACACACTTGTACAAGCTTGTACACACTTGTACACCCTTGTACAAACTTGTGCACCCTTGTACACTTTTGTACACCCTTGTATACATTTGTACAAACTTGTACAAACTTGTACACACTTGTACAAACTTGTACACACTTGTACAAACTTGTACACCCTTGTACACACTTGTACAACCTTGTACACACTTGTACAACCTTGTACACACTTGTACAACCTTGTACAAACCTGTACACCCTTGTACACACTTGTACAAGCTTGTACACGATTGTACACTCTTGTACACACTTGTGCAACCTTGTACACACTTGTACAACCTTGTACACACTTGTACAACCTTGTACACACTTGTTCAAGCTTGTACACACTTGTACAACCTTGTACACACTTGTACACCCTTGTACACACTTGTACAACCTTTTACAAACTTGTACACACTTGTACAAAATTGTACATTCTTGTACATACTTGTACACCCTTGTACACACTTGTACACCCTTGTACAAACTTGTGCACCCTTGTACACTTTTGTACACCCTTGTACACATTTGTACAAACTTGTACAAACTTGTACACACTTGTACAAACTTGTACACACTTGTACAAACTTGTGTACACTTTTACAACCTTGTACACACTTGTACAACCTTGTACACACTTGTACAACCTTGTACACACTTGTACAACCTTGTACACAATTGTAAAACCTTGTACACACGTGTACAAACTTGTACACCCTTGTACACACTTGTACAACCTTGTACACACTTGTACAAATTTGTACAACCTTGTACAAACTTGTACACACTTGTACAACCTTGTACAAACTTGTACACACTTGTACACACTTTTACATCCTTGTACACATTTGTACACCCTTGTACACACTTGTACAACCTTTTACAAACTTGTACACACTTGTACAAACTTGTACATTCTTGTACATACTTGTACAACCTTGTACACACTTGTACAACCTTGTACAAACCTGTAAACCCTTGTACAAGCTTGTACACACTTGTACAAGCTTGTACACACTTGTACACCCTTGTACAAACTTGTGCACCCTTGTACACTTGTGTACACCCTTGTACACACTTGTTCAACCTTGTACAAACCTGTAAACCCTTGTACAAGCTTGTACACACTTGTACAAGCTTGTACACACTTGTACACCCTTGTACAAAATTGTGCACCCTTGTACACTTTTGTACACCCTTGTACACATTTGTACAACCTTGTACAAACTTGTACACACTTGTACAAACTTGTACACACTTGTACAACCTTGTACACACTTGTACAACCTTGTACACACTTGTACAACCTTGTACACACTTGTACAACCTTGTACACACTTGTACAAGCTTGTACACACTTGTACAACCTTGTACACACTTGTACAACCTTGTACACACTTGTACAACCTTGTACACACTTGAACAACCTTTTACACAATTGTAAAACCTTGTACACACTTGTACATTCTTGTACAAACTTGTACTTACTTGTACAACCTTGTACAAACTTGTACACACTTGTACAAACTTTTACAGCCTTGTACACATTTGTACACCCTTGTACACACTTGTACAACCTTGTACAAACCTGTACAACCTTGTACACACTTGTACAAGCTTGTACACGATTGTACACCCTTGTACAAACTTGTGCACCCTTGTACACATTTGTACACCCTTGTATACATTTGTACAAACTTGTACAAACTTGTACACACTTGTACAAACTTGTACACACTTGTACAAACTTGTACAAACCTGTACACCCTTGTACACACTTGTACAAGCTTGTACACGATTGTACACTCTTGTACACACTTGTGCAACCTTGTACACACTTGTACAACCTTGTACACACTTGTACAACCTTGTACACACTTGTTCAAGCTTGTACACACTTGTACAACCTTGTACACACTTGTACACCCTTGTACACACTTGTACAACCTTTTACAAACTTGTACACACTTGTACAACCTTTTACAAACTTGTACACACTTGTACAACCTTGTACACACTTGTACAACCTTGTACACACTTGTACACCCTTGTAAACACTTGTACAACCTTGTACAAACCTGTACACCCTTGTACACACTTGTACAAGCTTGTACACACTTGTACACCCTTGTACAAACTTGTGCAACCTTGTACACTTTTGTACACCCTTGTACAAACTTGTACACACTTGTACAAACTTGTACAAACTTGTACACACTTGTACAAACTTGTACACACTTGTACAAACTTGTACACCCTTGTACACACTTGTACAACCTTGTACACACTTGTACAACCTTGTACACACTTGTACAACCTTGTACACAATTGTACAACCTTGTACAACCTTGTACACACTTGTACAACCTTGTACACACTTGTACAACCTTGTACACACTTGTACAACCTTGTACACACTTGTACACCTTTGTACACACTTGTACAACCTTGTACACACTTGTACAAACTTGTACACACTTGTACAACCTTGTACACACTTTTTCAACCTTGTACACACTTATACAACCTTGTACACACTTGTACAACCTTGTACACACTTGTACAACCTTGTACACACTTGTACAACCTTGTACACACTTGTACAACCTTGTACACACTTGTACAACCTTGTACACACTTGTACAAACTTGTAAAAACATGTACAACCTTGTACACACTTGTACACCCTTGTACACACTTGTACAACCTTGTACACACTTGTACAACCTTGTACACACTTGTACAAACTTGTAAAAACATGTACAACCTTGTACACACTTGAACACCCTTGTACACACTTGTACAAACTTGTACACACTTGTACAAACTTTTACAGCCTTGTACACATTTGTACACCCTTGTACACACTTGTACAACCTTGTACAAACCTGTACAACCTTGTACACACTTGTACAAGCTTGTACACGATTGTACACCCTTGTACAAACTTGTGCACCCTTGTACACTTTTGTACACCCTTGTATACATTTGTACAAACTTGTACAAACTTGTACACACTTGAACAAACTTGTACACACTTGTACAAACTTGTACAAACCTGTACACCCTTGTACACACTTGTACAAGCTTGTACACGATTGTACACTCTTGTACACACTTGTGCAACCTTGTACACACTTGTACAACCTTGTACACACTTGTACAACCTTGTACACACTTTTACACCCTTGTAAACACTTGTACAACCTTGTACAAACCTGTACACCCTTGTACACACTTGTACAAGCTTGTAAACACTTGTACACCCTTGTACAAACTTGTGCAACCTTGTACACTTTTGTACACCCTTGTACAAACTTGTACACACTTGTACAAACTTGTACAAACTTGTACACACTTGTACAAACTTGTACACACTTGTACAAACTTGTACACCCTTGTACACACTTGTACAACCTTGTACACACTTGTACAACCTTGTACACACTTGTACAACCTTGTACACAATTGTACAACCTTGTACAACCTTGTACACACTTGTACAACCTTGTACACACTTGTACAACCTTGTACACACTTGTACAACCTTGTACACACTTGTACACCTTTGTACACACTTGTACACCTTTGTACACACTTGTACAACCTTGTACACACTTGTACAACCTTGTACACACTTGTACAACCTTGTACACACTTTTTCAACCTTGTACACACTTATACAACCTTGTACACACTTGTACAACCTTGTACACACTTGTACAACCTTGTACTACCTTGTACAACCTTGTACACACTTGTACAACCTTGTACACACTTGTACAACCTTGTACACACTTGTACAAACTTGTAAAAATATGTACAACCTTGTACACACTTGTACACCCTTGTACACACTTGTACAAGCTTGTACACACTTGTACAAACTTGTACACACTTGTACAAACTTGTACACACTTGTACAAGCTTGTACACACTTGTACACCCTTGTACAAACTTGTGCACCCTTGTACACTTTTGTACACCCTTGTATACATTTGTACAAACTTGTACAAACTTGTACACACTTGTACAAACTTGTACACACTTGTACAAACTTGTACACCCTTGTACACACTTGTACAACCTTGTACACACTTGTACAACCTTGTACACACTTGTACAACCTTGTACAAACCTGTACACCCTTGTACACACTTGTACAAGCTTGTACACGATTGTACACTCTTGTACACACTTGTGCAACCTTGTACACACTTGTACAACCTTGTACACACTTGTACAACCTTGTACACACTTGTTCAAGCTTGTACACACTTGTACAACCTTGTACACACTTGTACACCCTTGTACACACTTGTACAACCTTGTACACACTTGTACACCCTTGTACACACTTGTACAACCTTTTACAAACTTGTACACACTTGTACAAAATTGTACATTCTTGTACATACTTGTACACCCTTGTACACACTTGTACACGCTTGTACAAACTTGTGCACCCTTGTACACTTTTGTACACCCTTGTACACATTTGTACAAACTTGTACAAACTTGTACACACTTGTACAAACTTGTACACACTTGTACAAACTTGTGTACACTTGTACAACCTTGTACACACTTGTACAACCTTGTACACACTTGTACAACCTTGTACACACTTGTACAACCTTGTACACACTTGTACAACCTTGTACACAATTGTAAAACCTTGTACACACGTGTACAAACTTGTACACCCTTGTACACACTTGTACAACCTTGTACACACTTGTACAAATTTGTACAACCTTGTACAAACTTGTACACACTTGTACAACCTTGTACAAACTTGTACACACTTGTACACACTTTTACATCCTTGTACACATTTGTACACCCTTGTACACACTTGTACAACCTTTTACAAACTTGTACACACTTGTACAAACTTGTACATTCTTGTACATACTTGTACAACCTTGTACACACTTGTACAACCTTGTACAAACCTGTAAACCCTTGTACAAGCTTGTACACACTTGTACAAGCTTGTACACACTTGTACACCCTTGTACAAACTTGTGCACCCTTGTACACTTGTGTACACCCTTGTACACACTTGTTCAACCTTGTACAAACCTGTAAACCCTTGTACAAGCTTGTACACACTTGTACAAGCTTGTACACACTTGTACACCCTTGTACAAAATTGTGCACCCTTGTACACTTTTGTACACCCTTGTACACATTTGTACAACCTTGTACAAACTTGTACACACTTGTACAAACTTGTACACACTTGTACAACCTTGTACACACTTGTACAACCTTGTACACACTTGTACAACCTTGTACACACTTGTACAACCTTGTACACACTTGTACAAGCTTGTACAACCTTGTACACACTTGTACAAGCTTGTACACACTTGTACAACCTTGTACACACTTGTACAACCTTGTACACACTTGAACAACCTTTTACACAATTGTAAAACCTTGTACACACTTGTACATTCTTGTACAAACTTGTACTTACTTGTACAACCTTGTACAAACTTGTACACACTTGTACAAACTTTTACAGCCTTGTACACATTTGTACACCCTTGTACACACTTGTACAACCTTGTACAAACCTGTACAACCTTGTACACACTTGTACAAGCTTGTACACGATTGTACACCCTTGTACAAACTTGTGCACCCTTGTACACATTTGTACACCCTTGTATACATTTGTACAAACTTGTACAAACTTGTACACACTTTTACAAACTTGTACACACTTGTACAAACTTGTACAAACCTGTACACCCTTGTACACACTTGTACAAGCTTGTACACGATTGTACACTCTTGTACACACTTGTGCAACCTTGTACACACTTGTACAACCTTGTACACACTTGTACAACCTTGTACACACTTGTACAACCTTGTACACACTTGTTCAAGCTTGTACACACTTGTACAACCTTGTACACACTTGTACACCCTTGTACACACTTGTACAACCTTTTACAAACTTGTACACACTTGTACAACCTTTTACAAACTTGTACACACTTGTACAACCTTGTACACACTTGTACAACCTTGTACACACTTGTACACCCTTGTAAACACTTGTACAACCTTGTACAAACCTGTACACCCTTGTACACACTTGTACAAGCTTGTACACACTTGTACACCCTTGTACAAACTTGTGCAACCTTGTACACTTTTGTACACCCTTGTACAAACTTGTACACACTTGTACAAACTTGTACAAACTTGTACACACTTGTACAAACTTGTACACACTTGTACAAACTTGTACACCCTTGTACACACTTGTACAACCTTGTACACACTTGTACAACCTTGTACACACTTGTACAACCTTGTACACAATTGTACAACCTTGTACAACCTTGTACACACTTGTACAACCTTGTACACACTTGTACAACCTTGTACACACTTGTACAACCTTGTACACACTTGTACAACCTTGTACACACTTGTACACCTTTGTACACACTTGTACAACCTTGTACACACTTGTACAAACTTGTACACACTTGTACAACCTTGTACACACTTTTTCAACCTTGTACACACTTATACAACCTTGTACACACTTGTACAACCTTGTACACACTTGTACAACCTTGTACACACTTGTACAACCTTGTACACACTTGTACAACCTTGTACACACTTGTACAACCTTGTACACACTTGTACAAACTTGTAAAAACATGTACAACCTTGTACACACTTGTACACCCTTGTACACACTTGTACAAGCTTGTACACACTTGTACAAACTTGTACACACTTGTACAAACTTGTACACACTTGTACAAGCTTGTACACACTTGTACACCCTTGTACAAACTTGTGCACCCTTGTACACTTTTGTACACCCTTGTATACATTTGTACAAACTTGTACAAACTTGTACACACTTGTACAAACTTGTACACACTTGTACAAACTTGTACACACTTGTACAAACTTGTACACCCTTGTACACACTTGTACAACCTTGTACACACTTGTACAACCTTGTACACACTTGTACAACCTTGTACAAACCTGTACACCCTTGTACACACTTGTACAAGCTTGTACACGATTGTACACTCTTGTACACACTTGTGCAACCTTGTACACACTTGTACAACCTTGTACACACTTGTACAACCTTGTACACACTTGTTCAAGCTTGTACACACTTGTACAACCTTGTACACACTTGTACACCCTTGTACACACTTGTACAACCTTTTACAAACTTGTACACACTTGTACAAAATTGTACATTCTTGTACATACTTGTACACCCTTGTACACACTTGTACACCCTTGTACAAACTTGTGCACCCTTGTACACTTTTGTACACCCTTGTACACATTTGTACAAACTTGTACAAACTTGTACACACTTGTACAAACTTGTACACACTTGTACAAACTTGTGTACACTTGTACAACCTTGTACACACTTGTACAACCTTGTACACACTTGTACAACCTTGTACACACTTCTACAACCTTGTACACACTTGTACAACCTTGTACACAATTGTAAAACCTTGTACACACGTGTACAACCTTGTACAAACTTGTACACACTTGTACAAACTTGTACACCCTTGTACACACTTGTACAACCTTGTACACACTTGTACAAATTTGTACAACCTTGTACAAACTTGTACACACTTGTACAACCTTGTACAAACTTGTACACACTTGTACACACTTTTACATCCTTGTACACATTTGTACACCCTTGTACACACTTGTACAACCTTTTACAAACTTGTACACACTTGTACAAACTTGTACATTCTTGTACATACTTGTACAACCTTGTACACACTTGTACAACCTTGTACAAACCTGTAAACCCTTGTACAAGCTTGTACACACTTGTACAAGCTTGTACACACTTGTACACCCTTGTACAAACTTGTGCACTCTTGTACACTTGTGTACACCTTTGTACACACTTGTTCAACCTTGTACAAACCTGTAAACCCTTGTACAAGCTTGTACACACTTGTACAAGCTTGTACACACTTGTACACCCTTGTACAAAATTGTACACCCTTGTACACTTTTGTACACCCTTGTACACATTTGTACAACCTTGTACAAACTTGTACACACTTGTACAAACTTGTACACTCTTGTACAACCTTGTACACACTTGTACAACCTTGTACACACTTGTACAACCTTGTACACACTTGTACAACCTTGTACACACTTGTACAAGCTTGTACACACTTGTACAACCTTGTACACACTTGTACAACCTTGTACACACTTGAACAACCTTTTACACAATTGTAAAACCTTGTACACACTTGTACATTCTTGTACAAACTTGTACTTACTTGTACAACCTTGTACAACCTTGTACACACTTGTACAAACTTGTAAAAACATGTACAACCTTGTACACACTTGTACACCCTTGTACACACTTGTACAAGCTTGTACACACTTGTACAAACTTGTACACACTTGTACAAACTTGTACACACTTGTACAAGCTTGTACACACTTGTACACCCTTGTACAAACTTGTGCACCCTTGTACACTTTTGTACACCCTTGTATACATTTGTACAAACTTGTACAAACTTGTACACACTTGTACAAACTTGTACACACTTGTACAAACTTGTACACCCTTGTACACACTTGTACAACCTTGTACACACTTGTACAACCTTGTACACACTTGTACAACCTTGTACAAACCTGTACACCCTTGTACACACTTGTACAAGCTTGTACACGATTGTACACTCTTGTACACACTTGTGCAACCTTGTACACACTTGTACAACCTTGTACACCCTTGTACAACCTTGTACACACTTGTTCAAGCTTGTACACACTTGTACAACCTTGTACACACTTGTACACCCTTGTACACACTTGTACAACCTTTTACAAACTTGTACACACTTGTACAAAATTGTACATTCTTGTACATACTTGTACACCCTTGTACACACTTGTACACCCTTGTACAAACTTGTGCACCCTTGTACACTTTTGTACACCCTTGTACACATTTGTACAAACTTGTACAAACTTGTACACACTTGTACAAACTTGTACACACTTGTACAAACTTGTGTACACTTGTACAACCTTGTACACACTTGTACAACCTTGTACACACTTGTACAACCTTGTACACACTTGTACAACCTTGTACACACTTGTACAACCTTGTACACACTTGTACAACCTTGTACACAATTGTAAAACCTTGTACACACGTGTACAACCTTGTACAAACTTGTACACACTTGTACAAACTTGTACACCCTTGTACACACTTGTACAACCTTGTACACACTTGTACAAATTTGTACAACCTTGTACAAACTTGTACACACTTGTACAACCTTGTACAAACTTGTACACACTTGTACACACTTTTACATCCTTGTACACATTTGTACACCCTTGTACACACTTGTACAACCTTTTACAAACTTGTACACACTTGTACAAGCTTGTACACACTTGTACACCCTTGTACAAACTTGTGCACCCTTGTACACTTTTGTACACCCTTGTATACATTTGTACAAACTTGTACAAACTTGTACACACTTGTACAAACTTGTACACACTTGTACAAACTTGTACACCCTTGTACACACTTGTACAACCTTGTACACACTTGTACAACCTTGTACACACTTGTACAACCTTGTACAAACCTGTACACCCTTGTACACACTTGTACAAGCTTGTACACGATTGTACACTCTTGTACACACTTGTGCAACCTTGTACACACTTGTACAACCTTGTACACACTTGAACAACCTTGTACACACTTGTTCAAGCTTGTACACACTTGTACAACCTTGTACACACTTGTACACGCTTGTACACACTTGTACAACCTTTTACAAACTTGTACACACTTGTACAAAATTGTACATTCTTGTACATACTTGTACACCCTTGTACACACTTGTACACCCTTGTACAAACTTGTGCACCCTTGTACACTTTTGTACACCCTTGTACACATTTGTACAAACTTGTACAAACTTGTACACACTTGTACAAACTTGTACACACTTGTACAAACTTGTGTACACTTGTACAACCTTGTACACACTTGTACAACCTTGTACACACTTGTACAACCTTGTACACACTTGTACAACCTTGTACACACTTGTACAACCTTGTACACAATTGTAAAACCTTGTACACACGTGTACAAACTTGTACACCCTTGTACACACTTGTACAACCTTGTACACACTTGTACAAAATTGTACAACCTTGTACAAACTTGTACACACTTGTACAACCTTGTACAAACTTGTACACACTTGTACACACTTTTACATCCTTGTACACATTTGTACACCCTTGTACACACTTGTACAACCTTTTACAAACTTGTACACACTTGTACAAACTTGTACAACCTTGTACACACTTGTACAACCTTGTACAAACCTGTAAACCCTTGTACAAGCTTGTACACACTTGTACAAGCTTGTACACACTTGTACACCCTTGTACAAACTTGTGCACCCTTGTACACTTGTGTACACCCTTGTACACACTTGTTCAACCTTGTACAAACCTGTAAACCCTTGTACAAGCTTGTACACACTTGTACAAGCTTGTACACACTTGTACAAGCTTGTACACACTTGTACACCCTTGTACAAAATTGTGCACCCTTGTACACTTTTGTACACCCTTGTACACATTTGTACAACCTTGTACAAACTTGTACACACTTGTACAAACTTGTACACACTTGTACAACCTTGTACACACTTGTACAACCTTGTACACACTTGTACAACCTTGTACACACTTGTACAACCTTGTACACACTTGTACAACCTTGTACACACTTGTACAAGCTTGTACACACTTGTACAACCTTGTACACACTTGTACAACCTTGTACACACTTGAACAACCTTTTACACAATTGTAAAACCTTGTACACACTTGTACATTCTTGTACAAACTTGTACTTACTTGTACAACCTTGTACAAACTTGTACACACTTGTACAAACTTTTACAGCCTTGTACACATTTGTACACCCTTGTACACACTTGTACAACCTTGTACAAACCTGTACAACCTTGTACACACTTGTACAAGCTTGTACACGATTGTACACCCTTGTACAAACTTGTGCACCCTTGTACACATTTGTACACCCTTGTATACATTTGTACAAACTTGTACAAACTTGTACACACTTGTACAAACTTGTACACACTTGTACAAACTTGTACAAACCTGTACACCCTTGTACACACTTGTACAAGCTTGTACACGATTGTACACTCTTGTACACACTTGTGCAACCTTGTACACACTTGTACAACCTTGTACACACTTGTACAACCTTGTACACACTTGTTCAAGCTCGTACACACTTGTACAACCTTGTACACACTTGTACACCCTTGTACACACTTGTACAACCTTTTACAAACTTGTACACACTTGTACAACCTTTTACAAACTTGTACACACTTGTACAACCTTGTACACACTTGTACAACCTTGTACACACTTGTACACCCTTGTAAACACTTGTACAACCTTGTACAAACCTGTACACCCTTGTACACACTTGTACAAGCTTGTACACACTTGTACACCCTTGTACAAACTTGTGCAACCTTGTACACTTTTGTACACCCTTGTACAAACTTGTACACACTTGTACAAACTTGTACAAACTTGTACACACTTGTACAAACTTGTACACACTTGTACAAACTTGTACACCCTTGTACACACTTGTACAACCTTGTACACACTTGTACAACCTTGTACACACTTGTACAACCTTGTACACAATTGTACAACCTTGTACAACCTTGTACACACTTGTACAACCTTGTACACACTTGTACAACCTTGTACACACTTGTACAACCTTGTACACACTTGTACACCTTTGTACACACTTGTACAACCTTGTACAAACTTGTACAAACTTGTACACACTTGTACAACCTTGTACACACTTTTTCAACCTTGTACACACTTATACAACCTTGTACACACTTGTACAACCTTGTACACACTTGTACAACCTTGTACACACTTGTACAACCTTGTACACACTTGTACAACCTTGTACACACTTGTACAACCTTGTACACACTTGTACAACCTTGTACACACTTGTACAACCTTGTACACACTTGTACAACCTTGTACACACTTGTACAAACTTGTAAAAACATGTACAACCTTGTACACACTTGTACACCCTTGTACACACTTGTACAAGCTTGTACACACTTGTACAAACTTGTACACACTTGTACAAACTTGTACACACTTGTACAAGCTTGTACACACTTGTACACCCTTGTACAAACTTGTGCACCCTTGTACACTTTTGTACACCCTTTATACATTTGTACAAACTTGTACAAACTTGTACACACTTGTACAAACTTGTACACACTTGTACAAACTTGTACACACTTGTACAAACTTGTACACCCTTGTACACACTTGTACAACCTTGTACACACTTGTACAACCTTGTACACACTTGTACAACCTTGTACAAACCTGTACACCCTTGTACACACTTGTACAAGCTTGTACACGATTGTACACTCTTGTACACACTTGTGCAACCTTGTACACACTTGTACAACCTTGCACACACGTATACAACCTTGTACACACTTGTTCAAGCTTGTACACACTTGTACAACCTTGTACACACTTGTACACCCTTGTACACACTTGTACAACCTTTTACAAACTTGTACACACTTGTACAAAATTGTACATTCTTGTACATACTTGTACACCCTTGTACACACTTGTACACCCTTGTACAAACTTGTGCACCCTTGTACACTTTTGTACACCCTTGTACACATTTGTACAAACTTGTACAAACTTGTACACACTTGTACAAACTTGTACACACTTGTACAAACTTGTGTACACTTGTACAACCTTGTACACACTTGTACAACCTTGTACACACTTGTACAACCTTGTACACACTTGTACAACCTTGTACACACTTGTACAACCTTGTACACAATTGTAAAACCTTGTACACACGTGTACAACCTTGTACAAACTTGTACACACTTGTACAAACTTGTACACCCTTGTACACACTTGTACAACCTTGTACACACTTGTACAAATTTGTACAACCTTGTACAAACTTGTACACACTTGTACAACCTTGTACAAACTTGTACACACTTGTACACACTTTTACATCCTTGTACACATTTGTACACCCTTGTACACACTTGTACAATCTTTTACAAACTTGTACACACTTGTACAAACTTGTACATTCTTGTACATACTTGTACAACCTTGTACACACTTGTACAACCTTGTACAAACCTGTAAACCCTTGTACAAGCTTGTACACACTTGTACAAGCTTGTACACACTTGTACACCCTTGTACAAACTTGTGCACCCTTGTACACTTGTGTACACCCTTGTACACACTTGTTCAACCTTGTACAAACCTGTAAACCCTTGTACAAGCTTGTACACACTTGTACAAGCTTGTACACACTTGTACACCCTTGTACAAAATTGTACACCCTTGTACACTTTTGTACACCCTTGTACACATTTGTACAACCTTGTACAAACTTGTACACACTTGTACAAACTTGTACACACTTGTACAACCTTGTACACACTTGTACAACCTTGTACACACTTGTACAACCTTGTACACACTTGTACAACCTTGTACACACTTGTACAAGCTTGTACACACTTGTACAACCTTGTACACACTTGTACAACCTTGTACACACTTGAACAACCTTTTACACAATTGTAAAACCTTGTACACACTTGTACATTCTTGTACAAACTTGTACTTACTTGTACAACCTTGTACAACCTTGTACACACTTGTACAAACTTGTAAAAACATGTACAACCTTGTACACACTTGTACACCCTTGTACACACTTGTACAAGCTTGTACACACTTGTACAAACTTGTACACACTTGTACAAACTTGTACACACTTGTACAAGCTTGTACACACTTGTACACCCTTGTACAAACTTGTGCACCCTTGTACACTTTTGTACACCCTTGTATACATTTGTACAAACTTGTACAAACTTGTACACACTTGTACAAACTTGTACACACTTGTACAAACTTGTACACCCTTGTACACACTTGTACAACCTTGTACACACTTGTACAACCTTGTACACACTTGTACAACCTTGTACACACTTGTACAACCTTGTACAAACCTGTACACCCTTGTACACACTTGTACAAGCTTGTACACGATTGTACACTCTTGTACACACTTGTGCAACCTTGTACACACTTGTACAACCTTGTACACCCTTGTACAACCTTGTACACACTTGTTCAAGCTTGTACACACTTGTACAACCTTGTACACACTTGTACACCCTTGTACACACTTGTACAACCTTTTACAAACTTGTACACACTTGTACAAAATTGTACATTCTTGTACATACTTGTACACCCTTGTACACACTTGTACACCCTTGTACAAACTTGTGCACCCTTGTACACTTTTGTACACCCTTGTACACATTTGTACAAACTTGTACAAACTTGTACACACTTGTACAAACTTGTACACACTTGTACAAACTTGTGTACACTTGTACAACCTTGTACACACTTGTACAACCTTGTACACACTTGTACAACCTTGTACACACTTGTACAACCTTGTACACACTTGTACAACCTTGTACACAATTGTAAAACCTTGTACACACGTGTACAACCTTGTACAAACTTGTACACACTTGTACAAACTTGTACACCCTTGTACACACTTGTACAACCTTGTACACACTTGTACAAATTTGTACAACCTTGTACAAACTTGTACACACTTGTACAACCTTGTACAAACTTGTACACACTTGTACACACTTTTACATCCTTGTACACATTTGTACACCCTTGTACACACTTGTACAACCTTTTACAAACTTGTACACACTTGTACAAACTTGTACATTCTTGTACATACTTGTACAACCTTGTACACACTTGTACAACCTTGTACAAACCTGTAAACCCTTGTACAAGCTTGTACACACTTGTACAAGCTTGTACACACTTGTACACCCTTGTACAAACTTGTGCACCCTTTTACACTTGTGTACACCCTTGTACACACTTGTTCAACCTTGTACAAACCTGTAAACCCTTGTACAAGCTTGTACACACTTGTACAAGCTTGTACACACTTGTACACCCTTGTACAAAATTGTGCACCCTTGTACACTTTTGTACACCCTTGTACACATTTGTACAACCTTGTACAAACTTGTACACACTTGTACAAACTTGTACACACTTGTACAACCTTGTACACACTTGTACAACCTTGTACACACTTGTACAACCTTGTACACACTTGTACAACCTTGTACACACTTGTACAAGCTTGTACACACTTGTACAACCTTGTACACACTTGTACAACCTTGTACACACTTGAACAACCTTTTACACAATTGTAAAACCTTGTACACACTTGTACATTCTTGTACAAACTTGTACTTACTTGTACAACCTTGTACAAACTTGTACACACTTGTACAAACTTTTACAGCCTTGTACACATTTGTACACCTTTGTACACACTTGTACAACCTTGTACAAACCTGTACAACCTTGTACACACTTGTACAAGCTTGTACACGATTGTACACCCTCGTACAAACTTGTGCACCCTTGTACACTTTTGTACACCCTTGTATACATTTGTACAAACTTGTACAAACTTGTACACACTTGTACAAACTTGTACACACTTGTACAAACTTGTACAAACCTGTACACCCTTGTACACACTTGTACAAGCTTGTACACGATTGTACAATCTTGTACACACTTGTGCAACCTTGTACACACTTGTACAACCTTGTACACACTTGTACAACCTTGTACACACTTGTTCAAGCTTGTACACACTTGTACAACTTTGTACACACTTGTACACCCTTGTACACACTTGTACAACCTTTTACAAACTTGTACACACTTGTACAAAATTGTACATTCTTGTACATACTTGTACACCCTTGTACACACTTGTACACCCTTGTACAAACTTGTGCACCCTTGTACACTTTTGTACACCCTTGTACACATTTGTACAAACTTGTACAAACTTGTACACCCTTGTACAAACTTGTACACACTTGTACAAACTTGTGTACACTTGTACAACCTTGTACACACTTGTACAACCTTGTACACACTTGTACAACCTTGTAAACACTTGTACAACCTTGTACACACTTGTACAACCTTGTACACAATTGTAAAACCTTGTACACACGTGTACAACCTTGTACAAACTTGTACACACTTGTACAAACTTGTACACCCTTGTACACACTTGTACAACCTTGTACACACTTGTACAAATTTGTACAACCTTGTACAAACTTGTACACACTTGTACAACCTTGTACAAACTTGTACACACTTGTACACACTTTTACATCCTTGTACACATTTGTACACCCTTGTACACACTTGTACAACCTTTTACAAACTTGTACACACTTGTACAAACTTGTACATTCTTGTACATACTTGTACAACCTTGTACACACTTGTACAACCTTGTACAAACCTGTAAACCCTTGTACAAGCTTGTACACACTTGTACAAGCTTGTACACACTTGTACACCCTTGTACAAACTTGTGCACCCTTGTACACTTGTGTACACCCTTGTACACACTTGTTCAACCTTGTACAAACCTGTAAACCCTTGTACAAGCTTGTACACACTTGTACAAGCTTGTACACACTTGTACACCCTTGTACAAAATTGTGCACCCTTGTACACTTTTGTACACCCTTGTACACATTTGTACAACCTTGTACAAACTTGTACACACTTGTACAAACTTGTACACACTTGTACAACCTTGTACACACTTGTACAACCTTGTACACACTTGTACAACCTTGTACACACTTGTACAACCTTGTACACACTTGTACAACCTTGTACACACTTGTACAAGCTTGTACACACTTGTACAACCTTGTACACACTTGTACAACCTTGTACACACTTGAACAACCTTTTACACAATTGTAAAACCTTTTACACACTTGTACATTCTTGTACAAACTTGTACTTACTTGTACAACCTTGTACAAACTTGTACACACTTGTACAAACTTTTACAGCCTTGTACACATTTGTACACCCTTGTACACACTTGTACAACCTTGTACAAACCTGTACAACCTTGTACACACTTGTACAAGCTTGTACACGATTGTACACCCTTGTACACACTTGTGCACCATTGTACACACTTGTACACCCTTGTACACACTTGTACAACCTTTTACAAACTTGTACACACTTGTACAAACTTGTACATTCTTTTGTACACCCTTGTAAACACTTGTACAACCTTGTACAAACCTGTACACCCTTGTACACACTTGTACAAGCTTGTACACACTTGTACAAGCTTGTACACACTTGTACACCCTTGTACAAACTTGTGCACCCTTGTACACTTTTGTACACCCTTGTATTAATTTGTACAACCTTGTACAAACTTGTACACACTTGTACAAACTTGTACACACTTGTACAAACTTGTACACCCTTGTACACACTTGTACAACCTTGTACACAATTGTACAACCTTGTACAACCATGTACACAGTTGTACAACCTTGTACACACTTGTACAACCTTGTACACACTTGTACACCTTTGTACACACTTATACAACCTTGTACACACTTGTACAACCTTGTACACACTTGTACAACCTTGTACACACTTGTACAACCTTGTACACACTTGTACAACCTTGTACACACTTGTACAACCTTGTAAAAACTTGTACAAGCTTGTACACGATTGTACACCCTTGTACACACTTGTGCACCCTTGTACACACTTGTACAACCTTGTACACACTTGTACAACCTTGTACACACTTGTACAACCTTGTACACACTTGTACAACCTTGTACACACTTGTACAACCTTGTACACACTTGTACAACCTTGTACACACTTGTACAACCTTGTACACACTTGTACAACCTTGTACACACTTGTACAACCTTGTACACACTTGTACATTCTTGTACAAACTTGTACTTACTTGTACAACCTTGTACAAACTTGTACACACTTGTACAAACTTTTACATCCTTGTACACATTTGTACACCCTTGTACACACTTGTACAACCTTGTACAAACCTGTACAACCTTGTACACACTTGTACAAGCTTGTACACGATTGTACACCCTTGTACACACTTGTGCACCCTTGTATACACTTGTACACTCTTGTACACACTTGTACAACCTTTTACAAACTTGTACACACTTGTACAAACTTGTACATTCTTGTACATACTTGTACACCCTTGTAAACACTTGTACAACCTTGTACACTTTTGTACACCCTTGTATACATTTGTACAACCTTGTACAAACTTGTACACACTTGTACAAACTTGTACACACTTGTACAAACTTGTACACCCTTGTACACACTTGTACAAGCTTGTACACACTTGTACAAGCTTGTACACACTTGTACAACCTTGTACACACTTGTACAACCTTTTACACAATTGTAAAACCTTGTACACACTTGTACATTCTTGTACAAACTTGTACTTACTTGTACAACCTTGTACAAACTTGTACACACTTGTACAAACTTTTACATCCTTGTACACATTTGTACACCCTTGTACACACTTGTACAACCTTGTACAAACCTGTACAACCTTGTACACACTTGTACAAGCTTGTACACGATTGTACACCCTTGTACACACTTGTGCACCCTTGTATACACTTGTACACTCTTGTACACACTTGTACAACCTTTTACAAACTTGTACACACTTGTACAAACTTGTACATTCTTGTACATACTTGTACACCCTTGTAAACACTTGTACAACCTTGTACACTTTTGTACACCCTTGTATACATTTGTACAACCTTGTACAAACTTGTACACACTTGTACAAACTTGTACACACTTGTACAAACTTGTACACCCTTGTACACACTTGTACAACCTTGTACACACTTGTAAACCTTGTACAAACCTGTACACCCTTGTACACACTTGTACAAGCTTGTACACGATTGTACACCCTTGTACACACTTGTGCACCCTTGTACACACTTGTACACCCTTGTACACACTTGTACAACCTTGTACACACTTGTACAACCTTGTAAAAACTTGTACAAGCTTGTACACGATTGTACACCCTTGTACACACTTGTGCACCCTTGTACACACTTGTACAACCTTGTACACACTTGTACAACCTTGTACACACTTGTACAACCTTGTACACACTTGTACAACCTTGTACACACTTGTACAACCTTGTACACACTTGTACAACCTTGTACACACTTGTACAACCTTGTACACACTTGTACAACCTTGTACACACTTGTACAACCTTGTACACACTTGTACAACCTTGTACACACTTGTACAACCTTGTACACACTTGTACAACCTTGTACACACTTGTACAAGCTTGTACACACTTGTACAACCTTGTACACACTTGTACAACCTTTTACACAATTGTAAAACCTTGTACACACTTGTACATTCTTGTACAAACTTGTACTTACTTGTACAACCTTGTACAAACTTGTACACACTTGTACAAACTTTTACATCCTTGTACACATTTGTACACCCTTGTACACACTTGTACAACCTTGTACAAACCTGTACAACCTTGTACACACTTGTACAAGCTTGTACACGATTGTACACCCTTGTACACACTTGTGCACCCTTGTATACACTTGTACACTCTTGTACACACTTGTACAACCTTTTACAAACTTGTACACACTTGTACAAACTTGTACATTCTTGTACATACTTGTACACCCTTGTAAACACTTGTACAACCTTGTACACTTTTGTACACCCTTGTATACATTTGTACAACCTTGTACAAACTTGTACACACTTGTACAAACTTGTACACACTTGTACAAACTTGTACACCCTTGTACACACTTGTACAACCTTGTACACACTTGTAAACCTTGTACAAACCTGTACACCCTTGTACACACTTGTACAAGCTTGTACACGATTGTACACCCTTGTACACACTTGTGCACCCTTGTACACACTTGTACACCCTTGTACACACTTGTACAACCTTTTACAAACTTGTACACACTTGTACAAACTTGTACATTCTTGTACATACTTGTACACCCTTGTAAACACTTGTACAACCTTGTACAAACCTGTACACCCTTGTACACACTTGTACAAGCTTGTACACACTTGTACAAGCTTGTACACACTTGTACACCCTTGTACAAACTTGTGCACCGTTGTACACTTTTGTACACCCTTGTATACATTTGTACAACCTTGTACAAACTTGTACACACTTGTACAAACTTGTACACACTTGTACAAACTTGTACACCCTTGTACACACTTGTACAACCTTGTACACACTTGTTCAACCTTGTACACACTTGTACAACCTTGTACACAATTGTACAACCTTGTACAACCTAGTACACACTTGTACAACCTTGTACACACTTGTACAACCTTGTACACACTTGTACACCCTTGTAAACACTTGTACAACCTTGTACAAACCTGTACACCCTTGTACACACTTGTACAAGCTTGTACACACTTGTACAAGCTTGTACACACTTGTACAAGCTTGTACACACTTGTACAACCTTGTACACACTTGAACAACCTTTTACACAATTGTAAAACCTTGTACACACTTGTATATTCTTGTACAAACTTGTACTTACTTGTACAACCTTGTACAAACTTGTACACACTTGTACAAACTTGTGCAACCTTGTACACTTTTGTACACCCTTGTACAAACTTGTACACACTTGTACAAACTTGTACAAACTTGTAAACACTTGTACAAACTTGTACACACTTGTACAAACTTGTACACCCTTGTACACACTTGTACAACCTTGTACACACTTGTACAACCTTGTACACACTTGTACAACCTTGTACACACTTGAACAACCTTTTACACAATTGTAAAACCTTGTACACACTTGTATATTCTTGTACAAACTTGTACTTACTTGTACAACCTTGTACAAACTTGTACACACTTGTACAAACTTTTACAGCCTTGTACACATTTGTACACCCTTGTACACACTTGTACAACCTTGTACAAACCTGTACAACCTTGTACACACTTGTACAAGCTTGTACACGATTGTACACCCTTGTACACACTTGTGCACCATTGTACACACTTGTACACCCTTGTACACACTTGTACAACCTTTTACAAACTTGTACACACTTGTACAAACTTGTACATTCTTTTGTACACCCTTGTAAACACTTGTACAACCTTGTACAAACCTGTACACCCTTGTACACACTTGTACAAGCTTGTACACACTTGTACAAGCTTGTACACACTTGTACACCCTTGTACAAACTTGTGCACCCTTGTACACTTTTGTACACCCTTGTATTAATTTGTACAACCTTGTACAAACTTGTACACACTTGTACAAACTTGTACACACTTGTACAAACTTGTACACCCTTGTACACACTTGTACAACCTTGTACACAATTGTACAACCTTGTACAACCATGTACACACTTGTACAACCTTGTACACACTTGTACAACCTTGTACACACTTGTACACCTTTGTACACACTTATACAACCTTGTACACACTTGTACAACCTTGTACTCACTTGTACAACCTTGTACACACTTGTACAACCTTGTACACACTTGTACAACCTTGTACACACTTGTACAACCTTGTAAAAACTTGTACAAGCTTGTACACGATTGTGCACCCTTGTACACTTTTGTACACCCTTGTACACATTTGTACAACCTTGTACAAACTTGTACACACTTGTACAAACTTGTACACACTTGTACAACCTTGTACACACTTGTACAACCTTGTACACACTTGTACAACCTTGTACACACTTGTACAACCTTGTACACACTTGTACAAGCTTGTACACACTTGTACAACCTTGTACACACTTGTACAACCTTGTACACACTTGAACAACCTTTTACACAATTGTAAAACCTTGTACACACTTGTACATTCTTGTACAAACTTGTACTTACTTGTACAACCTTGTACAAACTTGTACACACTTGTACAAACTTTTACAGCCTTGTACACATTTGTACACCCTTGTACACACTTGTACAACCTTGTACAAACCTGTACAACCTTGTACACACTTGTACAAGCTTGTACACGATTGTACACCCTCGTAAAAACTTGTGCACCCTTATACACTTTTGTACACCCTTGTATACATTTGTACAAACTTGTACAAACTTGTACACACTTGTACAAACTTGTACATACTTGTACAAACTTGTACAAACCTGTACACCCTTGTACACACTTGTACAAGCTTGTACACGATTGTACAATCTTGTACACACTTGTGCAACCTTGTACACACTTGTACAACCTTGTACACACTTGTACAACCTTGTACACACTTGTTCAAGCTTGTACACACTTGTACAACTTTGTACACACTTGTACACCCTTGTACACACTTGTACAACCTTTTACAAACTTGTACACACTTGTACAAAATTGTACATTCTTGTACATACTTGTACACCCTTGTACACACTTGTACACCCTTGTACAAACTTGTGCACCCTTGTACACTTTTGTACACCCTTGTACACATTTGTACAAACTTGTACAAACTTGTACACACTTGTACAAACTTGTACACACTTGTACAAACTTGTGTACACTTGTACAACCTTGTACACACTTGTACAACCTTGTACACACTTGTACAACCTTGTAAACACTTGTACAACCTTGTACACACTTGTACAACCTTGTACACAATTGTAAAACCTTGTACACACGTGTACAACCTTGTACAAACTTGTACACACTTGTACAAACTTGTACACCCTTGTACACACTTGTACAACCTTGTACACACTTGTACAAATTTGTACAACCTTGTACAAACTTGTACACACTTGTACAACCTTGTACAAACTTGTACACACTTGTACACACTTTTACATCCTTGTACACATTTGTACACCCTTGTACACACTTGTACAACCTTTTACAAACTTGTACACACTTGTACAAACTTGTACATTCTTGTACATACTTGTACAACCTTGTACACACTTGTACAACCTTGTACAAACCTGTAAACCCTTGTACAAGCTTGTACACACTTGTACAAGCTTGTACACACTTGTACACCCTTGTACAAACTTGTGCACCCTTGTACACTTGTGTACACCCTTGTACACACTTGTTCAACCTTGTACAAACCTGTAAACCCTTGTACAAGCTTGTACACACTTGTACAAGCTTGTACACACTTGTACACCCTTGTACAAAATTGTGCACCCTTGTACACTTTTGTACACCCTTGTACACATTTGTACAACCTTGTACAAACTTGTACACACTTGTACAAACTTGTACACACTTGTACAACCTTGTACACACTTGTACAACCTTGTACACACTTGTACAACCTTGTACACACTTGTACAACCTTGTACACACTTGTACAAGCTTGTACACACTTGTACAACCTTGTACACACTTGTACAACCTTGTACCCACTTGAACAACCTTTTACACAATTGTAAAACCTTGTACACACTTGTACATTCTTGTACAAACTTGTACTTACTTGTACAACCTTGTACAAACTTGTACACACTTGTACAAACTTTTACAGCCTTGTACACATTTGTACACCCTTGTACACACTTGTACAACCTTGTACAAACCTGTACAACCTTGTACACACTTGTACAAGCTTGTACACGATTGTACACCCCTGTACACACTTGTGCACCATTGTACACACTTGTACACCCTTGTACACACTTGTACAACCTTTTACAAACTTGTACACACTTGTACAAACTTGTACATTCTTTTGTACACCCTTGTAAACACTTGTACAACCTTGTACAAACCTGTACACCCTTGTACACACTTGTACAAGCTTGTACACACTTGTACAAGCTTGTACACACTTGTACACCCTTGTACAAACTTGTGCACCCTTGTACACTTTTGTACACCCTTGTATTAATTTGTACAACCTTGTACAAACTTGTACACACTTGTACAAACTTGTACACACTTGTACAAACTTGTACACCCTTGTACACACTTGTACAACCTTGTACACAATTGTACAACCTTGTACAACCATGTACACAGTTGTACAACCTTGTACACACTTGTACAACCTTGTACACACTTGTACACCTTTGTACACACTTATACAACCTTGTACACACTTGTACAACCTTGTACACACTTGCACAACCTTGTACACACTTGTACAACCTTGTACACACTTGTACAACCTTGTACACACTTGTACAACCTTGTAAAAACTTGTACAAGCTTGTACACGATTGTACACCCTTGAACACACTTGTGCACCCTTGTACACACTTGTACAACCTTGTACACACTTGTACAACCTTGTACACACTTGTACAACCTTGTACACACTTGTACAACCTTGTACACACTTGTACAACCTTGTACACACCTGTACAACCTTGTACACACTTGTACAACCTTGTACACACTTGTACAACCTTGTACACACTTGTACAACCTTGTACACACTTGTACATTCTTGTACAAACTTGTACTTACTTGTACAACCTTGTACAAACTTGTACACACTTGTACAAACTTTTACATCCTTGTACACACTTGTACAACCTTGTACACACCTGTACAACCTTGTACACACTTGTACAACCTTGTACACATTTGTACACGATTGTACACCCTTGTACACACTTGTGCACCCTTGTATACACTTGTACACTCTTGTACACACTTGTACAACCTTTTACAAACTTGTACACACTTGTACAAACTTGTACATTCTTGTACATACTTGTACACCCTTGTAAACACTTGTACAACCTTGTACACTTTTGTACACCCTTGTATACATTTGTACAACCTTGTACAAACTTGTACACACTTGTACAAACTTGTACACACTTGTACAAACCTGTACACCCTTGTACACACTTGTACAAGCTTGTACACACTTGTACAACCTTGTACACACTTGTACAACCTTTTACACAATTGTAAAACCTTGTACACACTTGTACATTCTTGTACAAACTTGTACTTACTTGTACAACCTTGTACAAACTTGTACACACTTGTACAAACTTTTACATCCTTGTACACATTTGTACACCCTTGTACACACTTGTACAACCTTGTACAAACCTGTACAACCTTGTACACACTTGTACAAGCTTGTACACGATTGTACACCCTTGTACACACTTGTGCACCCTTGTATACACTTGTACACTCTTGTACACACTTGTACAACCTTTTACAAACTTGTACACACTTGTACAAACTTGTACATTCTTGTACATACTTGTACACCCTTGTAAACACTTGTACAACCTTGTACACTTTTGTACACCCTTGTATACATTTGTACAACCTTGTACAAACTTGTACACACTTGTACAAACTTGTACACACTTGTACAAACTTGTACACCCTTGTACACACTTGTACAACCTTGTACACACTTGTACAACCTTGTACACACTTGTAAACCTTGTACAAACCTGTACACCCTTGTACACACTTGTACAAGCTTGTACACGATTGTACACCCTTGTACACACTTGTGCACCCTTGTACACACTTGTACACCCTTGTACACACTTGTACAACCTTGTACACACTTGTACAACCTTGTAAAAACTTGTACAAGCTTGTACACGATTGTACACCCTTGTACACACTTGTGCACCCTTGTACACACTTGTACAACCTTGTACACACTTGTACAACCTTGTACACACTTGTACAACCTTGTACACACTTGTACAACCTTGTACACACTTGTACAACCTTGTACACACTTGTACAACCTTGTACACACTTGTACAACCTTGTACACACTTGTACAACCTTGTACACACTTGTACAACCTTGTACACACTTGTACAACCTTGTACACACTTGTACAAGCTTGTACACACTTGTACAACCTTGTACACACTTGTACAACCTTTTACACAATTGTAAAACCTTGTACACACTTGTACATTCTTGTACAAACTTGTACTTACTTGTACAACCTTGTACAAACTTGTACACACTTGTACAAACTTTTACATCCTTGTACACATTTGTACACCCTTGTACACACTTGTACAACCTTGTACAAACCTGTACAACCTTGTACACACTTGTACAAGCTTGTACACGATTGTACACCCTTGTACACACTTGTGCACCCTTGTACACACTTGTACACCCTTGTACACACTTGTACAACCTTTTACAAACTTGTACACACTTGTACAAACTTGTACATTCTTGTACATACTTGTACACCCTTGTAAACACTTGTACAACCTTGTACAAACCTGTACACCCTTGTACACACTTGTACAAGCTTGTACACACTTGTACAAGCTTGTACACACTTGTACACCCTTGTACAAACTTGTGCACCGTTGTACACTTTTGTACACCCTTGTATACATTTGTACAACCTTGTACAAACTTGTACACACTTGTACAAACTTGTACACACTTGTACAAACTTGTACACCCTTGTACACACTTGTACAACCTTGTACACACTTGTTCAACCTTGTACACACTTGTACAACCTTGTACACAATTGTACAACCTTGTACAACCTAGTACACACTTGTACAACCTTGTACACACTTGTACAACCTTGTACACACTTGTACACCCTTGTAAACACTTGTACAACCTTGTACAAACCTGTACACCCTTGTACACACTTGTACAAGCTTGTACACACTTGTACAAGCTTGTACACACTTGTACAAGCTTGTACACACTTGTACACCCTTGTACAAACTTGTGCAACCTTGTACACTTTTGTACACCCTTGTACAAACTTGTACACACTTGTACAAACTTGTACAAACTTGTAAACACTTGTACAAACTTGTACACACTTGTACAAACTTGTACACCCTTGTACACACTTGTACAACCTTGTACACACTTGTACAACCTTGTACACACTTGTACAACCTTGTACACACTTGAACAACCTTTTACACAATTGTAAAACCTTGTACACACTTGTATATTCTTGTACAAACTTGTACTTACTTGTACAACCTTGTACAAACTTGTACACACTTGTACAAACTTTTACAGCCTTGTACACATTTGTACACCCTTGTACACACTTGTACAACCTTGTACAAACCTGTACAACCTTGTACACACTTGTACAAGCTTGTACACGATTGTACACCCTTGTACACACTTGTGCACCATTGTACACACTTGTACACCCTTGTACACACTTGTACAACCTTTTACAAACTTGTACACACTTGTACAAACTTGTACATTCTTTTGTACACCCTTGTAAACACTTGTACAACCTTGTACAAACCTGTACACCCTTGTACACACTTGTACACCCTTGTACACACTTGTACAAGCTTGTACACACTTGTACAAGCTTGTACACACTTGTACACCCTTGTACAAACTTGTGCACCCTTGTACACTTTTGTACACCCTTGTATTAATTTGTACAACCTTGTACAAACTTGTACACACTTGTACAAACTTGTACACACTTGTACAAACTTGTACACCCTTGTACACACTTGTACAACCTTGTACACAATTGTACAACCTTGTACAACCATGTACACACTTGTACAACCTTGTACACACTTGTACAACCTTGTACACACTTGTACACCTTTGTACACACTTATACAACCTTGTACACACTTGTACAACCTTGTACTCACTTGTACAACCTTGTACACACTTGTACAACCTTGTACACACTTGTACAACCTTGTACACACTTGTACAACCTTGTACACACTTGTACAACCTTGTAAAAACTTGTACAAGCTTGTACACGATTGTACACCCTTGTACACACTTGTGCACCCTTGTACACACTTGTGCAACCTTGTACACACTTGTACAACCTTGTACACACTTGTACAACCTTGTACACACTTGTACAACCTTGTACACACTTGTACAACCTTGTACACACTTGTACAACCTTGTACACACTTGTACAACCTTGTACACACTTGTACAACCTTGTACACACTTGTACAACCTTGTACACACTTGTACAACCTTGTACACACTTGTACAACCTTGTACACACTTGTACAACCTTGTACACACTTGTACAACCTTGTACACACTTGTACAACCTTTTACACAATTGTAAAACCTTGTACACACTTGTACATTCTTGTACAAACTTGTACTTACTTGTACAACCTTGTACAAACTTGTACACACTTGTACAAACTTTTACATCCTTGTACACATTTGTACACCCTTGTACACACTTGTACAACCTTGTACAAAACTGTACAACCTTGTACACACTTGTACAAGCTTGTACACGATTGTACACCCTTGTACACACTTGTGCACCCTTGTATACACTTGTACACTCTTGTACACACTTGTACAACCTTTTACAAACTTGTACACACTTGTACAAACTTGTACATTCTTGTACATACTTGTACACCCTTGTAAACACTTGTACAACCTTGTACACTTTTGTACACCCTTGTATACATTTGTACAACCTTGTACAAACTTGTACACACTTGTACAAACTTGTACACACTTGTACAAACTTGTACACCCTTGTACACACTTGTACAACCTTGTACACACTTGTAAACCTTGTACAAACCTGTACACCCTTGTACACACTTGTACAAGCTTGTACACGATTGTACACCCTTGTACACACTTGTGCACCCTTGTACACACTTGTACACCCTTGTACACACTTGTACAACCTTTTACAAACTTGTACACACTTGTACAAACTTGTACATTCTTGTACATACTTGTACACCCTTGTAAACACTTGTACAACCTTGTACAAACCTGTACACCCTTGTACACACTTGTACAAGCTCGTACACACTTGTACAAGCTTGTACACACTTGTACACCCTTGTACAAACTTGTGCACCGTTGTACACTTTTGTACACCCTTGTATACATTTGTACAACCTTGTACAAACTTGTACACACTTGTACAAACTTGTACACACTTGTACAAACTTGTACACCCTTGTACACACTTGTACAACCTTGTACACACTTGTTCAACCTTGTACACACTTGTACAACCTTGTACACAATTGTACAACCTTGTACAACCTAGTACACACTTGTACAACCTTGTACACACTTGTACAACCTTGTACACACTTGTACACCCTTGTAAACACTTGTACAACCTTGTACAAACCTGTACACCCTTGTACACACTTGTACAAGCTTGTACACACTTGTACAAGCTTGTACACACTTGTACAAGCTTGTACACACTTGTACACCCTTGTACAAACTTGTGCAACCTTGTACACTTTTGTACACCCTTGTACAAACTTGTACACACTTGTACAAACTTGTACAAACTTGTAAACACTTGTACAAACTTGTACACACTTGTACAAACTTGTACACCCTTGTACACACTTGTACAACCTTGTACACACTTGTACAACCTTGTACACACTTGTACAACCTTGTACACAATTGTACAACCTTGTACAACCTTGTACACACTTGTACAACCTTGTACACACTTGTACAACCTTGTACACACTTGTACAACCTTGTACACACTTGTACAACTTTGTACACACTTGTACAACCTTGTACACACTTGTACAACCTTGTACACACTTGTACAACCTTGTACACACTTTTTCAACCTTGTACACACTTATACAACCTTGTACACACTTGTACAACCTTGTACACACTTGTACAACCTTGTACACACTTGTACAACCTTGTACACACTTGTACAACCTTGTACACACTTGTACAAACTTGTAAAAACATGTACAACCTTGTACACACTTGTACACCCTTGTACACACTTGTACAAACTTGTACACACTTGTACAAACTTGTACACACTTGTACAAACTTGTACACACTTGTACAAACTTGTACACACTTGTACAAACTTGTACACCCTTGTACACACTTGTACAACCTTGTACACACTTGTACAACCTTGTACACAATTGTACAACCTTGTACAACCTTGTACACACTTGTATTGTACATTCTTGTACATACTTGTACACCCTTGTACACACTTGTACAAACTTGTACATTCTTGTACATACTTGTACACCCTTGTACACACTTGTACAACCTTGTACAAACCTGTAAACCCTTGTACAAGCTTGTACACACTTGTACAAGCTTGTACACACTTGTACACCCTTGTACAAACTTGTGCACCCTTGTACACTTTTGTACACCCTTGTACACATTTGTACAACCTTGTACAAACTTGTACACACTTGAACAAACTTGTACACACTTGTACAACCTTGTACACACTTGTACAACCTTGTACACACTTGTACAACCTTGTACACGCTTGTACAACCTTGTACACACTTGTACAACCTTTTACACAATTGTAAAACCTTGTACACACTTGTACATTCTTGTACAAACTTGTACTTACTTGTACAACCTTGTACAAACTTGTACACACTTGTACAAACTTTTACATCCTTGTACACATTTGTACAACCTTGTACAAACTTGTACACACTTGAACAAACTTGTACACACTTGTACAACCTTGTACACACTTGTACACCCTTGTACACACCTGTACAACCTTGTACAAACCTGTACACCCTTGTACACACTTGTACAAGCTTGTACACGATTGTACACCCTTGTACACACTTGTGCACCCTTGTATACATTTGTACAACCTTGTACACAATTGTACAAACTTGTACACACTTGTACAAACTTGTACACCCTTGTACACACTTGTACAACCTTGTACACACTTGTACAAACTTGTACACCCTTGTACACACTTGTACAACCTTGTACACACTTGTACAACCTTGTACACACTTGTACAACCTTGTACACAATTGTACAACCTTGTACAACCTTGTACACACTTGTACAACCTTGTACACACTTGTACAACCTTGTACACACTTGTACATCCTTGTACACATTTGTACAACCTAGTACAAACCTGTACACCATTGTACACACTTGTACAAGCTTGTACACACTTGTACACCCTTGTACAAACTTGTGCACCCTTGTACACTTTTGTACACCCTTGTACACATTTGTACAACCTTGTACAAACTTAAACACACTTGTACAAACATGTACACACTTGAACAACCATGTACACACTTGTACAACCTTGTACACACTTGTACAAGCTTGTACACACTTGTACAACCTTGTACACACTTGTACAACCTTGTACACACTTATACAACCTTGTACACAATTGTAAAACCTTGTACACACTTGTACAACCTTGTACAAACCTGTACACCCTTGTACACACTTGTACAAGCTTGTACACGATTGTACACTCTTGTACACACTTGTGCAACCTTGTACACACTTGTGCAACCTTGTACACACTTGTACAACCTTGTAAACACTTGTACAACCTTGTACACACTTGTTCAAGCTTGTACACACTTGTACAACCTTGTACAAACCTGTACACCCTTGTACACACTTGTACACCCTTGTACAAACTTGTGCACCCTTGTACACTTTTGAACACCTTTGTACACATTTGTACAACCTTGTACAAACTTGTACACACTTGTACAAACTTGTACACACTTGTACAACCTTGTACACACTTGTACATCCTTGTACACACTTGTACAACCTTGTACACACTTGTACAACCTTGTACACAATTGTAAAACATTGTACACACTTAAACAACCTTGTACAAACTTGTACACACTTGTATAAACTTTTACATCCTTGTACACATATGTACACCCTTGTACACATTTGTACAACCTTGTACAAACCTGTAAACCCTTGTACACACTTGTACAAGCTTGTACACGATTGTACAAGCTTGTACACGATTGTACACCCTTGTACACACTTGTGAACCCTTGTACACACTTGTACAACCTTGTACACACTTGTACAACCTTGTACACACTTGTACAACCTTGTACACACTTGTACAACCTTGTACACACTTGTACAACCTTGTACACACTTGTACAACCTTGTACAACCTACTACAAACTTGTACACACTTGTACAAACTTTTAAATCCTTGTACACATTTGTACACCCTTGTACACACTCGTACAAACTTGTACATTCTTGTACATACTTGTACACCCTTGTACACACTTGTACAAACTTGTACATTCTTGTACATACTTGTACACCCTTGTACACACTTGTACAACCTTGTACAAACCTGTAAACCCTTGTACAAGCTTGTACACACTTGTACAAACTTGTACACACTTGTACACCCTTGTACAAACTTGTGCACCCTTGTACACTTTTGTACACCCTTGTACACATTTGTACAACCTTGTACAAACTTGTACACACTTGAACAAACTTGTACACACTTGTACAACCTTGTACACATTTGTACAACCTTGTACACACTTGTACAACCTTGTACACACTTGTACAAGCTTGTACACACTTGTACAACCTTGTACACACTTGTACAACCTTGTACACACTTGTACAACCTTTTACACAATTGTAAAACCTTGTACATACTTGTACATTCTTGTACAAACTTGTACTTACTTGTACAACCTTGTACAAACTTGTACACACTTGTACAAACTTTTACATCCTTGTACACATTTGTACACCCTTGTACACACTTGTACAACCTTGTACAAACCTGTACACCCTTGTACACACTTGTACAAGCTTGTACACGATTGTACACCCTTGTACACACTTGTGCACCCTTGTACACACTTGTACACCCTTGTACACACTTGTACAACCTTTTACAAACTTGTACACACTTGTACAAACTTGAACATTCTTGTACATACTTGTACACCCTTGTAAACACTTGTACAACCTTGTACAAACTTGTACACACTTGTACACACTTGTACAAGCTTGTACACACTTGTACAACCTTGTACACTATGATACAACCTTGTACACACTTGTACAACCTTGTACACACTTGTACAACCTTTTACAAACTTGTACACACTTGTACAAACTTGTACATTCTTTTGTACACCCTTGTAAATACTTGTACAACCTTGTACAAACCTGTACACCCTTGTACACACTTGTACAAGCTTGTACACACTTGTACAAGCTTGTACACACTTGTACACCCTTGTACAAACTTGTGCACCATTGTACACTTTTGTACACCCTTGTATACATTGGTACAACCTTGTACAAACTTGTACACACTTGTACAAACTTGTACACACTTGTACAAACTTGTACAACCTTGTACACACTTGTACAACCTTGTACACACTTGTACAACCATGTACACAATTGTACAACCTTGTACAACCATGTACACACTTGTACAACCTTGTACACACTTGTACAACCTTGTACACACTTGTACACCTTTGTACACACTTATACAACCTTGTACACACTTGTACAACCTTGTACACACTTGTACAACCTTGTACACGTTTGTACAACCTTGTACACACTTGTACAACCTTGTACACACTTGTACAACCTTGTAAAAACTTGTACAAGCATGTACACGATTGTACACCCTTGTACACACTTGTGCACCCTTGTACACACTTGTACAACCATGTACACACTTGTACAACCTTGTACACACTTGTACAACCTTGTACACACTTGTACAACCTTGTACACACTTGTACAAACTTGTACACACTTGTACAACCTTGTACACACTTGTACAACCTTGTACACACTTGTACAACCTTGTACACACTTGTACAACCTTTTACACAATTGTAAAACCTTGTACACACTTGTACATTCTTGTACAAACTTGTACTTACTTGTACAACCTTGTACAAACTTTTACACACTTGTACAAACTTTTACATCCTTGTTCACATTTGTACACCCTTGTACACACTTGTACAACCTTGTACAAACCTGTACACCCTTGTACACACTTGTACAAGCTTGTACAAGATTGTACACCCTTGTACACACTTGTGCACCCTTGTACACACTTGTACACCCTTGTATACACTTGTACAACCTTTTACAAACTTGTACACACTTGTACAACCTTGTACACACTTGTACAACCTTGTACAAACCTGTACACCCTTGTACACACTTGTACAAGCTTGTACACGATTGTACACCCTTGTACACACTTGTGCACCCTTGTACACACTTGTACACCCTTGTACACACTTGTACAACCTTTTACAAACTTGTACACACTTGTACAAACTTGTACATTCTTGTACATACTTGTACACCCTTGTAAACACTTGTACAACCTTGTACAAACCTGTACACCCTTGTACACACTTGTACAAGCTTGTACACACTTGTACACCCTTGTACACACTTGTACAACCTTGTACACACTTGTACAACCTTGTACACAATTGTACAACCTTGTACAACCTTGTACACACTTGTACAACCTTGTACACACTTGTACAACCTTGTACACACTTGTACAACCTTGTACACACTTGTACACCTTTGTACACACTTGTTCAACCTTGTACACACTTGTACAACCTTGTACACACTTGAACAACCTTGTACAACCTTGTACACACTTGAACAACCTTGTACACACTTGTACAACCTTGTACACACTTGTACACACTTGTACAAACTTGTACATTTTGTACATACTTGTACTCCCTTGTAAACACTTGTACAACCTTGTACAAACCTGTACACCCTTGTACACACTTGTACAAGCTTGTACACGATTGTACACTCTTGTACACACTTGTGCAACCTTGTACACACTTGTGCAACCTTGTACACACTTGTACAACCTTGTAAACACTTGTACAACCTTGTACACACTTGTTCAAGCTTGTACACACTTGTACAACCTTGTACAAACCTGTACACCCTTGTACACACTTGTACACCCTTGTACAAACTTGTGCACCCTTGTACACTTTTGTACACCCTTGTACACATTTGTACAACCTTGTACAAACTTGTACACACTTGTACAAACTTGTACACACTTGTACAACCTTGTACACACTTGTACATCCTTGTACACACTTGTACAACCTTGTACACACTTGTACAACCTTGTACACAATTGTAAAACATTGTACACACTTAAACAACCTTGTACAAACTTGTACACACTTGTATAAACTTTTACATCCTTGTACACATTTGTACACCCTTGTACACACTTGTACAACCTTGTACAAACCTGTAAACCCTTGTACACACTTGTACAAGCTTGTACACGATTGTACAAGCTTGTACACGATTGTACACCCTTGTACACACTTGTGAACCCTTGTACACACTTGTACAACCTTGTACACACTTGTACAACCTTGTACACACTTGTACAACCTTGTACACACTTGTACAACCTTGTACACACTTGTACAACCTTGTACACACTTGTACAACCTTGTACACACTTGTACAACCTTGTACAACCTACTACAAACTTGTACACACTTGTACAAACTTTTAAATCCTTGTACACATTTGTACACCCTTGTACACACTCGTACAAACTTGTACATTCTTGTACATACTTGTACACCCTTGTACACACTTGTACAAACTTGTACATTCTTGTACATACTTGTACACCCTTGTACACACTTGTACAACCTTGTACAAACCTGTAAACCCTTGTACAAGCTTGTACACACTTGTACAAACTTGTACACACTTGTACACCCTTGTACAAACTTGTGCACCCTTGTACACTTTTGTACACCCTTGTACACATTTGTACAACCTTGTACAAACTTGTACACACTTGAACAAACTTGTACACACTTGTACAACCTTGTACACATTTGTACAACCTTGTACACACTTGTACAACCTTGTACACACTTGTACAAGCTTGTACACACTTGTACAACCTTGTACACACTTGTACAACCTTGTACACACTTGTACAACCTTTTACACAATTGTAAAACCTTGTACATACTTGTACATTCTTGTACAAACTTGTACTTACTTGTACAACCTTGTACAAACTTGTACACACTTGTACAAACTTTTACATCCTTGTACACATTTGTACACCCTTGTACACACTTGTACAACCTTGTACAAACCTGTACACCCTTGTACACACTTGTACAAGCTTGTACACGATTGTACACCCTTGTACACACTTGTGCACCCTTGTACACACTTGTACACCCTTGTACACACTTGTACAACCTTTTACAAACTTGTACACACTTGTACAAACTTGAACATTCTTGTACATACTTGTACACCCTTGTAAACACTTGTACAACCTTGTACAAACTTGTACACACTTGTACACACTTGTACAAGCTTGTACACACTTGTACAAGCTTGTACACACTTGTACACCCTTGTACAAACTTGTGCACCCTTGTACACACTTGTACGACCTTGTACACAATTGTACAACCTTGTACAACCATGTACACACTTGTACAACTTTGTACACACTTGTACAACCTTGTACACACTTGTACACCTTTGTACACACTTGTACAACCTTGTACACTATGATACAACCTTGTACACACTTGTACAACCTTGTACACACTTGTACAACCTTTTACAAACTTGTACACACTTGTACAAACTTGTACATTCTTTTGTACACCCTTGTAAATACTTGTACAACCTTGTACAAACCTGTACACCCTTGTACACACTTGTACAAGCTTGTACACACTTGTACAAGCTTGTACACACTTGTACACCCTTGTACAAACTTGTGCACCATTGTACACTTTTGTACACCCTTGTATACATTGGTACAACCTTGTACAAACTTGTACACACTTGTACAAACTTGTACACACTTGTACAAACTTGTACAACCTTGTACACACTTGTACAACCTTGTACACACTTGTACAACCATGTACACAATTGTACAACCTTGTACAACCATGTACACACTTGTACAACCTTGTACACACTTGTACAACCTTGTACACACTTGTACACCTTTGTACACACTTATACAACCTTGTACACACTTGTACAACCTTGTACACACTTGTACAACCTTGTACACGTTTGTACAACCTTGTACACACTTGTACAACCTTGTACACACTTGTACAACCTTGTAAAAACTTGTACAAGCATGTACACGATTGTACACCCTTGTACACACTTGTGCACCCTTGTACACACTTGTACAACCATGTACACACTTGTACAACCTTGTACACACTTGTACAACCTTGTACACACTTGTACAACCTTGTACACACTTGTACAAACTTGTACACACTTGTACAACCTTGTACACACTTGTACAACCTTGTACACACTTGTACAACCTTGTACACACTTGTACAACCTTTTACACAATTGTAAAACCTTGTACACACTTGTACATTCTTGTACAAACTTGTACTTACTTGTACAACCTTGTACAAACTTTTACACACTTGTACAAACTTTTACATCCTTGTTCACATTTGTACACCCTTGTACACACTTGTACAACCTTGTACAAACCTGTACACCCTTGTACACACTTGTACAAGCTTGTACAAGATTGTACACCCTTGTACACACTTGTGCACCCTTGTACACACTTGTACACCCTTGTATACACTTGTACAACCTTTTACAAACTTGTACACACTTGTACAACCTTGTACACACTTGTACAACCTTGTACAAACCTGTACACCCTTGTACACACTTGTACAAGCTTGTACACGATTGTACACCCTTGTACACACTTGTGCACCCTTGTACACACTTGTACACCCTTGTACACACTTGTACAACCTTTTACAAACTTGTACACACTTGTACAAACTTGTACATTCTTGTACATACTTGTACACCCTTGTAAACACTTGTACAACCTTGTACAAACCTGTACACCCTTGTACACACTTGTACAAGCTTGTACACACTTGTACACCCTTGTACACACTTGTACAACCTTGTACACACTTGTACAACCTTGTACACAATTGTACAACCTTGTACAACCTTGTACACACTTGTACAACCTTGTACACACTTGTACAACCTTGTACACACTTGTACAACCTTGTACACACTTGTACACCTTTGTACACACTTGTTCAACCTTGTACACACTTGTACAACCTTGTACACACTTGAACAACCTTGTACACACTTGTACAACCTTGTACACACTTGTACACACTTGTACAAACTTGTACATTTTGTACATACTTGTACTCCCTTGTAAACACTTGTACAACCTTGTACAAACCTGTACACCCTTGTACACACTTGTACAAGCTTGTACACGATTGTACACTCTTGTACACACTTGTGCAACCTTGTACACACTTGTGCAACCTTGTACACACTTGTACAACCTTGTAAACACTTGTACAACCTTGTACACACTTGTTCAAGCTTGTACACACTTGTACAACCTTGTACAAACCTGTACACCCTTGTACACACTTGTACACCCTTGTACAAACTTGTGCACCCTTGTACACTTTTGTACACCCTTGTACACATTTGTACAACCTTGTACAAACTTGTACACACTTGTACAAACTTGTACACACTTGTACAACCTTGTACACACTTGTACATCCTTGTACACACTTGTACAACCTTGTACACACTTGTACAACCTTGTACACAATTGTAAAACATTGTACACACTTAAACAACCTTGTACAAACTTGTACACACTTGTATAAACTTTTACATCCTTGTACACATTTGTACACCCTTGTACACACTTGTACAACCTTGTACAAACCTGTAAACCCTTGTACACACTTGTACAAGCTTGTACACGATTGTACAAGCTTGTACACGATTGTACACCCTTGTACACACTTGTGAACCCTTGTACACACTTGTACAACCTTGTACACACTTGTACAACCTTGTACACACTTGTACAACCTTGTACACACTTGTACAACCTTGTACACACTTGTACAACCTTGTACACACTTGTACAACCTTGTACACATTTGTACAAACTTGTACATTATTGTACATACTTGTACACCCTTGTACACACTTGTACAAACTTGTACATTCTTGTACATACTTGTACACCCTTGTACACACTTGTACAACCTTGTACAAACCTGTAAACCCTTGTACAAGCTTGTACACACTTGTACAAACTTGTACACACTTGTACACCCTTGTACAAACTTGTGCACCCTTGTACACTTTTGTACACCCTTGTACACATTTGTACAACCTTGTACAAACTTGTACACACTTGAACAAACTTGTACACACTTGTACAACCTTGTACACACTTGTACAACCTTGTACAAACTTGTGCACCCTTGTACACTTTTGTACACCCTTGTATACATTTGTACAAACTTGTACAAACTTGTACAAACTTGTACACACTTGAACAAACTTGTACACACTTGTACAACCTTGTACACACTTGTACAACCTTGTACACACTTGTACAACCTTGTACACGCTTGGACAACCTTGTACACACTTGTACAACCTTTTACACAATTGTAAAACCTTGTACACACTTGTACATTCTTGTACAAACTTGTACTTACTTGTACAACCTTGTACAAACTTGTACACACTTGTACAAACTTTTACATCCTTGTACACATTTGTACACCCTTGTACACACTTGTACAACCTTGTACAAACCTGTACACCCTTGTACACACTTGTACAAGCTTGTACACGATTGTACACCCTTGTACACACTTGTGCACCCTTGTATACATTTGTACAACCTTGTACAAACTTGTACACAATTGTACAAACTTGTACACACTTGTACAAACTTGTACACCCTTGTACACACTTGTACAACCTTGTACACACTTGTACAAACTTGTACACCCTTGTACACACTTGTACAACCTTGTACACACTTGTACAAACTTGTACACACTTGTACAACCTTGTACACAATTGTACAACCTTGTACAACCTTGTACACACTTGTACAACCTTGTACACACTTGTACAACCTTGTACACACTTGTACAACCTTGTAAAAACTTGTACAACCTTGTACACACTTGTACACCCTTGTACACACTTGTACAAGCTTGTACACACTTGTACAAGCTTGTACACACTTGTACAACCTTGTACACACTTGTTCACCCTTGTACACACTTGTACAACCTTTTACAAATTTGTACACACTTGTAAAAAATTGTACATTTATATTTATATTTATACAAGTGTGTACAAGTTTGTACAAGGTTGTTTAAGTGTGTACAATGTTTTACAATTGTGTACAAGGTTGTACAAGTGTGTACAAGGTTGTACAAGTGTGTACAAGGATGTACAAGTGTGTACAAGGTTGTAAGGTGTGTACAAGTTTGTACAAGTGTGTACAAGTTTGTACAAGGTTGTACAAATGTGTACAAGGGTGTACAAAAGTGTACAAGGGTGCAAAGTTTGTACAAGGGTGTACAAGTGTGTACAAGGGTGTACAGGTTTGTACAAGGTTGTACAAGTGTGTACAAGCATGAACAAGTGTGTACAAGGTTGTACAAGTGTTTACAAGGTTGTACAAGTGTGTACAAGGTTGCACAAGTGTGTACAAGGTTGCACAAGTGTGTACAAGAGTGTACAATCGTGTACAAGCTTGTACAAGTGTGTACAAGCTTGTACAAGTGTGTACAAGGTTGTACAAGTGTGTACATGGTTGTTCAAGTGTGTACATGTTTGTACAAGTGTGTTTAAGTTTGTACAAGGTTGTACAAATGTGTACAAGGGTGTACAAAAGTGTACAAGGGTGCACAAGTTTGTACAAGGGTGTACAAGTGTGTACAAGCTTGTACAAGTGTGTACAATGGTGTACAGGTTTGTACTAGGTTGTACAAATGTGTACAAGGATGTACAAGTATGTACAAGAATGTACAATTTTGTACAAGTGTGTACAAGTTTGTAAAAGGTTGTACAAGTGTGTACAAGGGTGAACAAGTGTGTACAAGGTTGTACAAGTGTGTACAAGCTTGTACAAGTGTGTACAAGCTTGTACAAGTGTGTACAAGGGTGTACAAGTGTGTACAAGGTTGTACAAGTTTTTACAAGGTTGTACAAGTGTGTACAAGGTTGTACAAGTGTGTACAAGGTTGTACAAGTGTGTACAAGGTTGTACAAGTGTGTACAAGGTTGTACAAGGTTGTACAATTGTGTACAAGGTTGTACAAGTGTGTACAAGGTTGTACAAGTATGTACAAGGTTGTACAAGTGTGTACAAGGGTGTACAAGTTTGTACAAGTGTGTACAAGGTTGTACAAGTGTGTACAAGGGTGTACAAGTTTGTACAAGTGTGTACAAGTTTGTACAATTGTGTACAAGTTTGTACAAGGTTGTACAAATGTATACAAGGGTGCACAAGTGTGTACAAGGGTGTACAATCGTGTACAAGCTTGTACAAGTGTGTACAAGGGTGTACAGGTTTGTACAAGGTTGTACAAGTGTGTACAAGGGTGTACAAATGTGTACAAGGATGTAAAAGTTTGTACAAGTGTGTACAAGTTTGTACAAGGTTGTACAAGTAAGTACAAGTTTGTACAAGAATGTACAAGTGTGTACAAGGTTTTACAATTGTGTAAAAGGTTGTACAAGTGTGTACAATGTTGTACAAGCGTGTACAAGGTTGTACAAGTGTGTACAAGGTTGTACAAGTGTGTACAAGTTTGTACAAGGTTGTACAAATGTGTACAAGGGTGTACAAAAGTGTACAAGGGTGCACAAGTTTGTACAAGGGTGTACAAGTGTGTACAAGGGTGTACAGGTTTGTACAAGGTTGTACAAGTGTTTACAAGGTTGTACAAGTGTGTACAAGGTTGCACAAGTGTGTACAAGAGTGTACAATCGTGTACAAGCTTGTACAAGTGTGTACAAGGGTGTACAGGTTTTTACAAGGTTGTACAAGTGTGTACAAGGTTTTACAATTGTGTACAAGGTTGTACAAGTGTGTACAAGGTTGTACAAGTGTGTACAAGTTTGTACAAGTGTGTACAAGCTTGTACAAGTGTGTACAAGGTTGTACAAGTGTGTACATGGTTGTTCAAGTGTGTACATGTTTGTACAAGTGTGTTTAAGTTTGTACAAGGTTGTACAAATGTGTACAAGGGTGTACAAAAGTGTACAAGGGTGCACAAGTTTGTACAAGGGTGTACAAGTGTGTACAAGCTTGTACAAGTGTGTACAAGGGTGTACAGGTTTGTACAAGGTTGTACAAATGTGTACAAGGATGTACAAGTATGTACAAGAATGTACAATTTTGTACAATTGTGTACAAGTTTGTAAAAGGTTGTACAAGTGTGTACAAGGGTGAATAAGTGTGTACAAGGTTGTACAAGTGTGTACAAGCTTGTACAAGTGTGTACAAGGGTGTACAAGTGTGTACAAGGTTGTACAAGTTTTTACAAGGTTGTACAAGTGTGTACAAGGTTGTACAAGTGTGTACAAGGTTGTACAAGTGTGTACAAGTTTGTACAAGTGTGTACAAGGTTGTATAAGTGTGTACAAGGTTGAAAAAGTGTGTACAAGGTTGTACAAGTGTGTACAAGGTTGTACAAGTGTGTACACACTTGTACAAACTTTTACATCCTTGTACACATTTGTACACCCTTGTACACACTTGTACAAACTTGTACATTCTTGTACATACTTGTACACCCTTGTACACACTTGTACAACCTTGTACAAACCTGTAAACCCTTGTACAAACTTGAAACAAGCATGTACACGATTGTACAAGCTTGTACACGATTGTACACCCTTGTACACACTTGTGCACCCTTGTACACACTTGTACAACCTTGTACACACTTGTACAACCTTGTACACACTTGTACAACCTTGTACACACTTGTACAACCTTGTACACACTTGTACAACCTTGTACAACCTTGTACAAACTTGTACACACTTGTACAAACTTTTATATCCTTGTACACATTTGTACATCCTTGTACACACTTGTACAAACTTGTACATTCTTGTACATACTTGTACACCCTTGTACACACTTGTACAAACTTGTACATTCTTGTACATACTTGTACACCCTTGTACACACTTGTACAACCTTGTACAAACCTGTAAACCCTTGTACAAGCTTGTACACACTTGTACAAGCTTGTACACACTTGTACACCCTTGTACAAACTTGTGCACCCTTGTACACTTTTGTACACCCTTGTACACATTTGTAAAACCTTGTACAAACTTGTACACACTTGAACAAACTTGTACACACTTGTACAACCTTGTACACACTTGTACAACCTTGTACACACTTGTACAACCTTGTACACGCTTGGACAACCTTGTACACACTTGTACAACCTTTTACACAATTGTAAAACCTTGTACACACTTGTACATTCTTGTACAAACTTGTACTTACTTGTACAACCTTGTACAAACTTGTACACACTTGTACAAACTTTTACATCCTTGTACACATTTGTACACCCTTGTACACACTTGTACAACCTTGTACAAACCTGTACACCCTTGTACACACTTGTACAAGCTTGTACACGATTGTACACCCTTGTACACACTTGTGCACCCTTGTATACATTTGTACAACCTTGTACAAACTTGTACACAATTGTACAAACTTGTACACACTTGTACAAACTTGTACACCCTTGTACACACTTGTACAACCTTGTACACACTTGTACAAACTTGTACACCCTTGTACACACTTGTACAACCTTGTACACACTTGTACAAACTTGTACACACTTGTACAACCTTGTACACAATTGTACAACCTTGTACAACCTTGTACACACTTGTACAACCTTGTACACACTTGTACAACCTTGTACACACTTGTACAACCTTGTAAAAACTTGTACAACCTTGTACACACTTGTACACCCTTGTACACACTTGTACAAGCTTGTACACACTTGTACAAGCTTGTACACACTTGTACAACCTTGTACACACTTGTTCACCCTTGTACACACTTGTACAACCTTTTACAAACTTGTACACACTTGTAAAAAATTGTACATTCTTGTAAATACTTGTACATCCTTGTACACATTTGTACAACCTAGTACAAACCTGTACACCATTGTACACACTTGTACAAGCTTGTACACACTTGTACACCCTTGTACAAACTTGTGCACCCTTGTACACTTTTGTACACCCTTGTACACATTTGTACAACCTTGTACAAACTTAAACACACTTGTACAAACATGTACACACTTGAAGAACCATGTACAAGGGTGTACAGGTTTGTACAAGGTTGTACAAGTGTGTACAAGGGTGTACAAATGTGTACAAGGATGTAAAAGTTTGTACAAGTGTGTACAAGTTTGTACAAGGTTGTACAAGTAATTACAAGTTTGTACAAGAATGTACAAGTGTGTACAAGGTTTTACAATTGTGTAAAAGGTTGTACAAGTGTGTACAAGGTTGTACAAGCGTGTACAAGGTTGTACAAGTGTGTACAAGGTTGTACAAGTGTGTACAAGGTTGTACAAGTGTGTACAAGTTTGTTCAAGTGTGTACAAGTTTGTACAAGGTTGTACAAATGTGTACAAGGGTGTACAAAAGTGTACAAGGGTGCACAAGTTTGTACAAGGGTGTACAAGTGTGTACAAGCTTGTACAAGTGTTTACAAGCTTGTACAAGGGTTTACAGGTTTGTACAAGGTTGTACAAGTGTGTACAAGGGTGTACAAGTATGTACAAGAATGTACAAGTTTGTACAAGTGTGTACAAGGGTGTACAAGTATGTACAAGAATGTACAAGTTTGTACAAGTGTGTACAAGGATGTACAAATGTGTACAAGGATGTAAAAGTTTGTACAAGTGTGTACAAGTTTGTACAAGGTTGTACAAGGTTGTACAAGTGTGTACAAGGTTGTACAAGTGTGTACAAGGTTGTACAAGTGTGTACAAGGTTGTACAAGTGTGTACAAGGTTGTACAAGTGTGTACAAGGTTGTACAAGTGTGTACAAGGGTGCACAAGTGTGTACAAGGGTGTACAATCGTGTACAAGCTTGTACAATCGTGTACATGCTTGTTTCAAGTTTGTACAAGGGTTTACAGGTTTGTACAAGGTTGTACAAGTGTGTACAAGGGTGTACAAGTATGTACAAGAATGTACAAGTTTGTACAAGTGTGTAAAAGGGTGTACAAATGTGTACAAGGATGTAAAAGTTTGTACAAGTGTGTACAAGTTTGTACAAGGTTGTACAAGGTTGTACAAGTGTGTACAAGGTTGTACAAGTGTGTACAAGGTTGTACAAGTGTGTACAAGTTTGTACAAGTGTGTACAAGTTTGTACAAGGTTGTACAAATGTGTACAAGGGTGTACAAAAGTGTACAAGGGTGCACAAGTTTGTACAAGGGTGTACAAGTGTGTACAAGGGTGTACAGGTTTGTACAAGGTTGTACAAGTGTGTACAAGGTTTTACAATTGTGTACAAGGTTGTACAAGTGTGTACAAGGTTGTACAAGTGTGTACAAGTTTGTACAAGTGTGTACAAGCTTGTACAAGTGTGTACAAGGTTGTACAAAAGTGTACATGGTTGTTCAAGTGTGTACATGTTTGTACAAGTGTGTTTAAGTTTGTACAAGGTTGTACAAATGTGTACAAGGGTGTACAAAAGTGTACAAGGGTGCACAAGTTTGTACAAGGGTGTACAAGTGTGTACAAGCTTGTACAAGTGTGTACAAGGGTGTACAGGTTTGTACAAGGTTGTACAAATGTGTACAAGGATGTACAAGTATGTACAAGAATGTACAATTTTGTACAAGTGTGTACAAGTTTGTAAAAGGTTGTACAAGTGTGTACAAGGGTGAACAAGTGTGTACAAGGTTGTACAAGTGTGTACAAGCTTGTACAAGTGTGTACAAGGGTGTACAAGTGTGTACAAGGTTGTACAAGTTTTTACAAGGTTGTACAAGTGTGTACAAGGTTGTACAAGTGTGTACAAGGTTGTACAAGTGTGTACAAGTTTGTACAAGTGTGTACAAGGTTGTATAAGTGTGTACAAGGTTGTATAAGTGTGTACAAGGTTGAAAAAGTGTGTACAAGGTTGTACAAGTGTGTACAAGGTTGTACAAGTGTGTACACACTTGTACAAACTTTTACATCCTTGTACACATTTGTACACCCTTGTACACACTTGTACAAACTTGTACATTCTTGTACATACTTGTACACCCTTGTACACACTTGTACAACCTTGTACAAACCTGTATACCCTTGTACAAACTTGAAACAAGCATGTACACGATTGTACAAGCTTGTACACGATTGTACACCCTTGTACACACTTGTGCACCCTTGTACACACTTGTACAACCTTGTACACACTTGTACAACCTTGTACACACTTGTACAACCTTGTACACACTTGTACAACCTTGTACACACTTGTACAACCTTGTACAACCTTGTACAAACTTGTACACACTTGTACAAACTTTTACATCCTTGTACACATTTGTACATCCTTGTACACACTTGTACAAACTTGTACATTTTTGTACATACTTGTACACCCTTGTACACACTTGTACAAACTTGTACATTCTTGTACATACTTGTACACCCTTGTACACACTTGTACAAACTTGTACAAACCTGTAAACCCTTGTACAAGCTTGTACACACTTGTACACCCTTGTACAAACTTGTGCACCCTTGTACACTTTTGTACACCCTTGTACACATTTGTACAACCTTGTACAAACTTGTACACACTTGAACAAACTTGTACACACTTTTACAACCTTGTACACACTTGTACAACCTTGTACACACTTGTACAACCTTGTACACGCTTGTACAACCTTGTACACACTTGTACAACCTTTTACACAATTGTAAAACCTTGTACACACTTGTACATTCTTGTACAAACTTGTACTTACTTGTACAACCTTGTACAAACTTGTACACACTTGTACAAACTTTTACATCCTTGTACACATTTGTACACCCTTGTACACACTTGTACAACCTTGTACAAACCTGTACACCCTTGTACACACTTGTACAAGCTTGTACACGATTGTACACCCTTGTACACACTTGTGCACCCTTGTATACATTTGTACAACCTTGTACAAACTTGTACACAATTGTACAAACTTGTACACACTTGTACAAACTTGTACACCCTTGTACACACTTGTACAACCTTGTACACACTTGTACAAACTTGTACACCCTTGTACACACTTGTACAACCTTGTACACACTTGTACAACCTTGTACACACTTGTACAACCTTGTACACAATTGTACAACCTTGTACAACCTTGTACACACTTGTACAACCTTGTACACACTTGTACAACCTTGTACACACTTGTACAACCTTGTAAAAACTTGTACAACCTTGTACACACTTGTACAACCTTGTACACACTTGTACACCCTTGTACACACTTGTACAAGCTTGTACACACTTGTACAAGCTTGTACACACTTGTACAACCTTGTACACACTTGTTCACCCTTGTACACACTTGTACAACCTTTTACAAACTTGTACACACTTGTACAAAATTGTACATTCTTGTACATACTTGTACATCCTTGTACACATTTGTACAACCTAGTACAAACCTGTACACCATTGTACACACTTGTACAAGCTTGTACACACTTGTACACCCTTGTACAAACTTGTGCACCCTTGTACACTTTTGTACACCCTTGTACACATTTGTACAACCTTGTACAAACTTAAACACACTTGTACAAACATGTACACACTTGAACAACCATGTACAAGGGTGTACAGGTTTGTACAAGGTTGTACAAGTGTGTACAAGGGTGTACAAATGTGTACAAGGATGTAAAAGTTTGTACAAGTGTGTACAAGTTTGTACAAGGTTGTACAAGTGTGTACAAGGGTGTACAAGTGTGTACAAGGTTGTACAAGTTTTTACAAGGTTGTACAAGTGTGTACAAGGTTGTACAAGTGTGTACAAGGTTGTACAAGTGTGTACAAGGTTGTACAAGGTTGTACAATTGTGTACAAGGTTGTACAAGTGTGTACAAGGTTGTACAAGTATGTACAAGGTTGTACAAGTGTGTACAAGGGTGTACAAGTTTGTACAAGTGTGTACAAGGTTGTACAAGTGTGTACAAGGGTGTACAAGTTTGTACAAGTGTGTACAAGTTTGTACAATTGTGTACAAGTTTGTACAAGGTTGTACAAATGTATACAAGGGTGCACAAGTGTGTACAAGGGTGTACAATCGTGTACAAGCTTGTACAAGTGTGTACAAGGGTGTACAGGTTTGTACAAGGTTGTACAAGTGTGTACAAGGGTGTACAAATGTGTACAAGGATGTAAAAGTTTGTACAAGTGTGTACAAGTTTGTACAAGGTTGTACAAGTAAGTACAAGTTTGTACAAGAATGTACAAGTGTGTACAAGGTTTTACAATTGTGTAAAAGGTTGTACAAGTGTGTACAAGGTTGTACAAGCGTGTACAAGGTTGTACAAGTGTGTACAAGGTTGTACAAGTGTGTACAAGGTTGTACAAGTGTGTACAAGGTTGTACAAGTGTGTACAAGTTTGTTCAAGTGTGTACAAGTTTGTACAAGGTTGTACAAATGTGTACAAGGGTGTACAAAAGTGTACAAGGGTGCACAAGTTTGTACAAGGGTGTACAAGTGTGTACAAGCTTGTACAAGTGTGTACAAGCTTGTACAAGTGTGTACAAGCTTGTACAAGTGTGTACAAGGTTGTACAAGTGTGTACAAGGTTGTACAAGTGTGTACAAGGTTGTACAAGTGTGTACAAGGGTGCACAAGTGTGTACAAGGGTGTACAATCGTGTACAAGCTTGTACAATCGTGTACATGCTTGTTTCAAGTTTGTACAAGGGTTTACAGGTTTGTACAAGGTTGTACAAGTGTGTACAAGGGTGTACAAGTATGTACAAGAATGTACAAGTTTGTACAAGTGTGTACAAGGGTGTACAAATGTGTACAAGGATGTAAAAGTTTGTACAAGTGTGTACAAGTTTGTACAAGGTTGTACAAGGTTGTACAAGTGTGTACAAGGTTGTACAAGTGTGTACAAGGTTGTACAAGTGTGTACAAGTTTGTACAAGGTTGTACAAATGTGTACAAGGGTGTACAAAAGTGTATAAGGGTGCACAAGTTTGTACAAGGGTGTACAAGTGTGTACAAGGGTGTACAGGTTTGTACAAGGTTGTACAAGTGTTTACAAGGTTGTACAAGTGTGTACAAGGTTGCACAAGTGTGTACAAGAGTGTACAATCGTGTACAAGCTTGTACAAGTGTGTACAAGGGTGTACAGGTTTTTACAAGGTTGTACAAATGTGTACAAGGATGTACAAGTATGTACAAGAATGTACAATTTTGTACAAGTGTGTACAAGTTTGTAAAAGGTTGTTCAAGTGTGTACAAGGGTGAACAAGTGTGTACAAGGTTGTACAAGTGTGTACAAGCTTGTACAAGTGTGTACAAGGGTGTACAAGTGTGTACAAGGTTGTACAAGTTTTTACAAGGTTGTACAAGTGTGTACAAGGTTGTACAAGTGTGTACAAGGTTGTACAAGTGTGTACAAGTTTGTACAAGTGTGTACAAGGTTGTATAAGTGTGTACAAGGTTGAAAAAGTGTGTACAAGGTTGTACAAGTGTGTACAAGGTTGTACAAGTGTGTACAAGTTTGTACAAGTGTGTACAAGTTTGTACAAGGTTGTACAAATGTGTACAAGGGTGTACAAAAGTGTACAAGGGTGCACAAGTTTGTACAAGGGTGTACAAGTGTGTACAAGGGTGTACAGGTTTGTACAAGGTTGTACAAGTGTGTACAAGGTTTTACAATTGTGTACAAGGTTGTACAAGTGTGTACAAGGTTGTACAAGTGTGTACAAGTTGTACAAGTGTGTACAAGCTTGTACAAGTGTGTACAAGGTTGTACAAGTGTGTACATGGTTGTTCAAGTGTGTACATGTTTGTACAAGTGTGTTTAAGTTTGTACAAGGTTGTACAAATGTGTACAAGGGTGTACAAAAGTGTACAAGGGTGCACAAGTTTGTACAAGGGTGTACAAGTGTGTACAAGCTTGTACAAGTGTGTACAAGGGTGTACAGGTTTGTACAAGGTTGTACAAATGTGTACAAGGATGTACTAGTATGTACAAGAATGTACAATTTTGTACAAGTGTGTACAAGTTTGTAAAAGGTTGTACAAGTGTGTACAAGGGTGAACAAGTGTGTACAAGGTTGTACAAGTGTGTACAAGCTTGTACAAGTGTGTACAAGGGTGTACAAGTGTGTACAAGGTTGTACAAGTTTTTACAAGGTTGTACAAGTGTGTACAAGGTTGTACAAGTGTGTACAAGGTTGTACAAGTGTGTACAAGTTTGTACAAGTGTGTACAAGGTTGTATAAGTGTGTACAAGGTTGAAAAAGTGTGTACAAGGTTGTACAAGTGTAGACAAGGTTGTACAAGTGTGTACACACTTGTACAAACTTTTACATTCTTGTACACATTTGTACACCCTTGTACACACTTGTACAAACTTGTACATTCTTGTACATACCTGTACACCCTTGTACACACTTGTACAACCTTGTACAAACCTGTAAACCCTTGTACAAACTTGAAACAAGCATGTACACGATTGTACAAGCTTGTACACGATTGTACACCCTTGTACACACTTGTGCACCCTTGTACACACTTGTACAACCTTGTACAACCTTGTACAAACTTGTACACACTTGTACAAACTTTTACATCCTTGTACACATTTGTACATCCTTGTACACACTTGTACAAACTTGTACATTCTTGTACATACTTGTACACCCTTGTACACACTTGTACAAACTTGTACATTCTTGTACATACTTGTACACCCTTGTACACACTTGTACAAACTTGTACAAACCTGTAAACCCTTGTACAAACTTGAAACAAGCATGTACACGATTGTACAAGCTTGTACACGATTGTACACCCTTGTACACACTTGTACAACCTTGTACACACTTGTACAACCTTGTACACACTTGTACAACATTGTACACACTTGTACAACCTTGTACAACCTTGTACAAACTTGTACACACTTGTACAAACTTTTACATCCTTGTACACATTTGTACATCCTTGTACACACTTGTACAAACTTGTACATTCTTGTACATACTTGTACACCCTTGTACACACTTGTACAAACTTGTACATTCTTGTACATACTTGTACACCCTTGTACACACTTGTACAAACTTGTACAAACCTGTAAACCCTTGTACAAGCTTGTACACACTTGTACAAGCTTGTACACACTTGTACACCCTTGTACAAACTTGTGCACCCTTGTACACTTTTGTACACCCTTGTACACATTTGTACAACCTTGTACAAACTTGTACACACTTGAACAAACTTGTACACACTTGTACAACCTTGTACACACTTGTACAACCTTGTACACACTTGTACAACCTTGTACACGCTTGTACAACCTTGTACACACTTGTACAACCTTTTACACAATTGTAAAACCTTGTACACACTTGTACATTCTTGTACAAACTTGTACTTACTTGTACAACCTTGTACAAACTTGTACACACTTGTACAAACTTTTACATCCTTGTACACATTTGTACACCCTTGTACACACTTGTACAACCTTGTACAAACCTGTACACCCTTGTACACACTTGTACTAGCTTGTACACGATTGTACACCCTTGTACACACTTGTGCACCCTTGTATACATTTGTACAACCTTGTACAAACTTGTACACAATTGTACAAACTTGTACACACTTGTACAAACTTGTACACCCTTGTACACACTTGTACAACCTTGTACACACTTGTACAAACTTGTACACCCTTGTACACACTTGTACAACCTTGTACACACTTGTACAACCTTGTACACACTTGTACAACCTTGTACACACTTGTACAACCTTGTACACAATTGTACAACCTTGTACAACCTTGTACACACTTGTACAACCTTGTACACACTTGTACAACCTTGTAAAAACTTGTACAACCTTGTACACACTTGTACACCCTTGTACACACTTGTACAAGCTTGTACACACTTGTACAAGCTTGTACACACTTGTACAACCTTGTACACACTTGTTCACCCTTGTACACACTTGTACAACCTTTTACAAACTTGTACACACTTGTACAAAATTGTACATTCTTGTACATACTTGTACATCCTTGTACACATTTGTACAACCTAGTACAAACCTGTACACCATTGTACACACTTGTACAAGCTTGTACACACTTGTACACCCTTGTACAAACTTGTGCACCCTTGTACACTTTTGTACACCCTTGTACACATTTGTACAACCTTGTACAAACTTAAACACACTTGTACAAACATGTACACACTTGAACAACCATGTACAAGGGTGTACACGTTTGTACAAGGTTGTACAAGTGTGTACAAGGGTGTACAAATGTGTACAAGGATGTAAAAGTTTGTACAAGTGTGTACAAGTTTGTACAAGGTTGTACAAGTAAGTACAAGTTTGTACAAGAATGTACAAGTGTGTACAAGGTTTTACAATTGTGTAAAAGGTTGTACAAGTGTGTACAAGGTTGTACAAGGTTGTACAAGTGTGTACAAGTTTGTACAAGGTTGTACAAATGTGTACAAGGGTGTACAAAAGTGTACAAGGGTGCACAAGTTTGTACAAGGGTGTACAAGTGTGTACAAGCTTGTACAAGTGTGTACAAGCTTGTACACGATTGTACACCCTTGTACACACTTGTGCACCCTTGTACACACTTGTACAACCTTGTACACACTTGTACAACCTTGTACACACTTGTACAACCTTGTACACACTTGTACAACCTTGTACACACTTGTACAACCTTGTACAACCTTGTACAAACTTGTACACACTTGTACAAACTTGTGCACCCTTGTACACTTTTGTACACCCTTGTACACATTTGTACAACCTTGTACAAACTTAAACACACTTGTACAAACATGTACACACTTGAACAACCATGTACAAGGGTGTACAGGTTTGTACAAGGTTGTACAAGTGTGTACAAGGGTGTACAAATGTGTACAAGGATGTAAAAGTTTGTACAAGTGTGTACAAGTTTGTACAAGGTTGTACAAGTAAGTACAAGTTTGTACAAGAATGTACAAGTGTGTACAAGGTTTTACAATTGTGTAAAAGGTTGTACAAGTGTGTACAAGGTTGTACAAGCGTGTACAAGGTTGTACAAGTGTGTACAAGGTTGTACAAGTGTGTACAAGGTTGTACAAGTGTGTACAAGTTTGTTCAAGTGTGTACAAGTTTGTACAAGGTTGTACAAGTGTGTACAAGTTTGTACAAGGTTGTACAAATGTGTACAAGGGTGTACAAAAGTGTACAAGGGTGCACAAGTTTGTACAAGGGTGTACAAGTGTGTACAAGCTTGTACAAGTGTGTACAAGCTTGTACAAGGGTTTACAGGTTTGTACAAGGTTGTACAAGTGTGTACAAGGGTGTACAAGTATGTACAAGAATGTACAAGTTTGTACAAGTGTGTACAAGGGTGTACAAGTATGTACAAGAATGTACAAGTTTGTACAAGTGTGTACAAGGGTGTACAAATGTGTACAAGGATGTAAAAGTTTGTACAAGTGTGTACAAGTTTGTACAAGGTTGTACAAGGTTGTACAAGTGTGTACAAGGTTGTACAAGTGTGTACAAGGTTGTACAAGTGTGTACAAGTTTGTACAAGTGTGTACAAGTTTGTACAAGGTTGTACAAATGTGTACAAGGGTGTACAAAAGTGTACAAGGGTGCACAAGTTTGTACAAGGGTGTACAAGTGTGTACAAGGGTGTACAGGTTTGTACAAGGTTGTACAAGTGTTTACAAGGTTGTACAAGTGTGTACAAGGTTGCACAAGTGTGTACAAGAGTGTACAATCGTGTACAAGCTTGTACAAGTGTGTACAAGGGTGTACAGGTTTGTACAAGGTTGTACAAGTGTGTACAAGGTTTTACAATTGTGTACAAGGTTGTACAAGTGTGTACAAGGTTGTACAAGTGTGTACAAGCTTGTACAAGGGTTTACAGGTTTGTACAAGGTTGTACAAGTGTGTACAAGGGTGTACAAGTATGTACAAGAATGTACAAGTTTGTACAAGTGTGTACAAGGGTGTACAAGTGTGTACAAGTTTGTACAAGGTTGTACAAATGTGTACAAGGGTGTACAAAAGTGTACAAGGGTGCACAAGTTTGTACAAGGGTGTACAAGTGTGTACAAGCTTGTACAAGTGTGTACAAGCTTGTACAAGGGTTTACAGGTTTGTACAAGGTTGTACAAGTGTGTACAAGGGTGTACAAGTATGTACAAGAATGTACAAGTTTGTACAAGTGTGTACAAGGGTGTACAAGTATGTACAAGAATGTACAAGTTTGTACAAGTGTGTACAAGGGTGTACAAATGTGTACAAGGATGTAAAAGTTTGTACAAGTGTGTACAAGTTTGTACAAGGTTGTACAAGGTTGTACAAGTGTGTACAAGGTTGTACAAGTGTGTACAAGGTTGTACAAGTGTGTACAAGGTTGTACAAGTGTGTACAAGTTTGTACAAGTGTGTACAAGTTTGTACAAGGTTGTACAAATGTGTACAAGGGTGTACAAAAGTGTACAAGGGTGCACAAGTTTGTACAAGGGTGTACAAGTGTGTACAAGGGTGTACAGGTTTGTACAAGGTTGTACAAGTGTGTACAAGGTTGCACAAGTGTGTACAAGAGTGTACAATCGTGTACAAGCTTGTACAAGTGTGTACAAGGGTGTACAGTTTTGTACAAGGTTGTACAAGTGTGTACAAGGTTTTACAATTGTGTACAAGGTTGTACAAGTGTGTACAAGGTTGTACAATTGTGTACAAGTTTGTACAAGTGTGTACAAGCTTGTACAAGTGTGTACAAGGTTGTACAAGTGTGTACATGGTTGTTCAAGTGTGTACAAGGTTTTACAATTATACTCGTAAGGTCCAATAAAAGTATAAATGTAATGATTTATACTACAGAACTATATAACTTCAATAGGATTCAGCCTAAGTTAAAAAGAAGCCATTTCATTTTCATGTACAACACTGACATTTTATTACAAAATAAATGAAATCATAACAAATATATACTTTTGCTTTAGTTAAATTATACCTCTGTATCTCAGCCCTAAATACCTAATTATTTAATTGAAACAGTCTTACTTTATGATGGCCTTCCGTAGAGCTCTATTTTTAATACAGGAACTCGTCTGTAAAGAAAATATACAAATGCATAAATATTACTAATATAACTATTCTAAATATAAAATTTAAATTACCATTTTCTTTCGTACAGTGTGCTTTTTGCAAGTTAACATGCTTATAACCTAATTTAACATATTTTAGTATTTGAGGTTAACCAACAGTGAATATTATTTTCCCATATCCATGTTCAATAGTATTTTTAATACAAATTTTAATTTCAAATTTTACTTTCCTAGATTATAATGGATAATAATATTTTGTACTTACAATGTCTACGAGATTTGCCTGCCATAAGATACAGAATTATGAATGAAATCAAACTTAGTGAGGGAAATGAAAAAAGAAACAATGTTACCACTACAAACAATTCAAATAAATCAATTTTGCTTCTTACATACTATAACTAAATTTGCTGGATTTTTTTTTAAACAAACAATATAAGAATCAGTATAAATTTTCCGCCACTTCAAAATAAAAAAAAATCATAGTAAATTTAGTTCAAGTTTTTTCCTTCATAACAAACAACAATAATATTTGCAAAATTCAATACTATGAAATACACAACAATGAAATAGAATAGCTCAGCTCAATACAATATCCGGTTAGTTCAGATAACCTAATGTATTACAAATAGTTTGTCACTAGAATGCGCGGGCCTTCAGTTTTGTTGCTTTTCAAGTTATATAAAACCAAATTAAAATTGAATTAAAACATTTCTTTTAACTAAACATTTTTCTTTGTAATTTCATCAACTACCATTTTAAAACCACATATAAATAAATACAAATCAATTTATTTGATTCAAACAAAACTTTCCTATATCCCTTTTTTTAAAACAAGACGGATTATTTAGCAAACTATGCCCAAAAGGAAGAATGATAATGATCACGAATACCAAAGATAAGATAAAACTACTTTTAACTGCATTCATTTTAAAATCCTGTTTGTTCAGTTTAGTTTGGAACAAGTAGAAGTGCATGCGTTTTAGTGTGATGTGTCGTGTTTTAGTTATAAGTTTAGTGTATTTAGTGCGCGTTAAAGTTTGTGTTTTGTATGGCCTGTCGTATAAGTGTATAAGTAACAGTTTTGTGTCAAGTGTTCAGAGTCACGTATCCTTATTTACTAATTTTAGTCAAAACTTTCACACACATTCTCACCCATTTGATCAATCCATTTGCTCACATTTACACTCACATTTGAACTATACATTTACCCACTCATTTATTCATCCTGATTCACTATTTTAAATGAATGCGCTTTATTTATTAACATTTAATTTTATTTAATTATTGAAATTTTGGTTTTCTTTCGCCATTGTTTGCTAAAATAATTCGCTTTTCCTTCTGCATACCTCCTTAATAAAAATATACATTTCCTGATATTACTCTAAAAAAGTAATACAATCTTCTGAAGTAGTTTCAGTCCTCTCAGTCCGGTGTAAGCATCGGGTTTGAATCATATTCATTTGTCTTCTGCTAGTTTGAGGTCCACAATGTGTACTTTCTTCACGTCTTGATAATTATTCACGTTCTGTATCAAAACTGTTACGTCCGTGACGAAATACAATATCCTATATGGTCCAGAATATTTGATAGCAAGCTTCTTAGAAAAGTTTTTCACTTTGTTGCTCAAATAGTGAGTGCGGACATAAACAATAGAATTGACAGCGAATGGCGATCTTGGATTCCTGTATTTCGCACGTTCTTGATTTTTCTTAATGCTTCTCTTGATGTTGTTTATAGCTTTAGTTAAATTTTCTTTCTTCTCATCTTCAGTTAGCTTTGTTGAAATCAAATCCTGTATATTCCAAACATTTGATAGTGCGTTATTACATTCATGATAAAACATCATTTGGAAGGCTGTTTGACCTGTAGACGAATTTACAGCTGTGTTTAAACTAAGTTGGACCAAACCTAAATTGTCATCCCAATTAGATTGATTGTTGTGGTAAAAACATCGCAATAGTGTAGACACATCTCTGATAAATCTCTCAGCTCGATTTCCATTTGCACGATATATCGCTATACGACGGTGCTCAATGAAATGTTTAAACAAATAGGCCTTGAATTCCTTGGATATGAAATATGAAGCGTTATCAGACACTAATATCCTCGGAGTTGAAAAATTCACAAAGGTTTGCTGAAGTTTTGCGATTATCAATCTTGAATTACAGTCCTTAAGAGCGTGAAGCCATAAATATCTAGTGAATGCATCGACTATCACTAGAATATATTTATTTTGTCCCTTTGATCTTGGCAATGGTCCTAGAATATCAATAAAAACTGTATTCATGGTTTGTTCAACAGGAATTGAAATTAGTTTACCCTCGTATTTCCTTTGCGTGGTCTTCGACATAGCACATATTTTACATTGTTTTATCTTCTGTTTCACAGTTTCATTTAAAATTGGATTGTAAAAATATTCATTTATTTTACCTTGGGTCCTAGAGATTCCCAAATGACCTCCGATCATTGTGTTGTGGTAAAATGTAAAAACCAAATTTATTAAGTTATCTGGTAGATAAATTTTACTTTTTCCAGATTGATTTTTGTACATCAAAACGTCATTTTTCAGGTAGAAACACTCTTGATTAGTATTATTTTGTACGCTTTTAATTATCTCTGCACATTTCGAGTCATTTCCTTGGTGATACTTCAAGTCATTTAATGCCATTGGTATCTCTTGAATTAGATTACAAAAATGTATATCTTCTCGTTTGTTTCTCATCATTTTCTTATTACTACTATTTACATGATTTATTTTATTTACATTTCTCTTCTTGTTCCTCATTTCTTCCCTAACAATATTTACAGAATTATTTATCTTCAACGTAGAGTCCACTTCTGTTCTGATGTCTTCGTCATGATTGATGTCTTCTTCATCAAAAAGTCTGGATAAAGTATCCGCTAAGATATTTTCACTTCCCTTTTTATGTTCGACAGTGAATGGGAGGTTTAACAGGCGTTCTACCCACCTTGATAATCTTCCCAGTTTCCTGCGAGTGTTTAGAACGTAGCTGAGAGCTTGATTATCCGTTATCAATTTAAAGGGCTGTACTTCCAAAAATTCATGCCATTTTTCGATGCATAATATGACACTGTAGGCTTCTTTCTCATACACACTGTATTTGAGCTCGTTATCATTGAACTTTTTGGAATAGTAGGCAATTGGTAGTAGATCTTGATTTTCATTTTCTTGCAATAAAACTCCTCCTGCCGCTATTTGCGATGCATCCGTTTGTAAAACAAATGGTTTTGAAAAATCAGCTAACTGCAAAATTGGGGGATTTGAAATTTTCTCCCTCAACGTATCAAAGGCAATTTTACACTTTTGGGACCAAATGAATTTATTTCCTTTCTGTTTCAAACTATGTAAAGGTGCACATATATCGGCATAGTTAGGGATATATTTAGCCCAATAAGAACACATGCCTGTAAATTGCCTCACTTGTCTTACATTTTTGGGTTCCGGGAACTTTTGAATGACAGTTGTACGTTCTGGGTCGATTCTTACAGTGTTGTCTTTAATTAAGTGTCCTAAGAAGCTGATTTCCCGACAAAAAAATTTTGCTTTGTCAACGTTTACTGTTAGTTTGTGTTTGGCAAGTCTGTCAATGACCTCCTTAACGTGTGACATATGCAGAGACTTGTTAGTGCTGTAAACAACTATGTCGTCACAGAAATTTACCATGTATTTAAACTTTATATCTTGAAAAACTTTATCTAAGTAGCTTGATAGAACGGAGCTTCCAACCTGGAGTCCAAAACAAACACGTTTCATGCGATATTTCCCAAAAATTGTAGAAAATGATGTGATGTCTCTAGAATTTTCCGCTAAAGGACATTGAAGGAAAGCCTTATTTAGGTCGATTACTGTAAAGTAACTAGCCCCTTGTAGATGATGATACATATTTTGGAGGTCACCAATTGGATAGTTCATTTTCACTAATTTCTTATTCAACTCTGAATACCCTTATGAAAAAGTTTATATATGGCCATATAAAATTTTTTTTATCCGGTTATATTTGGTTTTGGACCAAATACAACCAGATATGATCATATATGGAATCCCCCAGGTATGATCATATATGGAATCCTCCATATATGATCATATATGGAATCCTCCATATATGGAATTTTTTAATAAAAAATATATAAATAAATAAAAAAATAACAATTAAACATATTTTTACCTTAAATGGTATAAACTATAAATTAAAACTATAATAAAAATTTTAAATTCAAAAATTTCAAAACAAAATTTTTAAGCATCTGACTGGGAATTGAACCCGGGACTCCGGCGTGAGAGTCTGCCCCCTCAGCCACTACACCACGATTGCTTCATATCATGTGGATGATCAAAACCCATTACAAATAAGAGAAGCTGTATTTGGTCTCGTAAAACAAGATTTTTCTTAGACATTTTATGTCATTTGAAGAATGTTATTATTAATATAGCCTAACTACGTGACATTGATATTTGAGGCTGTTTGATAGCAAAGGTACAATTAATTAATTATTAATATAATATTCTCCTTATTTAGGCCTACTACACTTACAATTTTAAAATTATACGTCAGTTTTAAGATTTTGTTGCGTTATAATAAAATTGTACAATAGATGTATGTACAGGATTTTGTCATCAGGGTTCAAATCTGGATATTTTATTTCTTTACTAATAATTACTTTAAAGGAGAATTGCCTATATTATCTGCCCCCTTACTGTACCACATATCAACTCAATCAGTTAAGTAGTTTGTGCTTGGAGAGCAACAAGAAAATACACAAACTGATAAACTTTAGATTTTTAATATTATAAGAAGTGTTTGGGAGTTTGAGAGTTACATAATCCTAAAGTGGCAACAATCCCTTATAATAATTCCAGTTATTGTCAAAAACTCATTTATAGATGAGCATAAATGGAAAATTATTATTCCATATATGAGTAATTTAATTTCATACCTGGGAGTCATATATGACCATATATAGACCATAATTCCATATATGGAGGATATTTATGGCCATATATGGGCAATATTTTCATATATAAAAAACATGTATGGCCATATATGAACAATAATTTCATATGTAGAAAACATGTATGGCCATATATGGGCAATAATTTCATATATAGAAAACATGTATGGCCATATATGAACAATTATTTCATATATAGAAAACATGTATGGCCATATATGAACAATTATTTCATATATAGAAAACATGTATGGCCATATAAGAACAATTATTTCATATATCGAAAACATGTATGGCCATATATGAACAATAATTCCATATATATACTACATATATGGCCATATATGGACACCACCATATATGGATACAACCACATCTGGCCATATATGCTTCCATATATGCTCATCAAAACCCATATATGGCTTTATAAAACCATATATGGAATTTTGATATGGCCATATATGGCCAGAAATTACTTTTTTATAGGGGTAGTTGACTACCAATCTATCTTTTGCCGTTAAAAATGCTGGGCTGCTATATTCGCTAGTGGATGGTTCTATTATACCTTGGGCTAACCAATCGTCTACTATAGCTTTCATTTTGTTCAAAGTAGGCGGACTTAGAAAATAAGGGCGAATACATATAGGTTTATCATCAGTAAGCTTTAGTTCTACTTGTAGGTCAAGTGCCTCACCAATCTTATCAGTAAATACATTGGGATAAGATTTTACTAGTTCTTCTATTTCTGTGGTCATCTCTGGAGTTCCGATATGAATATTATTTATTGCTAATTTCTGCCAATTTTCATCTCCACATAACTTTATTTTGTCTGAAGGTGCGAATTTAAAATAACAGCTGTTGTCATTTAAATCGATAATTAGGCCTTTGTTACGAATGAATGGAGCTCCCACTATCATATGATAATAGTTTTGTTTTATCACCAAAAATTTTTCATACCAGGAATACTTGCTTATCTTGATTTTTATCTTACATTCATTTATGATGTCCAATGGTTCTTCATTTGCAGCTAACATTATATCAGTCCATTTCTTAGTTCCTCTTATTTTATTTACTGCGTTTAGTTTGTCATAAAGCTCTTTACTTATAAAGTTTCTACTGGCTCCAGTATCGAGTAGAGATTTTACATGTATTTTCCCAGTTAATTTTATTTGCATGCATGGTAAAGAATCTATTGTTTTACCTTTGGTTTTTGTTATGCTAGGTTTCTTTAATTTGTTGTGCCCTTTAACTAGTTGTCTTAATTCATTTTTGAATGCAAAACTATGATTTGTATTATCATTAACATTTTGTTTTCTGGGAGGATAAGATACGTGAAGTTCGGTTCTTACACCTCCCAAGTTTATGAGTTTTTTGGTTTTCTGAAGCACTGTCTTGCTGTATGACCTGGTCTAGCACAGTTATAACAAACCCTGTCTCGTGGATATGAGGTCCCACTTGACGTTTGTCCATACCCATGATTTCCCTGATTTTCAATTGACCTATTATGCATATGTCCTGATGATGTATTTGACGTTGTAGGAAACATATTGTGTCTGACATAATCATTAAAATTAACGTTGTTTAGGTTAATGCACAGTTGGTCTAAATCTCTGAAGGTTATCGGATTTTTTTCAAACACTAATTTATTTCTGATTTCTGGGTGGATGCCATTTTTGATGAAACAAACCAATTCTTCTTCAGTGAGATTTCCCTTCAATACTTGATGATTTGTCTTGACCTCATTTATGTAGATTGACAACGGTTCGTTTGTTTTTTGCGGTCTAAAGATAAGTTCTTGTTTCAGTTTCTCCTTCAGTGTTATTGGTATGAAAGTATTTATGATGTCTGTGTGTAGTCGGTCTATTGATTGATTTGTGTTCTTGTGTTCTAATATTTTATTCGTGAGCGGTTGAGAAGTATATGTAGGCAAGATTTCAAACAGTTGGTGTGAAGTAAGATTGGTCTCGATGGTGATGGTTATTAGGTTTCTTAAAAAGTCAAGCAGAGGATAGATTTCTAGTCCATTACAGATCCTGAATTTTTGGAGATAATTTTCTAACGGATTCTTAATTTTTCCGAATACATTTACATTTTCAATCTCTTGAGAGGGGCCTGCTAGTGGTTGTACTTGTGGACCAAGGCGATTGTTAAATGGAATTTCTATAGGCTTGAAATCTTGAACGACTTCCAGTGTCTGTGTGTTATGTTGGGTAGGGGTAGAAGAAGTTTGTCTATCGTGAACAACATGCTTATTTATCTCTGAGTCGATTTCCTCTTCGTCCAAAATAGATGTGTTTAACCTTTCTTCAAATTCCGCCAACTCCTCCTGAGGGATGTCATTTAGGATAGCTTCAAATTGCGACGTGGATTTTTGCAATTTATCCACAAAGTCAGTAAGTCTATTCGTAAATGATTCTTCTAGTTTACACAGTTTCATATGTGAAATTCTTAAGGCTAAATGGGCTAGCTTAGCTTTGATTTTGGCTACTAATAAGTTGCTATTAGTCTCCTTGCACTGACCTATTAGTTCCTCTACATTATATAATTTGTTTCCTATCGTGTCAAATTCATCTTTAAGTATAATTTTCCCTTTCAAATTAATAACATTTATTGGAACGTCTTGACATAACCTTAATTGCCTCCTTAAACTCTGAACATCATTGTTGATAATATCTTGTCCCCTTGATAAGAGCTCATATGTTAGCTCTTCTTTGATAAGGTAATTCAAGTTAAATTTAGACATATTTATGAAATTATCTTGCTATAGATTCATGCTCATTTAGTAATTAGGCTGTAATGTAATATTTCACTCTAGGCTAGTAAAAATTAGGCTTGGATAAAACTTTAAAAGTAGGCTATAGTGATTTCCAGATTTTTTGTTATATTTTGTTGTTCTGTATAGCAGAGTTGCGCATATATTTATACTCGTAAGGTCCAATAAAAGTATAAATGTAATGATTTATACTACAGAACTATATAACTTCAATAGGATTCAGCCTAAGTTAAAAAGAAGCCATTTCATTTTCATGTACAACACTGACATTTTATTACAAAATAAATGAAATCATAACAAATATATACTTTTGCTTTAGTTAAATTATACCTCTGTATCTCAGCCCTAAATACCTAATTATTTAATTGAAACAGTCTTACTTTATGATGGCCTTCCGTAGAGCTCTATTTTTAATACAGGAACTCGTCTGTAAAGAAAATATACAAATGCATAAATATTACTAATATAACTATTCTAAATATAAAATTTAAATTACCATTTTCTTTCGTACAGTGTGCTTTTTGCAAGTTAACATGCTTATAACCTAATTTAACATATTTTAGTATTTGAGGTTAACCAACAGTGAATATTATTTTCCCATATCCATGTTCAATAGTATTTTTAATACAAATTTTAATTTCAGATTTTACTTTCCTAGATTATAATGGATAATAATATTTTGTACTTACAATGTCTACGAGATTTGCCTGCCATGAGATACAGAATTATGAATGAAATCAAACTTAGTGAGGGAAATGAAAAAAGAAACAATGTTACCACTACAAACAATTCAAATAAATCAATTTTGCTTCTTACATACTATAACTAAATTTGCTGGATTTTTTTTTAAACAAACAATATAAGAATCAGTATACAATTGTGTACAAGGTTGTACAAGTGTGTACAAGGTTGTACAAGTGTGTACAAGGTTGTACAAGTGTGTACAAGCTTGTACAAGTGTGTACAAGGTTGTACAAGTGTGTACATGGTTGTTCAAGTGTGTACATGTTTGTACAAGTGTGTTTAAGTTTGTACAAGGTTGTACAAATGTGTACAAGGTTGTACAAATGTGTACAAGGATGTACAAGTATGTACAAGAATGTACAATTTTGTTCAAGTGTGTACAAGTTTGTAAAAGGTTGTACAAGTGTGTACAAGGGTGAACAAGTGTGTACAAGGTTGTACAAGTGTGTACAAGCTTGTACTAGTGTGTGCAAGGGTGTACAAGTGTGTACAAGGTTGTACAAGTTTTTACAAGGTTGTACAAGTGTGTACAAGGTTGTACAAGTGTGTACAAGGTTGTACAAGTGTGTACAAGGTTGTACAAGTGTGTACAAGGTTGTATAAGTGTGTACAAGGTTGAAAAAGTGTGTACAAGGTTGTACAAGTGTGTACAAGGTTGTACAAGTGTGTACACACTTGTACAAACTTTTACATCCTTGTACACATTTGTACACCCTTGTACACACTTGTACAAACTTGTACATTCTTGTACATACTTGTACACCCTTGTACACACTTGTACAACCTTGTACAAACCTGTAAACCCTTGTACAAACTTGAAACAAGCATGTACACGATTGTACAAGCTTGTACACGATTGTACACCCTTGTACACACTTGTGCACCCTTGTACACACTTGTACAACCTTGTACACACTTGTACAACCTTGTACACACTTGTACAACCTTGTACACACTTGTACAACCTTGTAAAAACTTGTACAAGCATGTACACGATTGTACACCCTTTTACACACTTGTGCACCCTTGTACACACTTGTACAACCTTGTACACACTTGTACAACCTTGTACACACTTGTAAAAACTTGTACACACTTGTACAACCTTGTACACACTTGTACAACCTTGTACACACTTGTACAACCTTTTACACAATTGTAAAACCTTGTACACACTTGTACATTCTTGTACAAACTTGTACTTACTTGTACAACCTTGTACAAACTTGTACACACTTGTACAAACTTTTACATCCTTGTACACATTTGTACACCCTTGTACACACTTGTACAACCTTGTACAAACCTGTACACCCTTGTACACACTTGTACAAGCTTGTACACGATTGTACACCCTTGTACACACTTGTGCACCCTTGTACACACTTGTACACCCTTGTACACACTTGTACAACCTTTTACAAACTTGTACACACTTGTACAAACTTGAACATTCTTGTACATACTTGTACACCCTTGTAAACACTTGTACAACCTTGTACAAACTTGTACACACTTGTACACACTTGTACAAGCTTGTACACACTTGTACAAGCTTGTACACACTTGTACACCCTTGTACAAACTTGTGCACCCTTGTACACACTTGTACAACCTTGTACACAATTGTACAACCTTGTACAACCATGTACACACTTGTACAACTTTGTACACACTTGTACAACCTTGTACACACTTGTACAACCTTGTACACACTTGTACAACCTTTTACAAACTTGTACACACTTGTACAAACTTGTACATTCTTTTGTACACCCTTGTACACACTTGTACAAACTTGTACATTCTTTTGTACACCCTTGTACACACTTGTACAAGCTTGTACACACTTGTACAAGATTGTACACACTTGTACAAGCTTGTACACACTTGTACAAGCTTGTACACACTTGTACACCCTTGTACAAACTTGTGCACCCTTGTACACTTTTGTACACCCTTGTATACATTGGTACAACCTTGTACAAACTTGTACACACTTGTACAAACTTGTACACACTTGTACAAACTTGTACACCCTTGTACACACTTGTACAACCTTGTACACACTTGTACAACCTTGTACACAATTGTACAACCTTGTACAACCATGTACACACTTGTACAACCTTGTACACACTTGTACAACCTTGTACACACTTGTACACCTTTGTACACACTTATACAACCTTGTACACACTTGTACAACCTTGTACACACTTGTACAACCTTGTACACGTTTGTACAACCTTGTACACACTTGTACAACCTTGTACACACTTGTACAACCTTGTAAAAACTTGTACAAGCATGTACACGATTGTACACCCTTTTACACACTTGTGCACCCTTGTACACACTTGTACAACCTTGTACACACTTGTACAACCTTGTACACACTTGTAAAAACTTGTACACACTTGTACAACCTTGTACACACTTGTACAACCTTGTACACACTTGTACAACCTTTTACACAATTGTAAAACCTTGTACACACTTGTACATTCTTGTACAAACTTGTACTTACTTGTACAACCTTGTACAAACTTGTACACACTTGTACAAACTTTTACATCCTTGTACACATTTGTACACCCTTGTACACACTTGTACAACCTTGTACAAACCTGTACACCCTTGTACACACTTGTACAAGCTTGTACACGATTGTACACCCTTGTACACACTTGTGCACCCTTGTATACATTTGTACAACCTTGTACAAACTTGTACACAATTGTACAAACTTGTACACACTTGTACAAACTTGTACACCCTTGTACACACTTGTACAACCTTGTACACACTTGTACAAACTTGTACACCCTTGTACACACTTGTACAACCTTGTACACACTTGTACAACCTTGTACACACTTGTACAACCTTGTACACAATTGTACAACCTTGTACAACCTTGTACACACTTGTACAACCTTGTACACACTTGTACAACCTTGTACACACTTGTACAACCTTGTAAAAACTTGTACAACCTTGTACACACCTGTACACCCTTGTACACACTTGTACAAGCTTGTACACACTTGTACAAGCTTGTACACACTTGTACAACCTTGTACACACTTGTTCACCCTTGTACACACTTGTACAACCTAGTACAAACCTGTACACCATTGTACACACTTGTACAAGCTTGTACACACTTGTACACCCTTGTACAAACTTGTGCACCCTTGTACACTTTTGTACACCCTTGTACACATTTGTACAACCTTGTACAAACTTAAACACACTTGTACAAACATGTACACACTTGAACAACAATGTACACACTTGTACAACCTTGTACACACTTGTACAAGCTTGTACACACTTGTACAACCTTGTACACACTTGTACAACCTTGTACACACTTGTACAACCTTGTACACAATTGTAAAACCTTGTACACACTTGTACAACCTTGTACAAACCTGTACACCCTTGTACACACTTGTACAAGCTTGTACACGATTGTACACTCTTGTACACACTTGTGCAACCTTGTACACACTTGTGCAACCTTGTACACACTTGTACAACCTTGTAAACACTTGTACAACCTTGTACACACTTGTTCAAGCTTGTACACACTTGTACAACCTTGTACAAACCTGTACACCCTTGTACACACTTGTACACCCTTGTACAAACTTGTGCACCCTTGTACACTTTTGTACACCCTTGTACACATTTGTACAACCTTGTACAAACTTGTACACACTTGTACAAACTTGTACACACTTGTACAACCTTGTACACACTTGTACATCCTTGTACACACTTGTACAACCTTGTACACACTTGTACAACCTTGTACACAATTGTAAAACATTGTACACACTTAAACAACCTTGTACAAACTTGTACACACTTGTATAAACTTTTACATCCTTGTACACATTTGTACACCCTTGTACACACTTGTACAACCTTGTACAAACCTGTAAACCCTTGTACACACTTGTACAAGCTTGTACACGATTGTACAAGCTTGTACACGATTGTACACCCTTGTACACACTTGTGAACCCTTGTACACACTTGTACAACCTTGTACACACTTGTACAACCTTGTACACACTTGTACAACCTTGTACACACTTGTACAACCTTGTACACACTTGTACAACCTTGTACACACTTGTACAACCTTGTACAACCTACTACAAACTTGTACACACTTGTACAAACTTTTACATCCTTGTACACATTTGTACACCCTTGTACACACTTGTACAAACTTGTACATTCTTGTACATACTTGTACACCCTTGTACACACTAGTACAAACTTGTACATTCTTGTACATACTTGTACACCCTTGTACACACTTGTACAACCTTGTACAAACCTGTACACCCTTGTACAAACTTGTGCACCCTTGTACACTTTTGTACACCCTTGTACACATTTGTACAACCTTGTACAAACTTGTACACACTTGAACAAACTTGTACACACTTGTACAACCTTGTACACACTTGTACAACCTTGTACACACTTGTACAAGCTTGTACACACTTGTACAAGCTTGTACACACTTGTACAACCTTGTACACACTTGTACAACCTTGTACACACTTGTACAACCTTTTACACAATTGTAAAACCTTGTACACACTTGTACATTCTTGTACAAACTTGTACTTACTTGTACAACCTTGTACAAACTTGTACACACTTTTACAAACTTTTACATCCTTGTACACATTTGTACACCCTTGTACACATTTGTACAACCTTGTACAAACCTGTACACCCTTGTACACACTTGTACAAGCTTGTACACGATTGTACACCCTTGTACACACTTGTGCACCCTTGTACACACTTGTACACCCTTGTACACACTTGTACAACCTTTTACAAACTTGTACACACTTGTACAAACTTGAACATTCTTGTACATACTTGTACACCCTTGTAAACACTTGTACAACCTTGTACAAACTTGTACACACTTGTACACACTTGTACAAGCTTGTACACACTTGTACAAGCTTGTACACACTTGTACACCCTTGTACAAACTTGTGCACCCTTGTACACACTTGTACAACCTTGTACACAATTGTACAACCTTGTACAACCATGTACACACTTGTACAACTTTGTACACACTTGTACAACCTTGTACACACTTGTACAACCTTGTACACACTTGTACAACCTTTTACAAACTTGTACACACTTGTACAAACTTGTACATTCTTTTGTACACCCTTGTACACACTTGTACAAACTTGTACATTCTTTTGTACACCCTTGTACACACTTGTACAAGCTTGTACACACTTGTACAAGATTGTACACACTTGTACAAGCTTGTACACACTTGTACAAGCTTGTACACACTTGTACACCCTTGTACAAACTTGTGCACCCTTGTACACTTTTGTACACCCTTGTATACATTGGTACAACCTTGTACAAACTTGTACACACTTGTACAAACTTGTACACACTTGTACAAACTTGTACACCCTTGTACACACTTGTACAACCTTGTACACACTTGTACAACCTTGTACACAATTGTACAACCTTGTACAACCATGTACACACTTGTACAACCTTGTACACACTTGTACAACCTTGTACACACTTGTACACCTTTGTACACACTTATACAACCTTGTACACACTTGTACAACCTTGTACACACTTGTACAACCTTGTACACGTTTGTACAACCTTGTACACACTTGTACAACCTTGTACACACTTGTACAACCTTGTAAAAACTTGTACAAGCATGTACACGATTGTACACCCTTTTACACACTTGTGCACCCTTGTACACACTTGTACAACCTTGTACACACTTGTACAACCTTGTACACACTTGTAAAAACTTGTACACACTTGTACAACCTTGTACACACTTGTACAACCTTGTACACACTTGTACAACCTTGTACACACTTGTACAACCTTTTACACAATTGTAAAATCTTGTACACACTTGTACATTCTTGTACAAACTTGTACTTACTTGTACAACCTTGTACAAACTTGTACACACTTGTACAAACTTTTACATCCTTGTACACATTTGTACACCCTTGTACACACTTGTACAACCTTGTACAAACCTGTACACCCTTGTACACACTTGTACAAGCTTGTACAAGATTGTACACCCTTGTACACACTTGTGCACCCTTGTACACACTTGTACACCCTTGTATACACTTGTACAACCTTTTACAAACTTGTACACACTTGTACAAACTTGTACATTCTTGTGCATACTTGTACACCCTTGTAAACACTTGTACAACCTTGTACAAACTTGTACAGCCTTGTACACACTTGTACAAGCTTGTACACACTTGTACAAGCTTGTACACACTTGTACACCCTTGTACAAACTTGTGCACCCTTGTACACTTTTGTACACCCTTGTATACATTTGTACAACCTTGTACAAACTTGTACACAATTGTACAAACTTGTACACACTTGTACAAACTTGTACACCCTTGTACACACTTGTACAACCTTGTACACACTTGTACAACCTTGTACAAACCTGTACACCCTTGTACATACTTGTACAACCTTGTACACGATTGTACACCCTTGTACACACTTGTGCACCCTTGTACACACTTGTACACCCTTGTACACACTTGTACAACCTTTTACAAACTTGTACACACTTGTACAAACTTGTACATTCTTGTACATACTTGTACACCCTTGTAAACACTTGTATAACCTTGTACACAATTGTACAACCTTGTACAACCTTGTACACACTTGTACAACCTTGTACACACTTGTACAACCTTGTACACACTTGTACAACCTTGTACACACTTGTACACCTTTGTACACACTTGTTCAACATTGTTCACACTTGTACAACCTTGTACACACTTGTACAACCTTGTACACACTTGTACAACCTTGTACACACTTGTACACACTTGTACAAACTTGTACATTCTTGTACATACTTGTACTCCCTTGTAAACACTTGTACAACCTTGTACAAACCTGTACACCCTTGTACACACTTGTACAAGCTTGTACACACTTCTACAAGCTTGTACACACTTGTACACCCTTGTACAAACTTGTGCACCCTTGTACACTTTTGTACACCCTTGTATACATTTGTACAACTTGTACAAACTTGTACACACTTGTACAAACTTGTACACACTTGTACAAACTTGTACACCCTTGTACACACTTGTACAACCTTGTACACACTTGTACAACCCTGTACACACTTGTGTCTAAGATGTCTTTTTATTTAGAGGGATGTCTTGTTTTTTAGAGGGTTGTCTTGTTTTTTAGAGGGTTTTCTTGTAATTTAGATGGGATGTCTTGTTATTTAGAGGGATGTCTTAATATTTAGCGGAATGTCTTGTTTATTAGAGGGATGTCTTGCTATTTAGAGGGATGTCTTAATATTTAGCGGAATGTCTTGTTTATTAGAGGGATGTCTTGCTATTTAGAGGGATGTCTTTTTATTTGGAGGGATGTCTTGTTATTTAGAGGGATGTCTTAATATTTAGAGGGATGTCTTGTTATTTAGAGGAATGTCTTGTTATTTAAAAGGGATGTCTTGTTATTTAGAGGGATGTCTTGTTATTTAAAGGGATGTCTTAATATTTAGAGGGATGTCTTGTTATTTAGAGGGATGTCTTAATATTTAGAGGGATGTCTTGTTATTTGAAGGGATGTCTTAATATTTAGAGGGATGTCTTGTTATTTAGAGGGATGTCTTGTTATTTAGAGGGATGTCTTGTTTTTTAAAGGGTTGTCTTGTTATTTGGAGGGATGTCTTAATATTTAGAGTGATGTCTTGTTATTTAGAGGGATGTCTTGTTATTTAGAGGGATGTCTTGTTTTTTAGAGGGTTGTCTTGTTATTTGGAGGGATGTCTTGTTTTTTAGAGGGTTGTCTTGTAATTTAGATGGGATGTCTTGTTATTTAGAGGGATGTCTTGTTATTTACAGGTATGTCTTGTTATTTAGAGGGATGTCTTAATATTTAGAGGAATGTCTTGTTATATAGATGGATGTCTTGTTATTTAGAGGGATGTCTTGATATTTAGAGGGATGTCTTGTTTTTTAGAGAGATGTCTTGTTATTTAAAGGGTTTTTTTGTTTTTTAGAGGGTTGTCTTGTTATTTGGAGGGATGTCTTGTTATTTAGATTGATGTCTTAATATTTAGAGGGATGTCTTGTTTTTTAGAGGGATGTCTTGTTATTTAGAGGGATGTCTTGTTATTTAGAGGGATGTCTTGTTATTTAGAGGGATGTCTTGTTATTTAGAGGGATGTCTTGTTATTTGAAGGGATGTCTTAATATTTAAAGAGATGTCTTGTTATTTAGAGGGATGTCTTGTTATTTAGAGGGATGTCTTGTTATTTAGAGGGATGTCTTCATATTTGGAGGGATGTCTTGTTATTTAGAGGGATGTCTTGTTATTTGGAGGGATGTCTTGTTATTTGAAGGGATGTCTTAATATTTAGAGGGATGTCTTGCTTTTTTGAGGGATTTCTTGTTATTTGGAGGGATGTCTTGTTATTTAGAGGGATGTCTTGTTATTTAGAGGAATGTCTTGTTATTTAAAAGGGATGTCTTGTTATTTAGAGGGATGTCTTGTTTTTTAGTGAGATGTCTTGTTATTTAGAGGGATGTCTTGTTATTTAGAGAGATGTCTTGTTATTTAAAGGGATGTCTTAATATTTAGAGGGATGTTTTGTTATTTAGAGGGATGTCTTAATATTTAGAGGGATGTCTTGTTATTTGGAGGGATGTCTTAATATTTAGAGGGATGTCTTGTTATTTAGAGGGATTTCTTGTTATTTAGAGAGATGTCTTGTTATTTAAAGGGATGTCTTAATATTTAGAGGGATGTCTTGTTATTTAGAGGGATGTCTTAATATTTAGAGGGATGTCTTGTTATTTGAAGGGATGTCTTAATATTTAGAGGGATGTCTTGTTATTTAGAGGGATGTCTTGTTATTTAGAGGGATGTCTTGTTATTTAGAGGGATGTCTTGTTTTTTAAAGGGTTGTCTTGTTATTTGGAGGGATGTCTTAATATTTAGAGGGATGACTTGGTATTTAGAGGGATGTCTTGTTATTTAGAGGGATGTCTTGTTATTTAGAGGGATGTCTTCTTATTTGGAGGGAAGTCTTGTTATTTGGAGGAATGTCTTGTTATTTAGAGGGATATCTTGTTATTTGGAGGGATTTCTTGTTATTTAGAGGGATGTCTTGCTATTTAGAGGGATGTCTTTTTATTTGGAGGGATGTCTTGTTATTTAGAGGGATGTCTTGTTATTTAGAGGAATGTCTTGTTATTTAAAAGGGATGTCTTGTTATTTAGAGGGACGTCTTGTTATTTAGTGGGATGTCTTGTTATTTAGAGGGATGTCTTGTTATTTAGAGAGATGTCTTGTTATTTAAAGGGATGTCTTAATATTTAGAGGGATGTCTTGTTATTTAGAGGGATGTCTTAATATTTAGAGGGATGTCTTGTTATTTGGAGGGATGTCTTAATATTTAGAGGGATGTCTTGTTATTTAGAGGGATGTCTTGTTATTTAGAGGGATGTCTTGTTTTTTAGAGGGTTGTCTTGTAATTTAGATGGGTTGTCTTGTTATATAGAGGGATGTCTTGTTATTTGGAGAGATGTCTTTTTATTTAGAAGGATGTCTTGTTTTTTAGAGGGTTGTCTTGTTATTTGGAGGGATGTCTTGTTTTTTAGAGGGTTGTCTTGTAATTTAGATGGGATGTCTTGTTATTTAGAGGGATGTCTTAATATTTAGCGGAATGTCTTGTTTATTAGAGGGATGTCTTGCTATTTAGCGGAATGTCTTGTTTATTAGAGGGATGTCTTGTTATTTAGAGGGATGTCTTGTTATTTAGAGGAATGTCTTGTTATTTAAACGGGATGTCTTGTTATTTAGAGGGATGTCTTGTTATTTAGAGGGATGTCTTAATATTTAGCGGAATGTCTTAAGGGATGTCTTGTTTTTTAGAGGGTTGTCTTGTAATTTAGATGGGATGTCTTGTTATTTAGAGGGATGTCTTGTTATTTACAGGTATGTCTTGTTATTTAGAGGGATGTCTTAATATTTAGAGGAATGTCTTGTTATAAAGATGGATGTCTTGTTATTTAGAGGGATGTCTTGATATTTAGAGGGATGTCTTGTTTTTTAGAGAGATGTCTTGTTATTTAGAGGGTTTTTTTGTTTTTTAGAGGGTTGTCTTGTTATTTGGAGGGATGTCTTGTTATTTAGATTGATGTCTTAATATTTAGAGGGATGTCTTTTTATTTGGAGGGATGTCTTGTTATTTAGAGGGATGTCTTGTTATTTAGAGGAATGTCTTGTTATTTAAAAGGGATGTCTTGTTATTTAGAGGGATGTCTTGTTATTTAGAGGGATGTCTTGTTATTTAGAGGGATGTCTTGTTATTTAGAGGGATGTCTTGTTATTTAGAGGGATGTCTTGTTATTTGAAGGGATGTCTTAATATTTAGAGAGATGTCTTGTTATTTAGAGGGATGTCTTGTTATTTAGAGGGATGTCTTGTTATTTAGAGGGATGTCTTCATATTTGGAGGGATGTCTTCATATTTGGAGGGATGTCTTGTTATTTAGAGGGATGTCTTGTTATTTGGAGGGATGCTTGTTATTAAGAGGGATGTCTTATAATTTAGAGGGATGTCTTGTTATTTGGAGGTATGTCTTGTTATTTAGAGGGATGTCTTGTTATTTAGAGGGATGTCTTGGTATTTGGAGGGATGTCTAGTTATTTAGAGGGATGTCTTTTTATTTAGAGGGATGTCTTGTTATTTAGAGGGATGTCTTGGTATTTGGAGGGATGTCTAGTTATTTAGAGGGATGTCTTTTTATTTAGAGGGATGTCTTGTTATTTAGAGGGATGTCTTGTTATTTAGAGGGATGTCTTGTTATTTGAAGGGATGTCTTAATATTTAGAGGGATGTCTTGCTATTTTGAGGGATTTCTTGTTATTTGGAGGGATGTCTTGTTATTTAGAGGGATGTCTTGTTATTTAGAGGAATGTCTTGTTATTTAAAAGGGATGTCTTGTTATTTAGAGGGATGTCTTGTTATTTAGTGGGATGTCTTGTTATTTAGAGGGATGTCTTGTTATTTAGAGAGATGTCTTGTTATTTAAAGGGATGTCTTAATATTTAGAGGGATGTCTTGTTATTTAGAGGGATGTCTTAATATTTAGAGGGATGTCTTGTTATTTGGAGGGATGTCTTAATATTTAGAGGGATGTCTTGTTATTTAGAGGGATGTCTTGTTATTAAGAGAGATGTCTTGTTATTTAAAGGGATGTCTTAATATTTAGAGGGATGTCTTGTTATTTAGAGGGATGTCTTAATATTTAGAGGGATGTCTTGTTATTTGAAGGGATGTCTTAATATTTAGAGGGATGTCTTGTTATTTAGAGGGATGTCTTGTTATTTAGAGGGATGTCTTGTTTTTTAAAGGGTTGTCTTGTTATTTGGAGGGATGTCTTAATATTTAGAGGGATGTCTTGGTATTTAGAGGGATGTCTTGTTATTTAGAGGGATGTCTTGTTATTTAGAGGGATGTCTTCTTATTTGGAGGGAAGTCTTGTTATTTGGAGGAATGTCTTGTTATTTAGAGGGATATCTTGTTATTTGGAGGGATGTCTTGTTATTTAGAGGGATGTCTTGCTATTTAGAGGGATGTCTTTTTATTTGGAGGGATGTCTTGTTATTTAGAGGGATGTCTTGTTATTTAGAGGAATGTCTTGTTATTTAAAAGGGATGTCTTGTTATTTAGAGGGACGTCTTGTTATTTAGTGGGATGTCTTGTTATTTAGAGGGATGTCTTGTTATTTAGAGAGATGTCTTGTTATTTAAAGGGATGTCTTAATATTTAGAGGGATGTCTTGTTATTTAGAGGGATGTCTTAATATTTAGAGGGATGTCTTGTTATTTGGAGGGATGTCTTAATATTTAGAGGGATGTCTTGTTATTTAGAGGGATGTCTTGTTATTTAGAGGGATGTCTTGTTTTTTAAAGGGTTTTCTTGTTATTTGGAGGGATGTCTTAATATTTAGAGGGATGTCTTGGTATTTGGAGGGATGTCTTGTTATTTAGAGGGATGTCTTAATATTTAGCGGAATGTCTAGTTTATTAGAGGGATGTCTTGTTATTTAGAGGGATGTCTTGTTATTTAGAGGGATGTCTTAATATTTGGAGGGATGTCTTGTTATTTAGAGGGATGTCTTAATATTTAGAGGGATGTCTTGTTTTTTAGTGGGATGTCTTGTTATTTAGAGGGATGTCTTGTTATTTAGAGGGATGTCTTGTTATTTAGAGGGATGTCTTCTTATTTTGAGGGAAGTCTTGTTATTTGGAGGAATGTCTTGTTATTTAGAGGGATATCTTGTTATTTAGAGGGATGTCTTGTTATTTAGAGGGATGTCTTGGTATTTGGAGGGATGTCTAGTTATTTAGAGGGATGTCTTTTTATTTAGAGGGATGTCTTGTTATTTAGAGGGATGTCTTGGTATTTGGAGGGATGTCTAGTTATTTAGAGGGATGTCTTTTTATTTAGAGGGATGTCTTGTTATTTAGAGGGATGTCTTGTTATTTAGAGGGATGTCTTGCTATTTTGAGGGATTTCTTGTTATTTGGAGGGATGTCTTGTTATTTAGAGGGATGTCTTGTTATTTAGAGGAATGTCTTGTTATTTAAAAGGGATGTCTTGTTATTTAGAGGGATGTCTTGTTATTTAGAGGGATGTCTTGTTATTTAGAGAGATGTCTTGTTATTTAAAGGGATGTCTTAATATTTAGAGAGATGTCTTGTTATTTAAAGGGATGTCTTAATATTTAGAGGGATTTCTTGTTATTTAGAGGGATGTCTTAATATTTAGAGGGATGTCTTGTTATTTGGAGGAAAGTCTTAATATTTAGAGGGATGTCTTGTTATTTAGAGGGATGTCTTGTTATTTAGAGAGATGTCTTGTTATTTAAAGGGATGTCTTAATATGTAGAGGGATGTCTTGTTATTTAGAGGGATGTCTTGTTATTTAGAGGGATGTCTTGTTATTTGAAGGGATGTCTTAATATTTAGAGGGATGTCTTGTTATTTAGAGGGATGTCTTGTTATTTAGAGGGATGTCTTGTTTTTTAAAGGGTTGTCTTGTTATTTGGAGGGATGTCTTGTTATTTAGAGGGATGTCTTGTTATTTAGAGGGATGTCTTGTTATGTAAAGGGATGTCTTAATATTTAGAGGGATGTCTTGTTATTTAGAGGGATGTCTTAATATTTAGAGGGATGTCTTGTTATTTAAAGGGATGTCTTGTTATTTAGAGGGATGTCTTGTTATTTGAAGGGATGTCTTAATATTTAGAGGGATGTCTTGCTATTTTGAGGGATTTCTTGTTATTTGGAGGGATGTCTTGTTATTTAGAGGGATGTCTTGTTATTTAGAGGGATGTCTTAATATTTAGAGGGATGTCTTGTTATTTGGAGGGATGTCTTAATATTTAGAGGGATGTCTTGTTATTTAGAGGGATGTCTTGTTATTTAGAGGGATGTCTTGTTTTTTAAAGGGTTTTCTTGTTATTTGGAGGGATGTCTTAATATTTAGAGGGATGTCTTGGTATTTGGAGGGATGTCTTGTTATTTAGAGGGATGTCTTAATATTTAGCGGAATGTCTAGTTTATTAGAGGGATGTCTTGTTATTTAGAGGGATGTCTTGTTATTTAGAGGGATGTCTTAATATTTGGAGGGATGTCTTGTTATTTAGAGGGATGTCTTAATATTTAGAGGGATGTCTTGTTTTTTAGTGGGATGTCTTGTTATTTAGAGGGATGTCTTGTTATTTAGAGGGATGTCTTGTTATTTAGAGGGATGTCTTCTTATTTTGAGGGAAGTCTTGTTATTTGGAGGAATGTCTTGTTATTTAGAGGGATATCTTGTTATTTAGAGGGATGTCTTGTTATTTAGAGGGATGTCTTGGTATTTGGAGGGATGTCTAGTTATTTAGAGGGATGTCTTTTTATTTAGAGGGATGTCTTGTTATTTAGAGGGATGTCTTGGTATTTGGAGGGATGTCTAGTTATTTAGAGGGATGTCTTTTTATTTAGAGGGATGTCTTGTTATTTAGAGGGATGTCTTGTTATTTAGAGGGATGTCTTGCTATTTTGAGGGATTTCTTGTTATTTGGAGGGATGTCTTGTTATTTAGAGGGATGTCTTGTTATTTAGAGGAATGTCTTGTTATTTAAAAGGGATGTCTTGTTATTTAGAGGGATGTCTTGTTATTTAGAGGGATGTCTTGTTATTTAGAGAGATGTCTTGTTATTTAAAGGGATGTCTTAATATTTAGAGAGATGTCTTGTTATTTAAAGGGATGTCTTAATATTTAGAGGGATGTCTTGTTATTTAGAGGGATGTCTTAATATTTAGAGGGATGTCTTGTTATTTGGAGGAAAGTCTTAATATTTAGAGGGATGTCTTGTTATTTAGAGGGATGTCTTGTTATTTAGAGAGATGTCTTGTTATTTAAAGGGATGTCTTAATATGTAGAGGTATGTCTTGTTATTTAGAGGGATGTCTTGTTATTTAGAGGGATGTCTTGGTATTTGGAGGGATGTCTAGTTATTTAGAGGGATGTCTTTTTATTTAGAGGGATGTCTTGTTATTTAGAGGGATGTCTTGGTATTTGGAGGGATGTCTAGTTATTTAGAGGGATGTCTTTTTATTTAGAGGGATGTCTTGTTATTTAGAGGGATGTCTTGTTATTTAGAGGGATGTCTTGTTATTTGAAGGGATGTCTTAATATTTAGAGGGATGTCTTGCTATTTTGAGGGATTTCTTGTTATTTGGAGGGATGTCTTGTTATTTAGAGGGATGTCTTGTTATTTAGAGGAATGTCTTGTTATTTAAAAGGGATGTCTTGTTATTTAGAGGGATGTCTTGTTATTTAGTGGGATGTCTTGTTATTTAGAGGGATGTCTTGTTATTTAGAGAGATGTCTTGTTATTTAAAGGGATGTCTTAATATTTAGAGGGATGTCTTGTTATTTAGAGGGATGTCTTAATATTTAGAGGGATGTCTTGTTATTTGGAGGGATGTCTTAATATTTAGAGGGATGTCTTGTTATTTAGAGGGATGTCTTGTTATTAAGAGAGATGTCTTGTTATTTAAAGGGATGTCTTAATATTTAGAGGGATGTCTTGTTATTTAGAGGGATGTCTTAATATTTAGAGGGATGTCTTGTTATTTGAAGGGATGTCTTAATATTTAGAGGGATGTCTTGTTATTTAGAGGGATGTCTTGTTTTTTAAAGGGTTGTCTTGTTATTTGGAGGGATGTCTTAATATTTAGAGGGATGTCTTGGTATTTAGAGGGATGTCTTGTTATTTAGAGGGATGTCTTGTTATTTAGAGGGATGTCTTCTTATTTGGAGGGAAGTCTTGTTATTTGGAGGAATGTCTTGTTATTTAGAGGGATATCTTGTTATTTGGAGGGATGTCTTGTTATTTAGAGGGATGTCTTGCTATTTAGAGGGATGTCTTTTTATTTGGAGGGATGTCTTGTTATTTAGAGGGATGTCTTGTTATTTAGAGGAATGTCTTGTTATTTAAAAGGGATGTCTTGTTATTTAGAGGGACGTCTTGTTATTTAGTGGGATGTCTTGTTATTTAGAGGGATGTCTTGTTATTTAGAGAGATGTCTTGTTATTTAAAGGGATGTCTTAATATTTAGAGGGATGTCTTGTTATTTAGAGGGATGTCTTAATATTTAGAGGGATGTCTTGTTATTTGGAGGGATGTCTTAATATTTAGAGGGATGTCTTGTTATTTAGAGGGATGTCTTGTTATTTAGAGGGATGTCTTGTTTTTTAAAGGGTTTTCTTGTTATTTGGAGGGATGTCTTAATATTTAGAGGGATGTCTTGGTATTTGGAGGGATGTCTTGTTATTTAGAGGGATGTCTTAATATTTAGCGGAATGTCTAGTTTATTAGAGGGATGTCTTGTTATTTAGAGGGATGTCTTGTTATTTAGAGGGATGTCTTAATATTTGGAGGGATGTCTTGTTATTTAGAGGGATGTCTTAATATTTAGAGGGATGTCTTGTTTTTTAGTGGGATGTCTTGTTATTTAGAGGGATGTCTTGTTATTTAGAGGGATGTCTTGTTATTTAGAGGGATGTCTTCTTATTTTGAGGGAAGTCTTGTTATTTGGAGGAATGTCTTGTTATTTAGAGGGATATCTTGTTATTTAGAGGGATGTCTTGTTATTTAGAGGGATGTCTTGGTATTTGGAGGGATGTCTAGTTATTTAGAGGGATGTCTTTTTATTTAGAGGGATGTCTTGTTATTTAGAGGGATGTCTTGGTATTTGGAGGGATGTCTAGTTATTTAGAGGGATGTCTTTTTATTTAGAGGGATGTCTTGTTATTTAGAGGGATGTCTTGTTATTTAGAGGGATGTCTTGCTATTTTGAGGGATTTCTTGTTATTTAGAGGGATGTCTTGTTATTTAGAGGGATGTCTTGTTATTTAGAGGAATGTCTTGTTATTTAAAAGGGATGTCTTGTTATTTAGAGGGATGTCTTGTTATTTAGAGGGATGTCTTGTTATTTAGAGAGATGTCTTGTTATTTAAAGGGATGTCTTAATATTTAGAGAGATGTCTTGTTATTTAAAGGGATGTCTTAATATTTAGAGGGATGTCTTGTTATTTAGAGGGATGTCTTAATATTTAGAGGGATGTCTTGTTATTTGGAGGAAAGTCTTAATATTTAGAGGGATGTCTTGTTATTTAGAGGGATGTCTTGTTATTTAGAGGAATGTCTTGTTATTTAAAAGGGATGTCTTGTTATTTAGAGGGACGTCTTGTTATTTAGTGGGATGTCTTGTTATTTAGAGGGATGTCTTGTTATTTAGAGAGATGTCTTGTTATTTAAAGGGATGTCTTAATATTTAGAGGGATGTCTTGTTATTTAGAGGGATGTCTTAATATTTAGAGGGATGTCTTGTTATTTGGAGGGATGTCTTAATATTTAGAGGGATGTCTTGTTATTTAGAGGGATGTCTTGTTATTTAGAGGGATGTCTTGTTTTTTAAAGGGTTTTCTTGTTATTTGGAGGGATGTCTTAATATTTAGAGGGATGTCTTGGTATTTGGAGGGATGTCTTGTTATTTAGAGGGATGTCTTAATATTTAGCGGAATGTCTAGTTTATTAGAGGGATGTCTTGTTATTTAGAGGGATGTCTTGTTATTTAGAGGGATGTCTTAATATTTGGAGGGATGTCTTGTTATTTAGAGGGATGTCTTAATATTTAGAGGGATGTCTTGTTTTTTAGTGGGATGTCTTGTTATTTAGAGGGATGTCTTGTTATTTAGAGGGATGTCTTGTTATTTAGAGGGATGTCTTCTTATTTTGAGGGAAGTCTTGTTATTTGGAGGAATGTCTTGTTATTTAGAGGGATATCTTGTTATTTAGAGGGATGTCTTGTTATTTAGAGGGATGTCTTGGTATTTGGAGGGATGTCTAGTTATTTAGAGGGATGTCTTTTTATTTAGAGGGATGTCTTGTTATTTAGAGGGATGTCTTGGTATTTGGAGGGATGTCTAGTTATTTAGAGGGATGTCTTTTTATTTAGAGGGATGTCTTGTTATTTAGAGGGATGTCTTGTTATTTAGAGGGATGTCTTGCTATTTTGAGGGATTTCTTGTTATTTGGAGGGATGTCTTGTTATTTAGAGGGATGTCTTGTTATTTAGAGGAATGTCTTGTTATTTAAAAGGGATGTCTTGTTATTTAGAGGGATGTCTTGTTATTTAGAGGGATGTCTTGTTATTTAGAGAGATGTCTTGTTATTTAAAGGGATGTCTTAATATTTAGAGAGATGTCTTGTTATTTAAAGGGATGTCTTAATATTTAGAGGGATGTCTTGTTATTTAGAGGGATGTCTTAATATTTAGAGGGATGTCTTGTTATTTGGAGGAAAGTCTTAATATTTAGAGGGATGTCTTGTTATTTAGAGGGATGTCTTGTTATTTAGAGAGATGTCTTGTTATTTAAAGGGATGTCTTAATATGTAGAGGGATGTCTTGTTATTTAGAGGGATGTCTTGTTATTTAGAGGGATGTCTTGTTATTTGAAGGGATGTCTTAATATTTAGAGGGATGTCTTGTTATTTAGAGGGATGTCTTGTTATTTAGAGGGATGTCTTGTTTTTTAAAGGGTTGTCTTGTTATTTGGAGGGATGTCTTGTTATTTAGAGGGATGTCTTGTTATTTAGAGGGATGTCTTGTTATGTAAAGGGATGTCTTAATATTTAGAGGGATGTCTTGTTATTTAGAGGGATGTCTTAATATTTAGAGGGATGTCTTGTTATTTAGAGGGATGTCTTGTTATTTAGAGGGATGTCTTGTTATTTGAAGGGATGTCTTAATATTTAGAGGGATGTCTTGCTATTTTGAGGGATTTCTTGTTATTTGGAGGGATGTCTTGTTATTTAGAGGGATGTCTTGTTATTTAGAGGGATGTCTTAATATTTAGAGGGATGTCTTGTTATTTGGAGGGATGTCTTAATATTTAGAGGGATGTCTTGTTATTTAGAGGGATGTCTTGTTATTTAGAGGGATGTCTTGTTTTTTAAAGGGTTTTCTTGTTATTTGGAGGGATGTCTTAATATTTAGAGGGATGTCTTGGTATTTGGAGGGATGTCTTGTTATTTAGAGGGATGTCTTAATATTTAGCGGAATGTCTAGTTTATTAGAGGGATGTCTTGTTATTTAGAGGGATGTCTTGTTATTTAGAGGGATGTCTTAATATTTGGAGGGATGTCTTGTTATTTAGAGGGATGTCTTAATATTTAGAGGGATGTCTTGTTTTTTAGTGGGATGTCTTGTTATTTAGAGGGATGTCTTGTTATTTAGAGGGATGTCTTGTTATTTAGAGGGATGTCTTCTTATTTTGAGGGAAGTCTTGTTATTTGGAGGAATGTCTTGTTATTTAGAGGGATATCTTGTTATTTAGAGGGATGTCTTGTTATTTAGAGGGATGTCTTGGTATTTGGAGGGATGTCTAGTTATTTAGAGGGATGTCTTTTTATTTAGAGGGATGTCTTGTTATTTAGAGGGATGTCTTGGTATTTGGAGGGATGTCTAGTTATTTAGAGGGATGTCTTTTTATTTAGAGGGATGTCTTGTTATTTAGAGGGATGTCTTGTTATTTAGAGGGATGTCTTGCTATTTTGAGGGATTTCTTGTTATTTGGAGGGATGTCTTGTTATTTAGAGGGATGTCTTGTTATTTAGAGGAATGTCTTGTTATTTAAAAGGGATGTCTTGTTATTTAGAGGGATGTCTTGTTATTTAGAGGGATGTCTTGTTATTTAGAGAGATGTCTTGTTATTTAAAGGGATGTCTTAATATTTAGAGAGATGTCTTGTTATTTAAAGGGATGTCTTAATATTTAGAGGGATGTCTTGTTATTTAGAGGGATGTCTTAATATTTAGAGGGATGTCTTGTTATTTGGAGGAAAGTCTTAATATTTAGAGGGATGTCTTGTTATTTAGAGGGATGTCTTGTTATTTAGAGAGATGTCTTGTTATTTAAAGGGATGTCTTAATATGTAGAGGTATGTCTTGTTATTTAGAGGGATGTCTTGTTATTTAGAGGGATGTCTTGGTATTTGGAGGGATGTCTAGTTATTTAGAGGGATGTCTTTTTATTTAGAGGGATGTCTTGTTATTTAGAGGGATGTCTTGGTATTTGGAGGGATGTCTAGTTATTTAGAGGGATGTCTTTTTATTTAGAGGGATGTCTTGTTATTTAGAGGGATGTCTTGTTATTTAGAGGGATGTCTTGTTATTTGAAGGGATGTCTTAATATTTAGAGGGATGTCTTGCTATTTTGAGGGATTTCTTGTTATTTGGAGGGATGTCTTGTTATTTAGAGGGATGTCTTGTTATTTAGAGGAATGTCTTGTTATTTAAAAGGGATGTCTTGTTATTTAGAGGGATGTCTTGTTATTTAGTGGGATGTCTTGTTATTTAGAGGGATGTCTTGTTATTTAGAGAGATGTCTTGTTATTTAAAGGGATGTCTTAATATTTAGAGGGATGTCTTGTTATTTAGAGGGATGTCTTAATATTTAGAGGGATGTCTTGTTATTTGGAGGGATGTCTTAATATTTAGAGGGATGTCTTGTTATTTAGAGGGATGTCTTGTTATTAAGAGAGATGTCTTGTTATTTAAAGGGATGTCTTAATATTTAGAGGGATGTCTTGTTATTTAGAGGGATGTCTTAATATTTAGAGGGATGTCTTGTTATTTGAAGGGATGTCTTAATATTTAGAGGGATGTCTTGTTATTTAGAGGGATGTCTTGTTTTTTAAAGGGTTGTCTTGTTATTTGGAGGGATGTCTTAATATTTAGAGGGATGTCTTGGTATTTAGAGGGATGTCTTGTTATTTAGAGGGATGTCTTGTTATTTAGAGGGATGTCTTCTTATTTGGAGGGAAGTCTTGTTATTTGGAGGAATGTCTTGTTATTTAGAGGGATATCTTGTTATTTGGAGGGATGTCTTGTTATTTAGAGGGATGTCTTGCTATTTAGAGGGATGTCTTTTTATTTGGAGGGATGTCTTGTTATTTAGAGGGATGTCTTGTTATTTAGAGGAATGTCTTGTTATTTAAAAGGGATGTCTTGTTATTTAGAGGGACGTCTTGTTATTTAGTGGGATGTCTTGTTATTTAGAGGGATGTCTTGTTATTTAGAGAGATGTCTTGTTATTTAAAGGGATGTCTTAATATTTAGAGGGATGTCTTGTTATTTAGAGGGATGTCTTAATATTTAGAGGGATGTCTTGTTATTTGGAGGGATGTCTTAATATTTAGAGGGATGTCTTGTTATTTAGAGGGATGTCTTGTTATTTAGAGGGATGTCTTGTTTTTTAAAGGGTTTTCTTGTTATTTGGAGGGATGTCTTAATATTTAGAGGGATGTCTTGGTATTTGGAGGGATGTCTTGTTATTTAGAGGGATGTCTTAATATTTAGCGGAATGTCTAGTTTATTAGAGGGATGTCTTGTTATTTAGAGGGATGTCTTGTTATTTAGAGGGATGTCTTAATATTTGGAGGGATGTCTTGTTATTTAGAGGGATGTCTTAATATTTAGAGGGATGTCTTGTTTTTTAGTGGGATGTCTTGTTATTTAGAGGGATGTCTTGTTATTTAGAGGGATGTCTTGTTATTTAGAGGGATGTCTTCTTATTTTGAGGGAAGTCTTGTTATTTGGAGGAATGTCTTGTTATTTAGAGGGATATCTTGTTATTTAGAGGGATGTCTTGTTATTTAGAGGGATGTCTTGGTATTTGGAGGGATGTCTAGTTATTTAGAGGGATGTCTTTTTATTTAGAGGGATGTCTTGTTATTTAGAGGGATGTCTTGGTATTTGGAGGGATGTCTAGTTATTTAGAGGGATGTCTTTTTATTTAGAGGGATGTCTTGTTATTTAGAGGGATGTCTTGTTATTTAGAGGGATGTCTTGCTATTTTGAGGGATTTCTTGTTATTTAGAGGGATGTCTTGTTATTTAGAGGGATGTCTTGTTATTTAGAGGAATGTCTTGTTATTTAAAAGGGATGTCTTGTTATTTAGAGGGATGTCTTGTTATTTAGAGGGATGTCTTGTTATTTAGAGAGATGTCTTGTTATTTAAAGGGATGTCTTAATATTTAGAGAGATGTCTTGTTATTTAAAGGGATGTCTTAATATTTAGAGGGATGTCTTGTTATTTAGAGGGATGTCTTAATATTTAGAGGGATGTCTTGTTATTTGGAGGAAAGTCTTAATATTTAGAGGGATGTCTTGTTATTTAGAGGGATGTCTTGTTATTTAGAGAGATGTCTTGTTATTTAAAGGGATGTCTTAATATGTAGAGGGATGTCTTGTGAGCCGTGACATGCCCACCAAGCGTCCCACCTATGTCACGCCTCAGTTTTTTTTATAGTGCGAGTACTGGCTTTGCGCCGGAACTCAGTCGGTTTGGGTCGGGCAGCAATCCTGCAACCCAGAGTCAATGTCCGCCTTCTGTCACATTTTCACCAGAAGGCCGGCGATTGTCAATTTGTAAAGACTTGGGTATCTTCGATGAATATCAGTGTTAATCTTTCTATGTCACTGTTAATTTTGTTCATCCGTTCTTCGTAGACTCTAGTCATGGTTTAAGTGTTTTGCCAGACGTCAGATGAGGTCCCGGATGGGAGGCTTGTTTCGGCTGCTGTCTTCGGAGAGGGTCGCCCGGGGGAACACACCTCCTTCTTCCTCCTCGGGCTGCCAATGGCCCTGTTTCTCCGGGGACCAGTAGGCCACCCTCCGCCATGTACCACCGCCGCATACCACCAGGAAGGACAATAGTTACCGCAAGTTGTTTTTTTTTAATTTATGAACTGTTTGAAAGGACTGCTGATTGATGGGGCCCCAAAAATGATTGATCTTCAGTTATTTATTTTCATAGTAATTGTTATTTCTTAAATTGTTATTTATTTAATTGTTAATTTTTTTCAAAGTTTAAAGTATATTTACAATTACCATATTTAATTATTTCTTTGTTAGGCCTAATTTGTTACTGGTACCAGTATTTGTAAGTTTAGAAGGGTAAACCTAAAATCATCTTTTTAATTGAATTTTTTGAGAAAGATTATTTAAAGAAATTCTTTGGATGGATGTTTTGTTATTTGTTGAATTTTTGTAATTATATAGGCTTTTGTTCACTATTTGTTTTTTGTTTTGATATTCACCCACGGCCTTTCATTTTGTTAGGGATGTGGGGCGGCCACTCGCACTGTCACTATGGGGGGCACGTTTCCAATAGTTGTTCGTCTGGGGGCGGTGCGAGGGGTCGGCTCAGATGGTAGCAGAGCGTGGTTTTTTGGTTGGGTCCTGGGTGCCTTGTCGTGAAACTTCGGTTTCGCGACTTGGATACTTAGAGATCCGATCACTGTCCACGTTCTGATTTGTTTGAAGGGCCGTGGATGGATTTGATTTTTGGGTGATGCTGGTCTGGCAGTCTTAGGAATTTTTTTGAAGAAATGTTGTCGTGTTGGGGTAAGCACACTGTTGTTGTAGTTTTTATTAGGAGCTCGCCCTTGGCCGAGTCACCGGGTGGAATCTGGTTAATTACTTGCATCCTTTGGGAGCAAGAGTGTCTAAAGCATGGCCAAACCCAAAATTGAAACTGTGTGTGTGTGTTTACCTCGTCACACAAATGTTAGGTGTTGTTGTTTAGTGTATGTATGTATGTGTGTATGTTGTGAGTGTAAGTCCGTGTTTTTTGTTTTGGTGGCTTAGGCGGTGTGTATGGGCAGGTTCTTCTGTTTGGGACCTCATCTGACTGTAGGCATTTCAGTCCAGAGCCTTTAGTTAGTTAATTTTGTGAATTGTTCGTTGTAAAATTTTTTGTGTGTGTTTTGGAAGGTAGGTCGACTGACTGAGAGCAAAATGGGTTTGTTTGCTCCACTGCCCAATCCCATTGCTGGGGTTTTGAGCGACATTCGCCCGGTTGATGGTTTAGAGGTGGAACCTTTGTTAGAGTTTTTGGGAAAGGTGTTGCACCTGAAGGAGTTCCCAGGCATGGAGGACTCAGTAGTGTTGGAACTGCTGGTTCCACTCTGCCTGAGACCTCTTGGTGACAAATTGTTAGATTGTTTGAAACGGGGAGTAAATTTTGACAATTTTCACAGTGAAGTGCTTGAGCTCTTTGTCCCCTTCAGGGTCATGGAGAGATTGAAGGTTGAGAGAGTGTTTCGTCCTCAAAAATTTGATGAAACTCTCAGTCAGTATGTGGGTGACATTCGTGGCGTGTGGCGTGTCCTACGGCTGGGCATCCCCGAAAACCAACTGGTGGACATTGTCTTGCAGGGGTTGAAGCCTGAGGAGCGGTCCAGACTGATTTTTGCTCCGAAGCCTTCTTCTTTTGCAGACCTGGATAGGTTGGTCATCCTTTCACGGAGCGTTCAAGACGCTGATTGTCAGAGGGAGCACGTTGCGGGGCATCTTCCCCGGACTGGTCCCCATCCCGCTGTAGCATCCGTGTGTCGAGGTCCTGAAACACCGCAGAGACAGAGGCATCCTATCGTTTGCTTTGGCTGTGGTCAAACAGGTCACATGAGACGAGAGTGTCGTCAGAGGGTTAATCTTGGGACTTTGTCCAAAAACCTGAGTAGCTCACAGGGGGAAAGTTTGCCTAAACCGCCCTGTGAGAAAGCGGTTTTGGAGAAAGTCAGTAAGAATTTGGTTTCTGTGAGTACTGCCCCTTCTGGGAGTGCTGGGTTCGGGGAGCCTCTGTCGCGGGGAATGAGGGAGCTTGCATGCATGGGAGTGAAAGCGGCGCGCTCAACTTGCCCACGACTCAACATCTTCTTAGGTAAAACGGTGCAGAAGGCCCTTGTGGATTCTGGGTCAGCCCGTTGTCTCATTTCCCTTTCCCTGTTTGAAAATCTAAAATCTTCTGGGCTAATCAAGCAAGTTGAGCGAAGTACCCACATCTGCTGGACTGCATCAAAATCCCCACTTCCTATCATCTATGAAGCCCGTTTGAAATTCAAGATTGAACATTTTTCTTGGGTGTGGAGTTTTTGGGTAGCCAAGGACCTTTGCATACCTGTCATTTTGGGAGCGGATTTCATCAAGCATTGTGGCCTGATTTTGGATTTGGGCAGAGGCCAGTGCTTCTTTCGTTTCGCAAGACGGGTGCTCATTCCTTTTGCGGATGAAATTGTGAATGGTGCAGCTGTGGTCGAGCCTGAGACACCCAGCAAACCAAAAGTTGATCCATTAGGGCATCTGACTCCTGGTGAGGCTGAAGCAATCAGAACCTTGTGTTCTCGTTTTCCTGAGGTGCTGACGCCAAAGCTTGGAGTCACCAATCTTTTGGAGTACGAAATCCGTTTGACTGACACCCGTCCAGTTCGTTCTCATCCTTACAAACTTGCTCCACCCAAAATGGAGACACTCCGTGGAATCATCGATGAGCTTCTTGAAAATGGGGTAATTGAGCCTTCTCGCTCAAGTTACGCAAGTCCAGCTTTTCTAGTTCCAAAGCCAAATGGCAAGTCTCGAATGGTTCTAGATTATCGCAAGTTGAATGCTCAGATTGAAATTGACTCTGTCCCTCTCCCTGATTTGCACTCTGCGTTCGATTGGTTCGGTAAGGCCAAGTATTTTTCCGTGTTTGATTTGAACCAGGCTTACCATCAGATTCCTTTGAAACCTGAATCTCGGCCTCTCACTGCCTTCTGCGTTCCGTGGAACTTGTACCAGTTCACACGGGTACCCATGGGCCTAGCTGTGGGGGCCCAGACCCTCACCAGACTTCTGGACTCCATCTTTCATGACGTCAAGTTCAAATTTGTGTTCAACTATCTTGACGATCTTTTGGTGTACAGTGAGAGCTTTGAAGACCATCTGGTTCATCTTGAGGAAGTCATGAATAGGTTGCTTAGGGCTGGCCTTACCGTAAATCCCGAGAAAGTTAGTTTTGCTCAGGCTGAGATTTCTTTCCTAGGTCATCTAGTATCTTCACGAGGTGTCTGTATCGATCCGGCTAGAACCCAGGCTATCAGGGAGTTTCCTCCTCCCCGAGATGTCAAAGGCATTGCCCGTTTCATTGGAATGGTGGGTTTCTACCGGCGCTTCATCCCCAATGTGGCTGAGTTGGCGGCTCCGCTCAATGAGCTTCGGAAGAAGGGCACCAAGTTTGTTTGGGGTGAAGCACAACAGATGTCTTTTGATCTTCTGAAAGAAGCTATCATGCAACCTCCAGTTTTGGCGATGCCAGATTTCAGTCGAAAGTTTGTTTTGCAAACCGATGCTTCCTCCGTCGCTATTGCGGCTGTGTTGTCTCAAGAGGTAGATGGTGTTAGGCAGCCAATTGCGTATGCCTCACGCACTTTGAACCCATGCGAAAAGAAAAGCTCTTCTGTGTATGAGTTAGAGTGTTTGGCTGTCGTGTTTGGAGTGAACAAGTTCAGACGTTTTTTGGAACATAAAGAGTTTTTGCTGGAAACCGACAACCAAGCGCTCTCGTGGCTCCTTGCACATCCTCGCCAGCTTGGGAAAATTGGTCGTTGGGTTGTCCAAATATCTTCCCTCAAATTCCAAGTGCAACATGTTCGAGGCACGCAGAATGTGATTGCTGACACTTTATCCAGGATGTATCACTCACCTGACGACCAACCTTCTGATCAGGAGGAGCACACAGGGTGTGCCGTGCTCCTGGAGTTTCCCCTCGCCTTTTCTGAGTTCATCCCACTTCAGCTAAAAGATCCCGAGCTGGCTAAGATCATTGGTGAGCTTCAAAATGGGGGAGCCCACCCCCCGTATTTTCTGTCCCAGGGTGCCCTTTGTTGTCGAGACCGACAGCGGGGTAAACCCAAGGTTGTGCTGACTAGTCTTCTTGTACCCATGGTCTTTGCGTACTTTCACTCTTCCCCTGTGGGTGGGCACTTAGGGATTCACAAGACCATTGCGAAGGTTAGGGACATGTTCATCTGGAAGGGTATGGACAGGGACATTGCGGCACGAGTGCGTTCTTGTCAAACATGCTCGCTAAGCAAGCCTGCTCAGAATACCAAGTATGGGTTGTTGTCATCTGAGGTGGCGGAGAGACCTTTGGAGAAGGTTTTCATAGACTATGTAGGGCCTCTCCCACGTAGCAAGTCAGGAAACAAATTCTTGCTTGTTTGTGTGGATGCCTTCTCCAAGTTTTGTTGGCTTTTTCCTTTGAGGAACGCCACTGCACAGCTCACCGTGCAGGCACTTCGTACCCATTTGTTCCAACACTTTGGAATACCCGCCACCATTGTTTCCGACAACGGAACTCAGTTCGTGTCTCACCTTTTCAAAAGAATGTGCTTTGGGCACGGTATCCGCCATGTGACCACTTCTCCTTACTATCCACAGCCTTCCCATGCTGAGAGGTTCAACAGAAATCTTCGATCCGCTCTCATAGCTTTTCATGCTGACAAGCAGACCACCTGGGATCAGGAACTTCCTTGGATCCAATTTGCTTTCAATACTGCACACCATGAGAGTCACAAGGCGGTCCCTTTCGAGCTGTTGTTGGGCTATCCACCCAACAATCCCTTGGCAAATGTGTGGAAAATTGGCGACCTTCTGCCACCCCCTGGTGCTGCCAATGTCAAGGCAACTTGGCAGGCGGCTAGGAGGAACTTGATCCGAGCTAGGGAATTGGTCCGGAGGAAGCACAATCGAGGTCGGTTGGACAATCCTTTCCAGGTGGGGGATTTGGTTTTCTGCAAGGCTCATCCGGTCAGTTCGGCCGTGGACAAGAGAGCCGCTAAGTTGTCTCATCGGTGGTCAGGTCCCCACCGCATCTTGAAGTTCTTGACTCCTGTCTCCGTGCGGCTGGGAGATCCGCAGACTGGAGAAGTTTTCCGGAGGGCTCACATTTCTCATCTGAAGCCTTTCCGGGGAACAATTCCGTAGGTCATCTTTCATTACTCTTGTGTCTGAGTGGGAAGTGCACTGGGCCAGAGAGCTTGATCACCTCTTCTGTCCCTTGTGCGCTGCTGAAGATTTTTCCCTAGTAAATTTTCCAGCACTGGCCAGTGCAAACCCTGGGGGTGAGTAGTCCCTCCAGTTGAAAGACTTTTGGCGTTCCCCATTTCAGACACTTGAGTTGTTCTGTTGGTGTTGAGATCTTCTAGAATTGGGAGAGGTTGTTTTCTTTTTTTTTTTGGAGAGGAAGTCCTCCTTTGGGGGGGGAGGTTGAGCCGTGACATGCCCACCAAGCGTCCCACCTATGTCACGCCTCAGTTTTTTTTATAGTGCGAGTACTGGCTTTGCGCCGGAACTCAGTCGGTTTGGGTCGGGCAGCAATCCTGCAACCCAGAGTCAATGTCCGCCTTCTGTCACATTTTCACCAGAAGGCCGGCGATTGTCAATTTGTAAAGACTTGGGTATCTTCGATGAATATCAGTGTTAATCTTTCTATGTCACTGTTAATTTTGTTCATCCGTTCTTCGTAGACTCTAGTCATGGTTTAAGTGTTTTGCCAGACGTCAGATGAGGTCCCGGATGGGAGGCTTGTTTCGGCTGCTGTCTTCGGAGAGGGTCGCCCGGGGGAACACACCTCCTTCTTCCTCCTCGGGCTGCCAATGGCCCTGTTTCTCCGGGGACCAGTAGGCCACCCTCCGCCATGTACCACCGCCGCATACCACCAGGAAGGACAATAGTTACCGCAAGTTGTTTTTTTTTAATTTATGAACTTTTGAAAGGACTGCTGATTGATGGGGCCCCAAAAATGATTGATCTTCAGTTATTTATTTTCATAGTAATTGTTATTTCTTAAATTGTTATTTATTTAATTGTTAATTTTTTTCAAAGTTTAAAGTATATTTACAATTACCATATTTAATTATTTCTTTGTTAGGCCTAATTTGTTACTGGTACCAGTATTTGTAAGTTTAGAAGGGTAAACCTAAAATCATCTTTTTAATTGAATTTTTTGAGAAAGATTATTTAAAGAAATTCTTTGGATGGATGTTTTGTTATTTGTTGAATTTTTGTAATTATATAGGCTTTTGTTCACTATTTGTTTTTTGTTTTGATATTCACCCACGGCCTTTCATTTTGTTAGGGATGTGGGGCGGCCACTCGCACTGTCACTATGGGGGGCACGTTTCCAATAGTTGTTCGTCTGGGGGCGGTGCGAGGGGTCGGCTCAGATGGTAGCAGAGCGTGGTTCGGGCGACCCTCTCCGAAGACAGCAGCCGAAACAAGCCTCCCATCCGGGACCTCATCTGACGTCTGGCAAAACACTTAAACCATGACTAGAGTCTACGAAGAACGGATGAACAAAATTAACAGTGACATAGAAAGATTAACACTGATATTCATCGAAGATACCCAAGTCTTTACAAATTGACAATCGCCGGCCTTCTGGTGAAAATGTGACAGAAGGCGGACATTGACTCTGGGTTGCAGGATTGCTGCCCGACCCAAACCGACTGAGTTCCGGCGCAAAGCCAGTACTCGCACTATAAAAAAAACTGAGGCGTGACATAGGTGGGACGCTTGGTGGGCATGTCACGGCTCAACCTCCCCCCCCAAAGGAGGACTTCCTCTCCAAAAAAAAAAGAAAACAACCTCTCCCAATTCTAGAAGATCTCAACACCAACAGAACAACTCAAGTGTCTGAAATGGGGAACGCCAAAAGTCTTTCAACTGGAGGGACTACTCACCCCCAGGGTTTGCACTGGCCAGTGCTGGAAAATTTACTAGGGAAAAATCTTCAGCAGCGCACAAGGGACAGAAGAGGTGATCAAGCTCTCTGGCCCAGTGCACTTCCCACTCAGACACAAGAGTAATGAAAGATGACCTACGGAATTGTTCCCCGGAAAGGCTTCAGATGAGTAAGTTGATTGATTATTTTTGATTGTTTTAGGTTAAAATGTTTCTGAATTAGTTTTGGCTTTCAGCCACATGTTGTGCAGACTTTGAGTGGGTTTTGGCTAGTGAAAAACAAGTATTAAGCACCTTCTGTGCATTGGTATTACTTTTAGTTACCAATTACTTGTTTTTCAAGGCGCTAGACCCATTTCTGAGGCTGGAATTGAACAGAGTTTTGTTGGGCCTTTGGCCAAGTTTTGTGTGGTCAGACCACAAGTTTTTCTGGTTAGTTTAGTAGTTTTTGTTGTTGTCAAGTTTTCAAAGCTTTCCCCGAGACTCTAGGCCAGATATTACCCAAGAAAACTCACTTTGAAACTCACTTTTGTGCGGGCTATGGTCCGTTTGTTCTGTGTCCCTGTTAATTTATTATTAGGCCTAAGGCCTAGTTTGTGCTCAATTTTGTTTTGTTATTGTGGCCTACAACTTGTTTTGATATTCACCCACGGCCTTTCATTTTGTTAGGGATGTGGGGCGGCCACTCGCACTGTCACTATGGGGGGCACGTTTCCAATAGTTGTTCGTCTGGGGGCGGTGCAAAGGGTTGGCTCACTTGTTATTTAGAGGGATGTCTTGTTATTTAGAGGGATGTCTTGTTATTTGAAGGGATGTCTTAATATTTAGAGGGATGTCTTGTTATTTAGAGGGATGTCTTGTTATTTAGAGGGATGTCTTGTTTTTTAAAGGGTTGTCTTGTTATTTGGAGGGATGTCTTGTTATTTAGAGGGATGTCTTGTTATTTAGAGGGATGTCTTGTTATGTAAAGGGATGTCTTAATATTTAGAGGGATGTCTTGTTATTTAGAGGGATGTCTTAATATTTAGAGGGATGTCTTGTTATTTGGAGGGATGTCTTAATATTTAGAGGAATGTCTTGTTATTTAGAGGGATGTCTTGTTATTTAGAGGAATGTCTTGTTATTTAAAAGGGATGTCTTGTTATTTAGAGGGACGTCTTGTTATTTAGTGGGATGTCTTGTTATTTAGAGGGATGTCTTGTTATTTAGAGAGATGTCTTGTTATTTAAAGGGATGTCTTAATATTTAGAGGGATGTCTTGTTATTTGGAGGGATGTCTTAATATTTAGAGGGATGTCTTGTTATTTAGAGGGATGTCTTGTTATTTAGAGGGATGTCTTGTTTTTTAGAGGGTTGTCTTGTAATTTAGATGGGATGTCTTGTTATTTAGAGGGATGTCTTGTTATTTGGAGAGATGTCTTTTTATTTAGAGGGATGTCTTGTTTTTTAGAGGGTTGTCTTGTTATTTGGAGGGATGTCTTGTTTTTTAGAGGGTTGTCTTGTAATTTAGATGGGATGTCTTGTTATTTAGAGGGATGTCTTAATATTTAGCGGAATGTCTTGTTTATTAGAGGGATGTCTTGCTATTTAGAGGGATGTCTTTTTATTTGGAGGGATGTCTTGTTATTTAGAGGGATGTCTTGTTATTTAGAGGAATGTCTTGTTATTTAAACGGGATGTCTTGTTATTTAGAGGGATGTCTTGTTATTTAGTGGGATGTCTTGTTATTTAGAGGGATGTCTTGTTATTTAGAGAGATGTCTTGTTATTTAAAGGGATGTCTTAATATTTAGAGGGATGTCTTAATATTTAGCGGAATGTCTTGTTTATTAGAGGGATGTCTTGCTATTTAGAGGGATGTCTTTTTATTTGGAGGGATGTCTTGTTATTTAGAGGGATGTCTTGTTATTTAGAGGAATGTCTTGTTATTTAAAAGGGATGTCTTGTTATTTAGAGGGATGTCTTGTTATTTAAGTGGGATGTCTTGTTATTTAGAGGGATGTCTTGTTATTTAGAGAGATGTCTTGTTATTTAAAGGGATGTCTTAATATTTAGAGGGATGTCTTGTTATTTAGAGGGATGTCTTAATATTTAGAGGGATGTCTTGTTATTTGAAGGGATGTCTTAATATTTAGAGGGATGTCTTGTTATTTAGAGGGATGTCTTGTTATTTAGAGGGATGTCTTGTTATTTAGAGGGATGTCTTGTTTTTTAAAGGGTTGTCTTGTTATTTGGAGGGATGTCTTAATATTTAGAGGGATGTCTTGGTATTTAGAGGGATGTCTTGTTATTTAGAGGGATGTCTTAATATTTAGCGGAATGTCTTAAGGGATGTCTTGTTTTTTTGGGGTTGTCTTGTAATTTAGATGGGATGTCTTGTTATTTAGAGGGATGTCTTGTTATTTACAGGTATGTCTTGTTATTTAGAGGGATGTCTTAATATTTAGAGGGATGTCTTAATATTTAGAGGAATGTCTTGTTATAAAGATGGATGTCTTGTTATTTAGAGGGATGTCTTGATATTTAGAGGGATGTCTTGTTTTTTAGAGAGATGTCTTGTTATTTAGAGGGTTTTTTTGTTTTTTAGAGGGTTGTCTTGTTATTTGGAGGGATGTCTTGTTATTTAGATTGATGTCTTAATATTTAGAGGGATGTCTTTTTATTTGGAGGGATGTCTTGTTATTTAGAGGGATGTCTTGTTATTTAGAGGAATGTCTTGTTATTTAAAAGGGATGTCTTGTTATTTAGAGGGATGTCTTGTTATTTAGAGGGATGTCTTGTTATTTAGAGGGATGTCTTGTTATTTAGAGGGATGTCTTGTTATTTAGAGGGATGTCTTGTTATTTGAAGGGATGTCTTAATATTTAGAGAGATGTCTTGTTATTTAGAGGGATGTCTTGTTATTTAGAGGGATGTCTTGTTATTTAGAGGGATGTCTTCATATTTGGAGGGATGTCTTCATATTTGGAGGGATGTCTTGTTATTTAGAGGGATGTCTTGTTATTTGGAGGGATGCTTGTTATTAAGAGGGATGTCTTATAATTTAGAGGGATGTCTTGTTATTTGGAGGTATGTCTTGTTATTTAGAGGGATGTCTTGTTATTTAGAGGGATGTCTTGGTATTTGGAGGGATGTCTAGTTATTTAGAGGGATGTCTTTTTATTTAGAGGGATGTCTTGTTATTTAGAGGGATGTCTTGGTATTTGGAGGGATGTCTAGTTATTTAGAGGGATGTCTTTTTATTTAGAGGGATGTCTTGTTATTTAGAGGGATGTCTTGTTATTTAGAGGGATGTCTTGTTATTTGAAGGGATGTCTTAATATTTAGAGGGATGTCTTGCTATTTTGAGGGATTTCTTGTTATTTGGAGGGATGTCTTGTTATTTAGAGGGATGTCTTGTTATTTAGAGGAATGTCTTGTTATTTAAAAGGGATGTCTTGTTATTTAGAGGGATGTCTTGTTATTTAGTGGGATGTCTTGTTATTTAGAGGGATGTCTTGTTATTTAGAGAGATGTCTTGTTATTTAAAGGGATGTCTTAATATTTAGAGGGATGTCTTGTTATTTAGAGGGATGTCTTAATATTTAGAGGGATGTCTTGTTATTTGGAGGGATGTCTTAATATTTAGAGGGATGTCTTGTTATTTAGAGGGATGTCTTGTTATTTAGAGAGATGTCTTGTTATTTAAAGGGATGTCTTAATATTTAGAGGGATGTCTTGTTATTTAGAGGGATGTCTTAATATTTAGAGGGATGTCTTGTTATTTGAAGGGATGTCTTAATATTTAGAGGGATGTCTTGTTATTTAGAGGGATGTCTTGTTATTTAGAGGGATGTCTTGTTTTTTAAAGGGTTGTCTTGTTATTTGGAGGGATGTCTTAATATTTAGAGGGATGTCTTGGTATTTAGAGGGATGTCTTGTTATTTAGAGGGATGTCTTGTTATTTAGAGGGATGTCTTCTTATTTGGAGGGAAGTCTTGTTATTTGGAGGAATGTCTTGTTATTTAGAGGGATATCTTGTTATTTGGAGGGATGTCTTGTTATTTAGAGGGATGTCTTGCTATTTAGAGGGATGTCTTTTTATTTGGAGGGATGTCTTGTTATTTAGAGGGATGTCTTGTTATTTAGAGGAATGTCTTGTTATTTAAAAGGGATGTCTTGTTATTTAGAGGGATGTCTTGTTATTTAGAGGGATGTCTTGTTTTTTAAAGGGTTTTCTTGTTATTTGGAGGGATGTCTTAATATTTAGAGGGATGTCTTGGTATTTGGAGGGATGTCTTGTTATTTAGAGGGATGTCTTAATATTTAGCGGAATGTCTAGTTTATTAGAGGGATGTCTTGTTATTTAGAGGGATGTCTTGTTATTTAGAGGGATGTCTTAATATTTGGAGGGATGTCTTGTTATTTAGAGGGATGTCTTAATATTTAGAGGGATGTCTTGTTTTTTAGTGGGATGTCTTGTTATTTAGAGGGATGTCTTGTTATTTAGAGGGATGTCTTGTTATTTAGAGGGATGTCTTCTTATTTGGAGGGAAGTCTTGTTATTTGGAGGAATGTCTTGTTATTTAGAGGGATATCTTGTTATTTAGAGGGATGTCTTGTTATTTAGAGGGATGTCTTGGTATTTGGAGGGATGTCTAGTTATTTAGAGGGATGTCTTTTTATTTAGAGGGATGTCTTGTTATTTAGAGGGATGTCTTGGTATTTGGAGGGATGTCTAGTTATTTAGAGGGATGTCTTTTTATTTAGAGGGATGTCTTGTTATTTAGAGGGATGTCTTGTTATTTAGAGGGATGTCTTGCTATTTTGAGGGATTTCTTGTTATTTGGAGGGATGTCTTGTTATTTAGAGGGATGTCTTGTTATTTAGAGGAATGTCTTGTTATTTAAAAGGGATGTCTTGTTATTTAGAGGGATGTCTTGTTATTTAGAGGGATGTCTTGTTATTTAGAGAGATGTCTTGTTATTTAAAGGGATGTCTTAATATTTAGAGAGATGTCTTGTTATTTAAAGGGATGTCTTAATATTTAGAGGGATGTCTTGTTATTTAGAGGGATGTCTTAATATTTAGAGGGATGTCTTGTTATTTGGAGGGATGTCTTAATATTTAGAGGGATGTCTTGTTATTTAGAGGGATGTCTTGTTATTTAGAGAGATGTCTTGTTATTTAAAGGGATGTCTTAATATGTAGAGGGATGTCTTGTTATTTAGAGGGATGTCTTGTTATTTAGAGGGATGTCTTGTTATTTGAAGGGATGTCTTAATATTTAGAGGGATGTCTTGTTATTTAGAGGGATGTCTTGTTATTTAGAGGGATGTCTTGTTTTTTAAAGGGTTGTCTTGTTATTTGGAGGGATGTCTTGTTATTTAGAGGGATGTCTTGTTATTTAGAGGGATGTCTTGTTATGTAAAGGGATGTCTTAATATTTAGAGGGATGTCTTGTTATTTAGAGGGATGTCTTAATATTTAGAGGGATGTCTTGTTATTTGGAGGGATGTCTTAATATTTAGAGGGATGTCTTGTTATTTAGAGGGATGTCTTGTTATTTAGAGAGATGTCTTGTTATTTAAAGGGATGTCTTAATATTTAGAGGGATGTCTTGTTATTTAGAGGGATGTCTTAATATTTAGAGGGATGTCTTGTTATTTGAAGGGATGTCTTAATATTTAGAGGGATGTCTTGTTATTTAGAGGGATGTCTTGTTATTTAGAGGGATGTCTTGTTTTTTAAAGGGTTGTCTTGTTATTTGGAGGGATGTCTTGGTATTTAGAGGGATGTCTTGTTATTTAGAGGGATGTCTTGTTATTTAGAAGGATGTCTTCTTATTTGGAGGGAAGTCTTGTTATTTGGAGGAATGTCTTGTTATTTAGAGGGATATCTTGTTATTTGGAGGGATGTCTTGTTATTTAGAGGGATGTCTTGCTATTTAGAGGGATGTCTTTTTATTTGGAGGGATGTCTTGTTATTTAGAGGGATGTCTTGTTATTTAGAGGAATGTCTTGTTATTTAAAAGGGATGTCTTGTTATTTAGAGGGACGTCTTGTTATTTAGTGGGATGTCTTGTTATTTAGAGGGATGTCTTGTTATTTGGAGGGATGTCTTGTTATTTCGAGGGATGTCTTAATATTTAGAGGGATGTCTTGTTTTTTAGTGGGATGTCTTGTTATTTAGAGGGATGTCTTGTTATTTGGAGAGATGTCTTTTTATTTAGAGGGATGTCTTGTTTTTTAGAGGGTTGTCTTGTTATTTGGAGGGATGTCTTGTTTTTTCGAGGGTTGTCTTGTAATTTAGATGGGATGTCTTGTTATTTAGAGGGATGTCTTAATATTTAGCGGAATGAATTGTTTATTAGAGGGATGTCTTGCTATTTAGAGGGATGTCTTTTTATTTGGAGGGATGTCTTGTTATTTAGAGGGATGTCTTGTTATTTAGAGGAATGTCTTGTTATTTAAAAGGGATGTCTTGTTATTTAGAGGGATGTCTTGTTATTTAGTGGGATGTCTTGTTATTTAGAGGGATGTCTTGTTATTTAGAGAGATGTCTTAATATTTAGCGGAATGTCTAGTTTATTAGAGGGATGTCTTGTTATTTAGAGGGATGTCTTGTTATTTAGAGGGATGTCTTGTTTTTTAGAGTGTTGTCTTGTTATTTGGAGGGATGTCTTGTTTTTTAGAGGGTTGTGTTGTAATTTAGATGGGATGTCTTGTTATTTAGAGGGATGTCTTGTTATTTACAGGTATGTCTTGTTATTTAAAGGGATGTCTTAATATTTAGAGGGATGTCTTGTTATTTAGAGGGATGTCTTAATATTTAGCGGAATGTCTTGTTTATTAGAGGGATGTCTTGCTATTTAGAGGGATGTCTTTTTATTTGGAGGGATGTCTTGTTATTTAGAGGGATGTCTTGTTATTTAGAGGAATGTCTTGTTATTTAAAAGGGATGTCTTGTTATTTAGAGGGATGTCTTGTTATTTAGTGGGATGTCTTGTTATTTAGAGGGATGTCTTGTTATTTAGAGAGATGTCTTGTTATTTAAAGGGATGTCTTAATATTTAGAGGGATGTCTTGTTATTTAGAGGGATGTCTTAATATTTAGAGGGATGTCTTGTTATTTAGAGGGATGTCTTGTTATTTAGAGGGATGTCTTGTTTTTTAAAGGGTTGTCTTGTTATTTGGAGGGATGTCTTAATATTTAGAGGGATGTCTTGGTATTTAGAGGGATGTCTTGTTATTTAGAGGGATGTCTTAATATTTAGCGGAATGTCTAGTTTATTAGAGGGATGTCTTGTTATTTAGAGGGATGTCTTGTTATTTAGAGGGATGTCTTGTTTTTTAGAGGGTTGTCTTGTTATTTGGAGGGATGTCTTGTTTTTTAGAGGGTTGTCTTGTTATTTAGAGAGATGTCTTGTTATTTAAAGGGATGTCTTAATATTTAGAGGGATGTCTTGTTATTTAGAGGGATGTCTTAATATTTAGAGGGATGTCTTGTTATTTAGAGGGATGTCTTGTTATTTAGAGGGATGTCTTGTTTTTTAAAGGGTTGTCTTGTTATTTGGAGGGATGTCTTGGTATTTAGAGGGATGTCTTGTTATTTAGAGGGATGTCTTGTTATTTAGAGGAATGTCTTGTTATTTAAAAGGGATGTCTTGTTATTTAGAGGGATGTCTTGTTATTTAGAGGAATGTCTTGTTATTTAAAAGGGATGTCTTGTTATTTAGAGGGATGTCTTGTTATTTAGAGGGATGTCTTGTTATTTAGAGGGATGTCTTGTTATTTAGAGGGATGTCTTGTTATTTAGAGGGATGTCTTGTTATTTGAAGGGATGTCTTAATATTTAGAGAGATGTCTTGTTATTTAGAGGGATGTCTTGTTATTTAGAGGGATGTCTTGTTATTTAGAGGGATGTCTTCATATTTGGAGGGATGTCTTCATATTTGGAGGGATGTCTTGTTATTTAGAGGGATGTCTTGTTATTTGGAGGGATGCTTGTTATTAAGAGGGATGTCTTATAATTTAGAGGGATGTCTTGTTATTTGGAGGTATGTCTTGTTATTTAGAGGGATGTCTTGTTATTTAGAGGGATGTCTTGGTATTTGGAGGGATGTCTAGTTATTTAGAGGGATGTCTTTTTATTTAGAGGGATGTCTTGTTATTTAGAGGGATGTCTTGGTATTTGGAGGGATGTCTAGTTATTTAGAGGGATGTCTTTTTATTTAGAGGGATGTCTTGTTATTTAGAGGGATGTCTTGTTATTTAGAGGGATGTCTTGTTATTTGAAGGGATGTCTTAATATTTAGAGGGATGTCTTGCTATTTTGAGGGATTTCTTGTTATTTGGAGGGATGTCTTGTTATTTAGAGGGATGTCTTGTTATTTAGAGGAATGTCTTGTTATTTAAAAGGGATGTCTTGTTATTTAGAGGGATGTCTTGTTATTTAGTGGGATGTCTTGTTATTTAGAGGGATGTCTTGTTATTTAGAGAGATGTCTTGTTATTTAAAGGGATGTCTTAATATTTAGAGGGATGTCTTGTTATTTAGAGGGATGTCTTAATATTTAGAGGGATGTCTTGTTATTTGGAGGGATGTCTTAATATTTAGAGGGATGTCTTGTTATTTAGAGGGATGTCTTGTTATTTAGAGAGATGTCTTGTTATTTAAAGGGATGTCTTAATATTTAGAGGGATGTCTTGTTATTTAGAGGGATGTCTTAATATTTAGAGGGATGTCTTGTTATTTGAAGGGATGTCTTAATATTTAGAGGGATGTCTTGTTATTTAGAGGGATGTCTTGTTATTTAGAGGGATGTCTTGTTTTTTAAAGGGTTGTCTTGTTATTTGGAGGGATGTCTTAATATTTAGAGGGATGTCTTGGTATTTAGAGGGATGTCTTGTTATTTAGAGGGATGTCTTGTTATTTAGAGGGATGTCTTCTTATTTGGAGGGAAGTCTTGTTATTTGGAGGAATGTCTTGTTATTTAGAGGGATATCTTGTTATTTGGAGGGATGTCTTGTTATTTAGAGGGATGTCTTGCTATTTAGAGGGATGTCTTTTTATTTGGAGGGATGTCTTGTTATTTAGAGGGATGTCTTGTTATTTAGAGGAATGTCTTGTTATTTAAAAGGGATGTCTTGTTATTTAGAGGGATGTCTTGTTATTTAGAGGGATGTCTTGTTTTTTAAAGGGTTTTCTTGTTATTTGGAGGGATGTCTTAATATTTAGAGGGATGTCTTGGTATTTGGAGGGATGTCTTGTTATTTAGAGGGATGTCTTAATATTTAGCGGAATGTCTAGTTTATTAGAGGGATGTCTTGTTATTTAGAGGGATGTCTTGTTATTTAGAGGGATGTCTTAATATTTGGAGGGATGTCTTGTTATTTAGAGGGATGTCTTAATATTTAGAGGGATGTCTTGTTTTTTAGTGGGATGTCTTGTTATTTAGAGGGATGTCTTGTTATTTAGAGGGATGTCTTGTTATTTAGAGGGATGTCTTCTTATTTGGAGGGAAGTCTTGTTATTTGGAGGAATGTCTTGTTATTTAGAGGGATATCTTGTTATTTAGAGGGATGTCTTGTTATTTAGAGGGATGTCTTGGTATTTGGAGGGATGTCTTAATATTTAAACTGGCCCCTAAGTTTCAGGGTCCTTGTACAGTAGTGAAGCGAGTGGCCCCTAATATGTACGAGGTAAAGGACGAGGGTAGGAGAGAGACCCATGTCGTCCATGTTAAAGACCTTAAGACCTACCATGAAAGAACCGATGCTTAGTTATTCTTGGTTATGCATGGTGGTGGTTAGTTAGATAGCGTTTTTGTGCTTGCTATTCTTTTGATGTTTTGTTTAATCAAGTAGTTTTGTTTTTGTTTTGCTTTGAGACCCGTGGTAAAAGAGGAATCATTGGGTTAAGAGCCGGAGTATTTTGATTTGGCCGGAGTTCGAAGATTTTTTTTTTCTTTTGGCCGTTTTCTTTTTTTTCATCCCGATGTAAGTGGGGGGTGTAACGAGTTATTTTCCCTAGGGGGTATATTTTTGCTATTTGGCCGCGCACCGATTGTTGAGGTGAGCGAGCGGCGGCAGCGAGGCTAGCGAGCGCCCTTTGACCCGGCTTATCAGTGCCGATAAGCCTGGGATATCCTAGATGTTCAGGATAGCCTAGGACGGACATTCTAGTGGTGGATCTCGTAGAGTGAGGATAGTGTTGGTGTCCTGTGCCTGTGGAGACGGCTGGCGTACGTTGGAGGTACAGAGTGTACGAGGTGTGACAGTTGGTGTTAAGTTGGGTGTTAAGACCCACTGCTGGTGAGTGGACGACGTTCTTTGATTTTGGTTAAAAGCTGATATTATTAGTTTGAATATATTAATATCTGATTTTATTGCGAGAGTTAGAGTTGTAACCGTGCTGGTCGAAGCCTGACGGTAGTTAGGATTTATTAGTCAGGAATAATATTAAAGTATATTCCTGACGGTTCTGGGCAGGTGCTAGAGCGCAAATAATATAATTTAATTGACTGTAGTAGATATTATTTTGCGTTGTACCTAGAGTTAGTTATATTACTAATAACTCTGAGGCCCGACAAACCTAGGCTGCACGATTTAGCGTGCGTAGTTGGAAGCACGAGGCCAGCAGGCTAGTAGCTAATATTATTAGCCGATTAACAGAAGCCCAGCTAAGTAACATAAAGTTGGTAGTAGCAGTAGCAGTAGTAGGGTTGTTATTGTTTATTTATTGGATTATTTTAATTTAACCTGAACAGCTTGTTTGGTAGTCCAACACGTTATCTTGGTAGCTTGGATAGCGGAGTACCGGCTATCAGATAATATATTTGTCTAGTGTTTGGAACGTATTTAATATTTATCTATCTGCTACTAAGTAGGTCAATATTTTAATAGTGCAATTGCCATTTAGTTTTGCTTGTTTGGCTTGGTATTTATTGAGACCAGCTACTAGTGGTAGGTCACTCTACCTATAGTGTACTTGTATATTATTATGTGGTACGATTATTGAGTGAACTGTTTGATTCTTAGCTTGGGCATTAGAGTTGTGTATTGGATTATAGTGGCCTAGTAGACCCCGCCTGGTGATAACACGCGTTGTGGTTTTTATTGGCAAGTCGTCGTGTAACTCACCGTGTTTTAGGCACTCTGGGCTTAACTATTGGATAGTTAGGACGAAGCCCGAGTTGCGCAGTCAGCAACGACCCCCTAGGAGAGTGGAGAATCGGCGTAGGCCTGGTAGTGATTATTGCACGTTTGTTTTGGTGACTTGTTTTTGACTTGTTCACAGTGCCCGTGTATGAGCCAGTCCTATACCGGTTAGACCCGGCTATTGGCCTAGTGGTTTCCCTGACCTTATCGCAGACCCTGGAACTTTACCCAGCCATTGTAGGCTGAGCTATCCTCGGCAAACGGTTGCGACTGCGACTGCACTTTTAATATTATATTTTTCCAGTGCAGAAAGTGTCGTCGCACCTTGTATACATTTGTACACCCTTGTACACACTTGTACAACCTTGTACAAACCTGTACACCCTTGTACACACTTGTACAAGCTTGTACACGATTGTACACCCTTGTACACACTTGTGCACCCTTGTACACACTTGTACACCCTTGTACACACATGTACAACCTTTTACAAACTTGTACACACTTGTACAAACTTGTACATTCTTGTACATACTTGTACACCCTTGTAAACACTTGTACAAAATTGTACAAACCTGTACACCCTTGTACACACTTGTACAAGCTTGTACACACTTGTACAAGCTTGTACACACTTGTACAAGCTTGTACACACTTGTACAAGCTTGTACACACTTGTACAAGCTTGTACACACTTGTACAAGCTTGTACACACTTGTACACCCTTGTACAAACTTGTGCACCCTTGTACACTTTTGTACATCCTTGTATACATTTGTACAAACTTGTACAAACTTGTACACACTTGTACAAACTTGTACACACTTGTACAAACTTGTACACTCTTGTACACACTTGTACAACCTTGTACACACTTGTACAACCTTGTACACACTTGTACAACCTTGTACAAACCTGTACACCCTTGTACACACTTGTACAAGCTTGTACACGATTGTACACTCTTGTACACACTTGTGCAACCTTGTACACACTTGTACAACCTTGTACACACTTGTACAACCTTGTACACACTTGTTCAAGCTTGTACACACTTGTACAACCTTGTACACACTTGTACACCCTTGTACACACTTGTACAACCTTTTACAAACTTGTACACACTTGTACAAAATTGTACATTCTTGTACATACTTGTACACCCTTGTACAAACTTGTACAACCTTGTACAAACCTGTACACCCTTGTACACACTTGTACAAGCTTGTACACACTTGTACAAGCTTGTACACACTTGTACACCCTTGTACAAACTTGTGCACCCTTGTACACTTTTGTACACCCTTGTACACATTTGTACAACCTTGTACAAACTTGTACACACTTGTACAAACTTGTACACACTTGTACAAACTTGTGTACACTTGTACAACCTTGTACACACTTGTACAACCTTGTACACACTTGTACAACCTTGTACACACTTGTACAACCTCGTACACACTTGTACAACCTTGTACACACTTGTACAACCTTGTACACAATTGTAAAACCTTGTACACACTTGTACAACCTTGTACACACTTGTACACCCTTGTACACACTTGTACAAAATTTTACTTTCTTGTACATACTTGTACACCCTTGTACACACTTGTACAACCTTGTACAAACCTGTACACCCTTGTACACACTTGTACAAGCTTGTACACACTTGTACAAGCTTGTACACACTTGTACAAGCTTGTACACACTTGTACAACCTTGTACACACTTGTACACCCTTGTACAAACTTGTGCACCCTTGAACACTTTTGTACACCCTTGTACACACTTGTACAAGCTTGTACACACTTGTACAAGCTTGTACACACTTGTACAAACATGTACACACTTGAACAACCTTGTACACACTTGTACAAACCTTGTACACACTTGTACAAGCTTGTACACACTTGTACAACCTTGTACACACTTGTACAACCTTGTACACACTTGTACAAGCTTGTACACACTTGTACAACCTTGTACACACTTGTACAACCTTGTACAAACCTGTACACCCTTGTACACACTTGTACAAGCTTGTACACGATTGTACACCCTTGTACACACTTGTGCACCCTTGTACACACTTGTACACCCTTGTACACACTTGTACAACCTTTTACAAACTTGTACACACTTGTACAAACTTGTACATTCTTGTACATACTTGTACACCCTTGTAAACACTTGTACAACCTTGTACAAACCTGTACACCCTTGTACACACTTGTACAAGCTTGTACAAACTTGTACACCCTTGTACAAACTTGTGCACCCTTGTACACTTTTGTACATCCTTGTATACATTTGTACAAAAATGTACAAGTTTGTACAAGTGTGTACAAGTTTGTAAAAGGTTTTACAAGTGTGTACAAGGTTGTACAAGTGTGTACAAGGTTGTACAAGTGTGTACAAGGTTGTACAAGTGTGTACAAAGGTGTACAAGTGTGTACAAGGTTGTACAAGTGTGTACAAGGTTGTACAAGTGTGTACAAGGTTGTACAAGGTTGTACAATTGTGTACAAGGTTGTACAAGTGTGTACAAGGTTGTACAAGTGTGTACAAGGGTGTACAAGTTTGTACAAGGTTGTACATGTTTTTACAAGTTTGTACAAGTGTGTACAAGGTTGTACAAGTGTGTACAAGGTTGTAAAAGTGTGTACAAGGTTGTACAAGTGTGTACAAGGTTGTACAAGTGTGTACAAGGTTGTATAAGTGTGTACAAGGTTGTATAAGTGTGTACAAGGTTGAAAAAGTGTGTACAAGGTTGAAAAAGTGTGTACAAGGTTGTAAAAGTGTGTACAAGGTTGTACAAGTGTGTACAAGGTTGTACAAGTGTGTACAAAGGTGTACAAGTGTGTACAAGGTTGTACAAGTGTGTACAAGGTTGTACAAGTGTGTACAAGGTTGTACAAGTGTGTACAAGGTTGTACAAGGTTGTACAATTGTGTACAAGGTTGTACAAGTGTGTACAAGGTTGTACAAGTGTGTACAAGGTTGTACAAGTGTGTACAAGGGTGTACAAGTTTGTACAAGTGTGTACAAGTTTGTACAAGTGTGTACAAGTTTGTACAAGTTTGTACAAGTGTGTACAAGTTTGTACAAGGGTGTACAAAAGTGTACAAGGTTGCACAAGTTTGTACAAGGGTGTACAAGTGTGTACAAGCTTGTACAAGTGTGTACAAGCTTGTACAAGTGTGTACAAGCTTGTACAAGTGTGTACAAGGGTGTACAGGTTTGTACAAGGTTGTACAAGTGTTTACAAGGGTGTACAAGTGTGTACAAGGTTGTACAAGTGTGTACAAGGTTGTACAAGTGTGTACTAGGTTGTACAAGGTTGTACAATTGTGTACAAGGTTGTACAAGTGTGTACAAGGTTGAACAAGTGTGTACAAGGTTGTACAAGTGTGTACAAGGGTGTACAAGTTTGTACAAGTGTGTACAAGTTTGTACAAGTGTGTACAAGTTTGTACAAGTGTGTACAAGTTTGTACAAGGTTGTACAAATGTATACAAGGGTGTACAAAAGTGTACAACGGTGCACAAGTTTGTACAAGGGTGTACAAGTGTGTACAAGCTTGTACAAGTGTGTACAAGCTTGTACAAGTGTGTACAAGCTTGTACAAGTGTGTACAAGCTTGTACAAGTGTGTACAAGCTTGTACAAGTGTGTACAAGGGTGTACAGGTTTGTACAAGGTTGTACAAGTGTTTACAAGGGTGTACAAGTATGTACAAGAATGTACAAGTTTGTACAAGTGTGTACAAGTTTGTAAAAGGTTGTACAAGTGTGTACAAGGGTGTACAAGTGTGTACAAGGGTGCACAAGTGTGTACAAGGGTGTACAATCGTGTACAAGCTTGTACAAATGTGTACAAGGGTGTACAGGTTTGTACAAGGTTTACAAGTGTGTACAAGGATGTACAAGTGTGTACAAGGGTGTACAAGTTTGTACAAGTGTGTACAAGTTTGTACAAGTGTGTACAAGTTTGTACAAGGTTGTACAAATGTATACAAGGGTGTACAAAAGTGTACAAGGTTGTACAAGTGTTTACAAGGGTGTACAAGTATGTACAAGAATGTACAAGTTTGTACAAGTGTGTACAAGTTTGTAAAAGGTTGTACAAGTGTGTACAAGAGTGTACAAGTGTATACAAGGGTGCACAAGTGTGTACAAGGGTGTACAATCGTGTACAAGCTTGTACAAGTGTGTACAAGGTTGTACAGGTTTGTACAAGGTTGTACAAGTGTGTACAAGGGTGTACAAATGTGTACAAGGATGTAAAAGTTTGTACAAGTGTGTACAAGTTTGTACAAGGTTGTACAAGTAAGTACAAGTTTGTACAAGAATGTACAAGTGTGTACAAGGTTTTACAATTGTGTAAAAGGTTGTACAAGTGTGTACAAGGTTGTACAAGTGTGTACAAGCTTGTACAAGTGTGTACAAGGTTGTACAAGTGTGTACAAGGTTGTACAAGTGTGTACAAGGTTGTACAAGTGTGTACAAGGTTGTACAAGTGTGTACAAGGTTGTACAAGTGTGTACAAGGTTGTACAAGTGTGTACAAGGTTGTACAAGTGTGTACAAGGTTGTACAAGTGTGTACAAGGTTGTACAAGTGTGTACAAGGTTGTACAAGTGTGTACAAGGGTGCACAAGTGTGTACAAGGGTGCACAAGTGTGTACAAGGGTGTACAATCGTGTACAAGCTTGTACAAGTTTTTACAAGGTTGTACAAGTGTGTACAAGGTTGTACAAGTGTGTACAAGGTTGTACAAGTGTGTACAAGGTTGTACAAGTGTGTACAAGGTTGTACAAGTGTGTACAAGGTTGTATAAGTGTGTACAAAGGTGTACAAGTGTGTACAAGGTTGTACAAGTGTGTACAAGGTTGTACAAGTGTGTACATGGTTGTACAAGGTTGTACAATTGTGTACAAGGTTGTACAAGTGTGTACAAGGTTGTACAAGTGTGTACAAGGGTGTACAAGTTTGTACAAGTGTGTACAAGTTTGTACAAGTGTGTACAAGTTTGTACAAGGTTGTACAAATTAATACAAGGGTGTACAAAAGTGTACAAGGGTGCACAAGTTTGTACAAGGGTGTACAAGTGTGTACAAGCTTGTACAAGTGTGTACAAGCTTGTACAAGTGTGTACAAGGGTGTACAGGTTTGTACAAGGTTGTACAAGTGTTTACAAGGGTGTACAAAAGAATGTACAAGTTTGTACAAGTGTGTACAAGTTTGTAAAAGGTTGTACAAGTGTGTACAAGGGTGTACAAGTGTGTACAATGGTGCACAAGTGTGTACAAGGGTGTACAATCGTGTACAAGCTTGTACAAGTGTGTACAAGGTTGTACAGGTTTGTACAAGGTTGTACAAGTGTGTACAAGGGTGTACAAATGTGTACAAGGCTGTAAAAGTTTGTACAAGTGTGTACAAGTTTGTACAAGGTTGTACAAGTAAGTACAAGTTTGTACAAGAATGTACAAGTGTGTACAAGGTTTTACAATTGTGTAAAAGGTTGTTCAAGTGTGTACAAGGTTGTACAAGTGTGTACAAGGTTGTACAAGTGTGTACAAGCTTGTACAAGTGTGTACAAGGTTGTACAAGTGTGTACAAGGTTGTACAAGTGTGTACAAGGTTGTACAAGTGTGTACAAGGTTGTACAAGTGTGTACAAGTTTGTACAAGTGTGTACAAGTTTGTACAAGGTTGTACAAATGTGTACAAGGGTGTACAAAAGTGTACAAGGGTGCACAATTTTGTACAAGGGTGTACAAGTGTGTACAAGCTTGTACAAGTGTGTACAAGCTTGTACAAGGGTTTACAGGTTTGTACAAGGTTGAACAAGTGTGTACAAGGGTGTACAAAAGTGTACAAGGGTGCACAAGTTTGTACAAGGGTGTACAAGTGTGTACAAGCTTGTACAAGTGTGTACAAGCTTGTACAAGGGTTTACAGGTTTGTACAAGGTTGTACAAGTGTGTACAAGGTTGTACAAGTATGTACAAGAATGTACAAGTTTGTACAAGTGTGTACAAGTTTGTAAAAGGTTGTACAAGTGTGTACAAGGGTGTACAAATGTGTACAAGGATGTAAAAGTGTGTACAAGTGTGTACAAGTTTGTACAAGGTTGTACAAGTGTGTACAAGTTTGTACAAGGTTGTACAAATTTGTACAAGTGTGTACAAGGTTGTACAAGTGTGTACAAGGGTGTACAAGTTTGTACAAGTGTGTACAAGTTTGTACAAGGTTGTACACGTGTGTACAAGGTTTTACAATTGTGTACAAGGTTGTACAAGTGTGTACAAGGTTGTACAAGTGTGTACAAGGTTGTACAAGTGTGTACAAGGTTGTACAAGTGTGTACAAGTAATATTTAGAGGGATGTCTTGTTATTTAGAGGGATGTCTTGTTATTTAGAAAGATGTCTTGTTATTTAAAGGGATGTCTTAATATTTAGAGAGATGTCTTGTTATTTAAAGGGATGTCTTAATATTTAGAGGGATGTCTTGTTATTTAGAGGGATGTCTTAATATTTAGAGGGATGTCTTGTTATTTGGAGGGATGTCTTAATATTTAGAGGGATGTCTTGTTATTTAGAGGGATGTCTTGTTATTTAGAGAGATGTCTTGTTATTTAAAGGGATGTCTTAATATGTAGAGGGATGTCTTGTTATTTAGAGGGATGTCTTGTTATTTAGAGGGATGTCTTGTTATTTGAAGGGATGTCTTAATATTTAGAGGGATGTCTTGTTATTTAGAGGGATGTCTTGTTATTTAGAGGGATGTCTTGTTTTTTAAAGGGTTGTCTTGTTATTTGGAGGGATGTCTTGTTATTTAGAGGGATGTCTTGTTATTTAGAGGGATGTCTTGTTATGTAAAGGGATGTCTTAATATTTAGAGGGATGTCTTGTTATTTAGAGGGATGTCTTAATATTTAGAGGGATGTCTTGTTATTTGGAGGGATGTCTTAATATTTAGAGGGATGTCTTGTTATTTAGAGGGATGTCTTGTTATTTAGAGAGATGTCTTGTTATTTAAAGGGATGTCTTAATATTTAGAGGGATGTCTTGTTATTTAGAGGGATGTCTTAATATTTAGAGGGATGTCTTGTTATTTGAAGGGATGTCTTAATATTTAGAGGGATGTCTTGTTATTTAGAGGGATGTCTTGTTATTTAGAGGGATGTCTTGTTTTTTAAAGGGTTGTCTTGTTATTTGGAGGGATGTCTTGGTATTTAGAGGGATGTCTTGTTATTTAGAGGGATGTCTTGTTATTTAGAAGGATGTCTTCTTATTTGGAGGGAAGTCTTGTTATTTGGAGGAATGTCTTGTTATTTAGAGGGATATCTTGTTATTTGGAGGGATGTCTTGTTATTTAGAGGGATGTCTTGCTATTTAGAGGGATGTCTTTTTATTTGGAGGGATGTCTTGTTATTTAGAGGGATGTCTTGTTATTTAGAGGAATGTCTTGTTATTTAAAAGGGATGTCTTGTTATTTAGAGGGACGTCTTGTTATTTAGTGGGATGTCTTGTTATTTAGAGGGATGTCTTGTTATTTGGAGGGATGTCTTGTTATTTCGAGGGATGTCTTAATATTTAGAGGGATGTCTTGTTTTTTAGTGGGATGTCTTGTTATTTAGAGGGATGTCTTGTTATTTGGAGAGATGTCTTTTTATTTAGAGGGATGTCTTGTTTTTTAGAGGGTTGTCTTGTTATTTGGAGGGATGTCTTGTTTTTTCGAGGGTTGTCTTGTAATTTAGATGGGATGTCTTGTTATTTAGAGGGATGTCTTAATATTTAGCGGAATGAATTGTTTATTAGAGGGATGTCTTGCTATTTAGAGGGATGTCTTTTTATTTGGAGGGATGTCTTGTTATTTAGAGGGATGTCTTGTTATTTAGAGGAATGTCTTGTTATTTAAAAGGGATGTCTTGTTATTTAGAGGGATGTCTTGTTATTTAGTGGGATGTCTTGTTATTTAGAGAGATGTCTTGTTATTTAGAGGGATGTCTTAATATTTAGAGGGATGTCTTGTTATTTGGAGGGATGTCTTAATATTTAGAGGGATGTCTTGTTATTTAGAGGGATGTCTTGTTATTTAGAGAGATGTCTTGTTATTTAAAGGGATGTCTTAATATTTAGAGGGATGTCTTGTTATTTAGAGGGATGTCTTGTTATTTAGAGGGATGTCTTGTTATTTGAAGGGATGTCTTAATATTTAGAGGGATGTCTTGTTATTTAGAGGGATGTCTTGTTATTTAGAGGGATGTCTTGTTTTTTAAAGGGTTGTCTTGTTATTTGGAGGGATGTCTTGTTATTTAGAGGGATGTCTTGTTATTTATAGGGATGTCTTGTTATGTAAAGGGATGTCTTAATATTTAGAGGGATGTCTTGTTATTTAGAGGGATGTCTTAATATTTAGAGGGATGTCTTGTTATTTGGAGGGATGTCTTAATATTTAGAGGGATGTCTTGTTATTTAGAGGGATGTCTTGTTATTTAGAGAGATGTCTTGTTATTTAAAGGGATGTCTTAATATTTAGAGGGATGTCTTGTTATTTGGAGGGATGTCTTGGTATTTAGAGGGATGTCTTGTTATTTAGAGGGATGTCTTGTTATTTAGAAGGATGTCTTCTTATTTGGAGGGAAGTCTTGTTATTTGGAGGAATGTCTTGTTATTTAGAGGGATATCTTGTTATTTGGAGGGATGTCTTGTTATTTAGAGGGATGTCTTGCTATTTAGAGGGATGTCTTTTTATTTGGAGGGATGTCTTGTTATTTAGAGGGATGTCTTGTTATTTAGAGGAATGTCTTGTTATTTAAAAGGGATGTCTTGTTATTTAGAGGGACGTCTTGTTATTTAGTGGGATGTCTTGTTATTTAGAGGGATGTCTTGTTATTTGGAGGGATGTCTTGTTATTTCGAGGGATGTCTTAATATTTAGAGGGATGTCTTGTTTTTTAGTGGGATGTCTTGTTATTTAGAGGGATGTCTTGTTATTTGGAGAGATGTCTTTTTATTTAGAGGGATGTCTTGTTTTTTAGAGGGTTGTCTTGTTATTTGGAGGGATGTCTTGTTTTTTCGAGGGTTGTCTTGTAATTTAGATGGGATGTCTTGTTATTTAGAGGGATGTCTTAATATTTAGCGGAATGAATTGTTTATTAGAGGGATGTCTTGCTATTTAGAGGGATGTCTTTTTATTTGGAGGGATGTCTTGTTATTTAGAGGGATGTCTTGTTATTTAGAGGAATGTCTTGTTATTTAAAAGGGATGTCTTGTTATTTAGAGGGATGTCTTGTTATTTAGTGGGATGTCTTGTTATTTAGAGAGATGTCTTGTTATTTAGAGGGATGTCTTAATATTTAGAGGGATGTCTTGTTATTTGGAGGGATGTCTTAATATTTAGAGGGATGTCTTGTTATTTAGAGGGATGTCTTGTTATTTAGAGAGATGTCTTGTTATTTAAAGGGATGTCTTAATATTTAGAGGGATGTCTTGTTATTTAGAGGGATGTCTTGTTATTTAGAGGGATGTCTTGTTATTTGAAGGGATGTCTTAATATTTAGAGGGATGTCTTGTTATTTAGAGGGATGTCTTGTTATTTAGAGGGATGTCTTGTTTTTTAAAGGGTTGTCTTGTTATTTGGAGGGATGTCTTGTTATTTAGAGGGATGTCTTGTTATTTATAGGGATGTCTTGTTATGTAAAGGGATGTCTTAATATTTAGAGGGATGTCTTGTTATTTAGAGGGATGTCTTAATATTTAGAGGGATGTCTTGTTATTTGGAGGGATGTCTTAATATTTAGAGGGATGTCTTGTTATTTAGAGGGATGTCTTGTTATTTAGAGAGATGTCTTGTTATTTAAAGGGATGTCTTAATATTTAGAGGGATGTCTTGTTATTTAGAGGGATGTCTTAATATTTAGAGGGATGTCTTGTTATTTGAAGGGATGTCTTAATATTTAGAGGGATGTCTTGTTATTTAGAGGGATGTCTTGTTATTTAGAGGGATGTCTTGTTTTTTAAAGGGTTGTCTTGTTATTTGGAGGGATGTCTTGGTATTTAGAGGGATGTCTTGTTATTTAGAGGGATGTCTTGTTATTTAGAAGGATGTCTTCTTATTTGGAGGGAAGTCTTGTTATTTGGAGGAATGTCTTGTTATTTAGAGGGATATCTTGTTATTTGGAGGGATGTCTTGTTATTTAGAGGGATGTCTTGTTATTTAGAGGGATGTCTTGCTATTTAGAGGGATGTCTTTTTATTTGGAGGGATGTCTTGTTATTTAGAGGGATGTCTTGTTATTTAGAGGAATGTCTTGTTATTTAAAAGGGATGTCTTGTTATTTAGAGGGACGTCTTGTTATTTAGTGGGATGTCTTGTTATTTAGAGGGATGTCTTGTTATTTGGAGGGATGTCTTGTTATTTCGAGGGATGTCTTAATATTTAGAGGGATGTCTTGTTTTTTAGTGGGATGTCTTGTTATTTAGAGGGATGTCTTGTTATTTGGAGAGATGTCTTTTTATTTAGAGGGATGTCTTGTTTTTTAGAGGGTTGTCTTGTTATTTGGAGGGATGTCTTGTTTTTTCGAGGGTTGTCTTGTAATTTAGATGGGATGTCTTGTTATTTAGAGGGATGTCTTAATATTTAGCGGAATGAATTGTTTATTAGAGGGATGTCTTGCTATTTAGAGGGATGTCTTTTTATTTGGAGGGATGTCTTGTTATTTAGAGGGATGTCTTGTTATTTAGAGGAATGTCTTGTTATTTAAAAGGGATGTCTTGTTATTTAGAGGGATGTCTTGTTATTTAGTGGGATGTCTTGTTATTTAGAGGGATGTCTTGTTATTTAGAGAGATGTCTTGTTATTTAAAGGGATGTCTTAATATTTAGAGGGATGTCTTGTTATTTAGAGGGATGTCTTAATATTTAGCGGAATGTCTTGTTTATTAGAGGGATGTCTTGCTATTTAGAGGGATGTCTTTTTATTTGGAGGGATGTCTTGTTATTTAGAGGGATGTCTTGTTATTTAGAGGAATGTCTTGTTATTTAAAAGGGATGTCTTGTTATTTAGAGGGATGTCTTGTTATTTAGTGGGATGTCTTGTTATTTAGAGGGATGTCTTGTTATTTAGAGAGATGTCTTGTTATTTAAAGGGATGTCTTAATATTTAGAGGGATGTCTTGTTATTTAGAGGGATGTCTTAATATTTAGAGGGATGTCTTGTTATTTAGAGGGATGTCTTGTTATTTAGAGGGATGTCTTGTTTTTTAAAGGGTTGTCTTGTTATTTGGAGGGATGTCTTAATATTTAGAGGGATGTCTTGGTATTTAGAGGGATGTCTTGTTATTTAGAGGGATGTCTTAATATTTAGCGGAATGTCTAGTTTATTAGAGGGATGTCTTGTTATTTAGAGGGATGTCTTGTTATTTAGAGGGATGTCTTGTTTTTTAGAGGGTTGTCTTGTTATTTGGAGGGATGTCTTGTTTTTTAGAGGGTTGTGTTGTAATTTAGATGGGATGTCTTGTTATTTAGAGGGATGTCTTGTTTTTTACAGGTATGTCTTGTTATTTAGAGGGATGTCTTAATATTTAGAGGAATGTCTTGTTATATAGATGGATGTCTTGTTATTTAGAGGGATGTCTTGATATTTAGAGGGATGTCTTGTTTTTTAGAGAGATGTCTTGTTATTTAGAGGGTTTTTTTGTTTTTTAGAGGGTTGTCTTGTTATTTGGAGGGATGTCTTGTTATTTAGATTGATGTCTTAATATTTAGAGGGATGTCTTGTTTTTTAGAGGGATGTCTTGTTATTTAGAGGGAAGTCTTGTTATTTAGAGGGATGTCTTGTTATTTAGAGGGATGTCTTGTTATTTAGAGGGATGTCTTGTTATTTGAAGGAATGTCTTAATATTTAGAGGGATATCTTGTTATTTGGAGGGATGTCTTGTTATTTAGAGGGATGTCTTGCTATTTAGAGGGATGTCTTGCTATTTAGAGGGATGTCTTTTTATTTGGAGGGATGTCTTGTTATTTAGAGGGATGTCTTGTTATTTAGAGGAATGTCTTGTTATTTAAAAGGGATGTCTTGTTATTTAGAGGGACGTCTTGTTATTTAGTGGGATGTCTTGTTATTTAGAGGGATGTCTTGTTATTTGGAGGGATGTCTTGTTATTTAGAGGGATGTCTTAATATTTAGAGGGATGTCTTGTTTTTTAGTGGGATGTCTTGTTATTTAGAGGGATGTCTTGTTATTTGGAGAGATGTCTTTTTATTTAGAGGGATGTCTTGTTTTTTAGAGGGTTGTCTTGTTATTTGGAGGGATGTCTTGTTTTTTCGAGGGTTGTCTTGTAATTTAGATGGGATGTCTTGTTATTTAGAGGGATGTCTTAATATTTAGCGGAATTTCTTGTTTAGTAGAGGGATGTCTTGCTATTTAGAGGGATGTCTTTTTATTTGGAGGGATGTCTTGTTATTTAGAGGGATGTCTTGTTATTTAGAGGAATGTCTTGTTATTTAAAAGGGATGTCTTGTTATTTAGAGGGATGTCTTGTTATTAAGTGGGATGTCTTGTTATTTAGAGGGATGTCTTGTTATTTAGAGAGATGTCTTGTTATTTAAAGGGATGTCTTAATATTTAGAGGGATGTCTTGTTATTTAGAGGGATGTCTTAATATTTAGCGGAATGTCTTGTTTATTAGAGGGATGTCTTGCTATTTAGAGGGATGTCTTTTTATTTGGAGGGATGTCTTGTTATTTAGAGGGATGTCTTGTTATTTAGAGGAATGTCTTGTTATTTAAAAGGGATGTCTTGTTATTTAGAGGGATGTCTTGTTATTTAGTGGGATGTCTTGTTATTTAGAGGGATGTCTTGTTATTTAGAGAGATGTCTTGTTATTTAAAGGGATGTCTTAATATTTAGAGGGATGTCTTGTTATTTAGAGGGATGTCTTAATATTTAGAGGGATGTCTTGTTATTTAGAGGGATGTCTTGTTATTTAGAGGGATGTCTTGTTTTTTAAAGGGTTGTCTTGTTATTTGGAGGGATGTCTTAATATTTAGAGGGATGTCTTGGTAATTAGAGGGATGTCTTGTTATTTAGAGGGATGTCTTAATATTTAGCGGAATGTCTAGTTTATTAGAGGGATGTCTTGTTATTTAGAGGGAAGTCTTGTTATTTAGAGGGATGTCTTGTTATTTAGAGGGATGTCTTGTTATTTAGAGGGATGTCTTGTTATTTGAAGGGATGTCTTAATATTTAGAGAGATGTCTTGTTATTTAGAGGGATGTCTTGTTATTTAGAGGGATGTCTTGTTATTTAGAGGGATGTCTTCATATTTGGAGGGATGTCTTGTTATTTAGAGGGATGTCTTGTTATTTAGAGGGATGTCTTAATATTTAGCGGAATGTCTAGTTTATTAGAGGGATGTCTTGTTATTTAGAGGGATGTCTTGTTATTTAGAGGGATGTCTTGTTATTTAGAGGAATGTCTTGTTATTTAAAAGGGATGTCTTGTTATTTAGAGGGATGTCTTGTTATTTAGTGGGATGTCTTGTTATTTAGAGGGATGTCTTGTTATTTAGAGAGATGTCTTGTTATTTAAAGGGATGTCTTAATATTTAGAGGGATGTCTTGTTATTTAGAGGGATGTCTTAATATTTAGAGGGATGTCTTGTTATTTAGAGGGATGTCTTGTTATTTAGAGGGATGTCTTGTTTTTTAAAGGGTTGTCTTGTTATTTGGAGGGATGTCTTAATATTTAGAGGGATGTCTTGGTAATTAGAGGGATGTCTTGTTATTTAGAGGGATGTCTTAATATTTAGCGGAATGTCTAGTTTATTAGAGGGATGTCTTGTTATTTAGAGGGAAGTCTTGTTATTTAGAGGGATGTCTTGTTATTTAGAGGGATGTCTTGTTATTTAGAGGGATGTCTTGTTATTTGAAGGGATGTCTTAATATTTAGAGAGATGTCTTGTTATTTAGAGGGATGTCTTGTTATTTAGAGGGATGTCTTGTTATTTAGAGGGATGTCTTCATATTTGGAGGGATGTCTTGTTATTTAGAGGGATGTCTTGTTATTTAGAGGGATGTCTTAATATTTAGCGGAATGTCTAGTTTATTAGAGGGATGTCTTGTTATTTAGAGGGATGTCTTGTTATTTAGAGGGATGTCTTAATATTTGGAGGGATGTCTTGTTATTTAGAGGGATGTCTTAATATTTAGAGGGATGTCTTGTTTTTTAATGGGATGTCTTGTTATTTAGAGGGATGTCTTGTTATTTGGAGAGATGTCTTTTTATTTAGAGGGATGTCTTGTTTTTTAGAGGGTTGTCTTGTTATTTGGAGGGATCTCTTGTTTTTTAGAGGGTTGTCTTGGTATTTAGAGGGATGTCTTGTTATTTAGAGGGATGTCTTGTTATTTAGAGGGATGTCTTCTTATTTGGAGGGAAGTTTTGTTATTTGGAGGAATGTCTTGTTATTTAGAGGGATATCTTGTTATTTGGAGGGATGTCTTGTTATTTAGAGGGATGTCTTGCTATTTAGAGGGATGCCTTTTTATTTGGAGGGATGTCTTGTTATTTAGAGGGATGTCTTGTTATTTAGAGGAATGTCTTGTTATTTAAAAGGGATGTCTTGTTATTTAGAGGAACGTCTTGTTATTTAGTGGGATGTCTTGTTATTTAGAGGGATGTCTTGTTATTTAGAGAGATGTCTTGTTATTTAAAGGGATGTCTTAATATTTAGAGGGATGTCTTGTTATTTAGAGGGATGTCTTAATATTTAGAGGGATGTCTTGTTATTTGGAGGGATGTCTTAATATTTAGAGGGATGTCTTGTTATTTAGAGGGATGTCTTGTTATTTAGAGGGATGTCTTGTTTTTTAAAGGGTTGTCTTGTTATTCGGAGGGATGTCTTAATATTTAGAGGGATGTCTTGGTATTTGGAGGGATGTCTTGTTATTTAGAGGGATGTCTTAATATTTAGCGGAATGTCTAGTTTATTAGAGGGATGTCTTGTTATTTAGAGGGATGTCTTGTTATTTAGAGGGATGTCTTAATATTTGGAGGGATGTCTTGATATTTAGAGGGATGTCTTATTTGTACAACCTTGTACAAACTTGTACACACTTGTACAAACTTGTACACACTTGTACATCCTTGTACACACTTGTACAACCTTGTACACACTTGTACAACCTCGTACACACTTGTACAACCTTGTACACACTTGTACAACCTTGTACACAATTGTAAAACCTTGTACACACTTGTACAACCTTGTACACACTTGTACACCCTTGTACACACTTGTACAAAATTTTACATTCTTGTACATACTTGTACACCCTTGTACACACTTGTACAACCTTGTACAAACCTGTACACCCTTGTACACACTTGTACAAGCTTGTACACACTTGTACAAGCTTGTACACACTTGTACACCCTTGTACAAACTTGTGCACCCTTGAACACTTTTGTACACCCTTGTACACATTTGTACAACCTTGTACAAACTTAAACACACTTGTACAAACATGTACACACTTGAACAACCTTGTACACACTTGTACAACCTTGTACACACTTGTACAAGCTTGTATACACTTGTACAACCTTGAACACACTTGTACAACCTTGTACACACTTGTACAAGCTTGTACACACTTGTACAACCTTGTACACACTTGTACAACCTTTTACACAATTGTAAAACCTTGTACACACTTGTACATTCTTGTACAAACTTGTACTTACTTGTACAACCTTGTACAAACTTGTACACACTTGTACAAACTTTTACATCCTTGTATACATTTGTACACCCTTGTACACACTTGTACAACCTTGTACAAACCTGTACACCCTTGTACACACTTGTACAAGCTTGTACACGATTGTACACCCTTGTACACACTTGTGCACCCTTGTACACACTTGTACACCCTTGTACACACATGTACAACCTTTTACAAACTTGTACACACTTGTACAAACTTGTACATTCTTGTACATACTTGTACACCCTTGTAAACACTTGTACAAAATTGTACAAACCTGTACACCCTTGTACACACTTGTACAAGCTTGTACACACTTGTACAAGCTTGTACACACTTGTACAAGCTTGTACACACTTGTACACCCTTGTACAAACTTGTGCACCCTTTTACACTTTTGTACACCCTTGTATACATTTGTACAAACTTGTACAAACTTGTACACACTTGTACAAACTTGTACACACTTGTACAAACTTGTACACCCTTGTACACACTTGTACAACCTTGTACACACTTGTACAACCTTGTACAAACCTGTACACCCTTGTACACACTTGTACAAGCTTGTACACGATTGTACACTCTTGTACACACTTGTGCAACCTTGTACACACTTGTACAACCTTGTACACACTTGTACAACCTTGTACACACTTGTTCAAGCTTGTACACACTTGTACAACCTTGTACACACTTGTAAACCCTTGTACACACTTGTACAACCTTTTACAAACTTGTACACACTTGTACAAAATTGTACATTCTTGTACATACTTGTACACCGTTGTACACACTTGTACAACCTTGTACAAACCTGTACACCCTTGTACACACTTGTACAAGCTTGTACACACTTGTACAAGCTTGTACACACTTGTACACCCTTGTACAAACTTGTGCACCCTTGTACACTTTTGTACACCCTTGTACACATTTGTACAACCTTGTACAAACTTGTACACACTTGTACAAACTTGTACACACTTGTACAAACTTGTGTACACTTGTACAACCTTGTACACACTTGTACAACCTTGTACACACTTGTACAACCTTGTACACACTTGTACAACCTCGTACACACTTGTACAACCTTGTACACACTTGTACAACCTTGTACACAATTGTAAAACCTTGTACACACTTGTACAACCTTGTACACACTTGTACACCCTTGTACACACTTGTACAAAATTTTACATTCTTGTACATACTTGTACACCCTTGTACACACTTGTACAACCTTGTACAAACCTGTACACCCTTGTACACACTTGTACAAGCTTGTACACACTTGTACACCCTTGTACAAACTTGTGCACCCTTGAACACTTTTGTACACCCTTGTACACATTTGTACAACCTTGTACAAACTTAAACACACTTGTACAAACATGTACACACTTGAACAACCTTGTACACACTTGTACAACCTTGTACACACTTGTACAAGCTTGTACACACTTGTACAACCTTGTACACACTTGTACAACCTTGTACACACTTGTACAAGCTTGTACACACTTGTACAACCTTGTACACACTTGTACAACCTTTTACACAATTGTAAAACCTTGTACACACTTGTACATTCTTGTACAAACTTGTACTTACTTGTACAACCTTGTACAAACTTGTACACACTTGTACAAACTTTTACATCCTTGTATACATTTGTACACCCTTGTACACACTTGTACAACCTTGTACAAACCTGTACACCCTTGTACACACTTGTACAAGCTTGTACACGATTGTACACCCTTGTACACACTTGTGCACCCTTGTACACACTTGTACACCCTTGTACACACATGTACAACCTTTTACAAACTTGTACACACTTGTACAAACTTGTACATTCTTGTACATACTTGTACACCCTTGTAAACACTTGTACAAAATTGTACAAACCTGTACACCTTGTACACACTTGTACAAGCTTGTACACACTTGTACAAGCTTGTACACACTTGTACACCCTTGTACAAACTTGTGCACCCTTGTACACTTTTGTACACCCTTGTATACATTTGTACAAACTTGTACAAACTTGTACACACTTGTACAAACTTGTACACACTTGTACAAACTTGTACACCCTTGTACACACTTGTACAACCTTGTACACACTTGTACAACCTTGTACAAACCTGTACACCCTTGTACACACTTGTACAAGCTTGTACACGATTGTACACTCTTGTACACACTTGTGCAACCTTGTACACACTTGTACAACCTTGTACACACTTGTACAACCTTGTACACACTTGTTCAAGCTTGTACACACTTGTACAACCTTGTACACACTTGTACACCCTTGTACACACTTGTACAACCTTTTACAAACTTGTACACACTTGTACAAAATTGTACATTCTTGTACATACTTGTACACCCTTGTACACACTTGTACAACCTTGTACAAACCTGTACACCCTTGTACACACCTGTACAAGCTTGTACACACTTGTACAAGCTTGTACACACTTGTACACCCTTGTACAAACTTGTGCACCCTTGTAAACTTTTGTACACCCTTGTACACATTTGTACAACCTTGTACAAACTTGTACACACTTGTACAAACTTGTACACACTTGTACAAACTTGTGTACACTTGTACAACCTTTTACACACTTGTACAACCTTGTACACACTTGTACAACCTTGTACACACTTGTACAACCTTGTACACACTTGTACAACCTCGTACACACTTGTACAACCTTGTACACACTTGTACAACCTTGTACACAATTGTAAAACCTTGTACACACTTTTACAACCTTGTACACACTTGTACACCCTTGTACACACTTGTACAAAATTTTACATTCTTGTACATACTTGTACACCCTTGTACACACTTGTACAAAATTTTACATTCTTGTACATACTTGTACACCCTTGTACACACTTGTACAACCTTGTACAAACCTGTACACCCTTGTACACACTTGTACAAGCTTGTACACACTTGTACACCCTTGAACAAACTTGTGCACCCTTGAACACTTTTGCACACCCTTGTACACATTTGTACAACCTTGTACAAACTTAAACACACTTGTACAAACATGTACACACTTGAACAACCTTGTACACACTTGTACAACCTTGTACACACTTGTACAACCTTGTACACACTTGTACAACCTTGTACACACTTGTACAACCTTGTACACACTTGTACAAGCTTGTACACACTTGTACAACCTTGTACACACTTGTACAACCTTTTACACAATTGTAAAACCTTGTACACACTTGTACATTCTTGTACAAACTTGTACTTACTTGTACAACCTTGTACAAACTTGTACACACTTGTACAAACTTTTACATCCTTGTATACATTTGTACACCCTTGTACACACTTGTACAACCTTGTACAAACCTGTACACCCTTGTACACACTTGTACAAGCTTGTACACGATTGTACACCCTTGTACACACTTGTGCACCCTTGTACACACTTGTACACCCTTGTACACACATGTACAACCTTTTACAAACTTGTACACACTTGTACAAACTTGTACATTCTTGTACATACTTGTACACCCTTGTAAACACTTGTAAAAAATTGTACAAACCTGTACACCCTTGTACGCACTTGTACAAGCTTGTACACACTTGTACAAGCTTGTACACACTTGTACACCCTTGTACAAACTTGTGCACCCTTGTACACTTTTGTACACCCTTGTATACATTTGTACAAACTTGTACAAACTTGTACACACTTGTACAAACTTGTACACACTTGTACAAACTTGTACACCCTTGTACACACTTGTACAACCTTGTACACACTTGTACAACCTTGTACAAACCTGTACACCCTTGTACACACTTGTACAACCTTGTACACGATTGTACACTCTTGTACACACTTGTGCAACCTTGTACACACTTGTACAACCTTGTACACACTTGTACAACCTTGTACACACTTGTTCAAGCTTGTACACACTTGTACAACCTTGTACACACTTGTACACCCTTGTACACACTTGTACAACCTTTTACAAACTTGTACACACTTGTACATAATTGTACATTCTTGTACATACTTGTACACCCTTGTACACACTTGTACAACCTTGTACAAACCTGTACACCCTTGTACACACTTGTACAAGCTTGTACACACTTGTACAAGCTTGTACACACTTGTACAACCTTGTACACACTTGTACACCCTTGTAAAAACTTGTGCACCCTTGTACACTTTTGTACACCCTTGTACACATTTGTACAACCTTGTACAAACTTGTACACACTTGTACAAACTTGTACACACTTGTACAAACTTGTGTACACTTGTACAACCTTGTACACACTTATACAACCTTGTACACACTTTTACAACCTTGTACACACTTGTACAACCTCGTACACACTTGTACAACCTTGTACACACTTGTACAACCTTGTACACAATTGTAAAACCTTGTACACACTTGTACAACCTTGTACACACTTGTACAAGGTTGTACACACTTGTACAAAATTTTACATTCTTGTACATACTTGTACACCCTTGTACACACTTGTACAACCTTGTACAAACCTGTACACCCTTGTACACACTTGTACAAGCTTGTACACACTTGTACAAGCTTGTACACACTTGTACAAGCTTGTACACACTTGTACAAGCTTGTACACACTTGTACAAGCTTGTACACACTTGTACAAGCTTGTACACACTTGTACACCCTTGTACAAACTTGTGCACCCTTGACCACTTTTGTACACCCTTGTACACATTTGTACAACCTTGTACAAACTTAAACACACTTGTACAAACATGTACACACTTGAACAACCTTGTACACACTTGTACAACCTTGTACACACTTGTACAAGCTTGTACACACTTGTACAACCTTGTACACACTTGTACAACCTTGTACACACTTGTACAACCTTGTACACACTTCTACAAGCTTGTACACACTTGTACAACCTTGTACACACTTGTACAACCTTTTACACAATTGTAAAACCTTGTACACACTTGTACATTCTTGTACAAACTTGTACTTACTTGTACAACCTTGTACAAACTTGTACACACTTGTACAAACTTTTACATCCTTGTATACATTTGTACACCCTTGTACACACTTGTACAAACTTGTACAAACCTGTACACCCTTGTACACACTTGTACAAGCTTGTACACGATTGTACACCCTTGTACACACTTGTGCACCCTTGTACACACTTGTACACCCTTGTACACACATGTACAACCTTTTACAAACTTGTACACACTTGTACAAACTTGTACATTCTTGTACATACTTGTACACCCTTGTAAACACTTGTACAAAATTGTACAAACCTGTACACCCTTGTACACACTTGTACAAGCTTGTACACACTTGTACAAGCTTGTACACACTTGTACACCCTTGTACAAACTTGTGCACCCTTGTACACTTTTGTACACCCTTGTATACATTTGTACAAACTTGTACAAACTTGTACACACTTGTACACACTTGTACAACCTTGTACAAACCTGTACACCCTTGTACACACTTGTACAAGCTTGTACACGATTGTACACTCTTGTACACACTTGTGCAACCTTGTACACACTTGTACAACCTTGTACACACTTGTACAACCTTGTACACACTTGTTCAAGCTTGTACACACTTGTACAACCTTGTACACACTTGTACACCCTTGTACACACTTGTACAACCTTTTACAAACTTGTACACACTTGTACAAAATTGTACATTCTTGTACATACTTGTACACCCTTGTACACACTTGTACAACCTTGTACAAACCTGTACACCCTTGTACACACTTGTACAAGCTTGTACACACTTGTACAAGCTTGTACACACTTGTACACCCTTGTACAAACTTGTGCACCCTTGTACACTTTTGTACACCCTTGTACACATTTGTACAACCTTGTACAAACTTGTACACACTTGTACAAACTTGTGTACACTTGTACAACCTTGTACACACTTGTACAACCTTGTACACACTTGTACAACCTTGTACACACTTGTACAACCTCGTACACACTTGTACAACCTTGTACACACTTGTACAACCTTGTACACAATTGTAAAACCTTGTACACACTTTTACAACCTTGTACACACTTGTACACCCTTGTACACACTTGTACAAAATTTTACATTCTTGTACATACTTGTACACCCTTGTACACACTTGTACAACCTTGTACAAACCTGTACATCCTTGTACACACTTGTACAAGCTTGTACACACTTGTACAAGCTTGTACACACTTGTACAAGCTTGTACACACTTGTACACCCTTGTACAAACTTGTGCACCCTTGAACACTTTTGTACACCCTTGTACACATTTGTACAACCTTGTACAAACTTAAACACACTTGTACAAACATGTACACACTTGAACAACCTTGTACACACTTGTACAAACCTTGTACACACTTGTACAACCTTGTACACACTTGTACAACCTTGTACACACTTGTACAACCTTGTACACACTTGTACAACCTTGTACACACTTGTACAACCTTGTACACACTTGTACAACCTTGTACACACTTGTACAACCTTGTACACACTTGTACAACCTTGTACAAACCTGTACACCCTTGTACACACTTGTACAAGCTTGTACACACTTGTACAAGCTTGTACACACTTGTACACCCTTGTACAAACTTGTGCACCCTTGTACACTTTTGTACACCCTTGTATACATTTGTACAAACTTGTACAAACTTGTACACACTTGTACAAACTTGTACACACTTGTACAAACTTGTACACCCTTGTACACACTTGTACAACCTTGTACACACTTGTACAACCTTGTACACACTTGTACAACCTTGTACAAAACTGTACACCCTTGTACACACTTGTACAAGCTTGTACACGATTGTACACTCTTGTACACACTTGTGCAACCTTGTACACACTTGTACAACCTTGTACACACTTGTACAACCTTGTACACACTTGTTCAAGCTTGTACACACTTGTACAACCTTGTACACACTTGTACACCCTTGTACACACTTGTACAACCTTTTACAAACTTGTACACACTTGTACAAAATTGTACATTCTTGTACATACTTGTACACCCTTGTACACACTTGTACACCCTTGTACAAACTTGTGCACCCTTGTACACTTTTGTACACCCTTGTACACATTTGTACAAACTTGTACAAACTAGTACACACTTGTACAAACTTGTACACACTTGTACAAACTTGTGTACACTTGTACAACCTTGTACACACTTGTACAACCTTGAACACACTTGTACAACCTTGTACACACTTGTACAACCTTGTACACACTTGTACAACCTTGTACACAATTGTAAAACCTTGTACACACGTGTACAACCTTGTACAAACTTGTACACACTTGTACAAACTTGTACACCCTTGTACACACTTGTACAACCTTGTACACACTTGTACAAATTTGTACAACCTTGTACAAACTTGTACACACTTGTACAACCTTGTACAAACTTGTACACACTTGTACACACTTTTACATCCTTGTACACATTTGTACACCCTTGTACACACTTGTACAACCTTTTACAAACTTGTACACACTTGTACAAACTTGTACATTCTTGTACATACTTGTACAACCTTGTACACACTTGTACAACCTTGTACAAACCTGTAAACCCTTGTACAAGCTTGTACACACTTGTACAAGCTTGTACACACTTGTACACCCTTGTACAAACTTGTGCACCCTTGTACACTTTTGTACACCCTTGTACACATTTGTACAACCTTGTACAAACTTGTACACACTTGTACAAACTTGTACACACTGGTACAACCTTGTACACACTTGTACAACCTTGTACACACTTGTACAACCTTGTACACACTTGTACAACCTTGTACACACTTGTACAAGCTTGTACACACTTGTACAGCCTTGTACACACTTGTACAACCTTGTACACACTTGAACAACCTTTTACACAATTGTAAAACCTTGTACACACTTGTACATTCTTGTACAAACTTGTACTTACTTGTACAACCTTGTACAAACTTGTACACACTTGTACAAACTTTTACAGCCTTGTACACATTTGTACACCCTTGTACACACTTGTACAACCTTGTACAAACCTGTACAACCTTGTACACACTTGTACAAGCTTGTACACAATTGTACACCCTTGTACACACTTGTGCACCATTGTACACACTTGTACACCCTTGTACACACTTGTACAACCTTTTACAAACTTGTACACACTTGTACAAACTTGTACATTCTTTTGTACACCCTTGTAAACACTTGTACAACCTTGTACAAACCTGTACACCCTTGTACACACTTGTACAAGCTTGTACACACTTGTACAAGCTTGTACACACTTGTACACCCTTGTACAAACTTGTGCACCCTTGTACACTTTTGTACACCCTTGTATTAATTTGTACAACCTTGTACAAACTTGTACACACTTGTACAAACTTGTACACACTTGTACAAACTTGTACACCCTTGTACACACTTGTACAACCTTGTACACACTTGTACAACCTTGTACACAATTGTACAACCTTGTACAACCATGTACACACTTGTACAACCTTGTACACACTTGTACAACCTTGTACACACTTGTACACCTTTGTACACACTTATACAACCTTGTACACACTTGTACAACCTTGTACACACTTGTACAACCTTGTACACACTTGTACAACCTTGTACACACTTGTACAACCTTGTACACACTTGTACAACCTTGTAAAAACTAGTACAAGCTTGTACACGATTGTACACCCTTGTACACACTTGTGCACCCTTGTACACACTTGTACAACCTTGTACACACTTGTACAACCTTGTACACACTTGTACAACCTTGTACACACTTGTACAACCTTGTACACACTTGTACAACCTTGTACACACTTGTACAACCTTGTACACACTTGTACAACCTTGTACACACTTGTACAACCTTGTACACACTTGTACAACCTTGTACACACTTGTACAAGCTTGTACACACTTGTACAACCTTGTACACACTTGTACAACCTTTTACACAATTGTAAAACCTTGTACACACTTGTACATTCTTGTACAAACTTGTACTTACTTGTACAACCTTGTACAAACTTGTACACACTTGTACAAACTTTTACATCCTTGTACACATTTGTACACCCTTGTACACACTTGTACAACCTTGTACAAACCTGTACAACCTTGTACACACTTGTACAAGCTTGTACACGATTGTACACCCTTGTACACACTTGTGCACCCTTGTATACACTTGTACACTCTTGTACACACTTGTACAACCTTTTACAAACTTGTACACACTTGTACAAACTTGTACATTCTTGTACATACTTGTACACCCTTGTAAACACTTGTAAAACCTTGTACACTTTTGTACACCCTTGTATACATTTGTAAAACCTTGTACAAACTTGTACACACTTGTACAAACTTGTACACACTTGTACAAACTTGTACACCCTTGTACACACTGGTACAACCTTGTACACACTTGTAAACATTGTACAAACCTGTACACCCTTGTACACACTTGTACACCCTTGTACGCACTTGTACAACCTTTTACAAACTTGTACACACCTGTACAAACTTGTACATTCTTGTACATACTTGTACACCCTTGTAAACACTTGTACAACCTTGTACAAACCTGAACACCCTTGTACACACTTGTACAAGCTTGTACACACTTGTACAAGCTTGTACACACTTGTACAAGCTTGTACACACTTGTACAAGCTTGTACACACTTGTACACCCTTGTACAAACTTGTGCACCGTTGTACACTTTTGTACACCCTTGTATACATTTGTACAACCTTGTACAAACTTGTACACACTTGTACAAACTTGTACACACTTGTACAAACTTGTACACCCTTGTACACACTTGTACAACCTTGTACACACTTGTTCAACCTTGTACACACTTGTACAACCTTGTACACAATTGTACAACCTTGTACAACCTAGTACACACTTGTACAACCTTGTACACACTTGTACAACCTTGTACACACTTGTACACCCTTGTAAACACTTGTACAACCTTGTACAAACCTGTACACCCTTGTACACACTTGTACAAGCTTGTACACACTTGTACACCCTTGTACAAACTTGTGCAACCTTGTACACTTTTGTACACCCTTGTACACACTTGTACAAGCTTGTACACACTTGTACAAATTTGTACACACTTGTACAAACTTGTACACACTTGTACAAACTTGTACACCCTTGTACACACTTGTACAACCTTGTACACACTTGTACAACCTTGTACACAATTGTACAACCTTGTACAACCTTGTACACACTTGTACAACCTTGTACACACTTGTACAACCTTGTACACACTTGTACACCTTTGTACACACTTGTACAACCTTGTACACACTTATACAACCTTGTACACACTTGTACAACCTTGTACAAACCTGTACACCCTTGTACACACTTGTACAAGCTTGTACACGATTGTACACTCTTGTACACACTTGTGCAACCTTGTACACACTTGTACAACCTTGTACACACTTGTACAACCTTGTACACACTTGTTCAAGCTTGTACACACTTGTACAACCTTGTACACACTTGTTCAAGCTTGTACACACTTGTACAACCTTGTACACACTTGTACACCCTTGTACACACTTGTACAAGCTTGTACACACTTGTACAAACTTGTACACACTTGTACAAACTTGTACACACTTGTACAAACTTGTACACACTTGTACAAACTTGTACACCCTTGTACACACTTGTACAACCTTGTACACACTTGTACAACCTTGTACACAATTGTACAACCTTGTACAACCTTGTACACACTTGTACAACCTTGTACACACTTGTACAACCTTGTACACACTTGTACACCTTTGTACACACTTGTACAACCTTGTACACACTTGTACAACCTTGTACAAACTTGTACAACCTTGTACACACTTGTAAAACCTTTTACAAACTTGTACACACTTGTACAAACTTGTACATTTTTGTACAAATGTATACAAGGGTGTACAAAAGTGTACAAGGGTGCACAAGTTTTTACAAGGGTGTACAAGTGTGTACAAGCTTGTACAAGTGTGTACAAGGGTGTACAGGTTTGTACAAGGTTGTACAAGTGTTTACAAGGGTGTACAAGTATGTACAAGAATGTACAAGTTTGTACAAGTGTGTACAAGTTTGTAAAAGGTTGTACAAGTGTGTACAAGGGTGTACAAGTGTGTACAAGGGTGCACAAGTGTGTACAAGGGTGTACAATCGTGTACAAGCTTGTACAAGTGTGTACAAGGGTGTACAGGTTTGTACAAGGTTGTACAAGTGTGTACAAGGTTGTACAAGTGTGTACAAGCTTGTACAAGTGTGTACAAGCTTGTACAAGTGTGTACAAGGTTGTACAAGTGTGTACAAGGTTGTACAAGTGTGTACAAGCTTGTACAAGTGTGTACAAGGTTTGTACAAGTGTGTACAAGGTTGTTCAAGTGTGTACATGTTTGTACAAGTGTGTTTAAGTTTGTACAAGGTTGTACAAATGTGTACAAGGGTGTACAAAAGTGTTCAAGGGTGCACAAGTTTGTACAAGGGTGTACAAGTGTGTACAAGGTTGTACAAGTGTGTACAAGGGTGTACAAGTATGTACAAGAATGTAAAATTTTGTACAAGTGTGTACAAGGGTGTACAAGTGTGTACAAGGTTGTAAAAGTGTGTACAAGGTTTTACAATTGTGTACAAGGTTGTACAAGTGTGTACAAGGTTGTACAAGTGTGTACGAGGTTGTACAAGTGTGTACAAGGTTGTACAAGTGTGTACAATGTTGTACAAGTGTGTACAAGGTTGTACAAGTGTACACAAGTTTGTACAAGTGTGTACAAGTTTGTACAAGTGTGTACAAGTTTGTACAAGGTTGTACAAATTTGTACAAGGGTGTACAAAAGTGTACAAGGGTGCACAAGTTTGTACAAGGGTGTACAAGTGTGTACAAGCTTGTACAAGTGTGTACAAGCTTGTACAAGTGTGTACAAGGGTGTACAGGTTTGTACAAGGTTGTACAAGTGTGTACAAGGGTGTACAAGTATGTACAAGAATGTACAATTTTGTACAAGTGTGTACAAGTTTGTAAAAGGTTGTACAAGTGTGTACAAGGGTGTACAAGTGTGTACAAGGTTGTACAAGTGTGTACAAGGGTGTACAAGTGTGTACAAGGTTGTACAAGTGTGTACAAGGTTGTACAAGTGTGTACAAGGTTGCACAAGTGTGTACAAGAGTGTACAATCGTGTACAAGCTTGTACAAGTGTGTACAAGGGTGTACAGGTTTGTACAAGGTTGTACAAGTGTGTACAAGGTTGTACAAGTGTGTACAAGGGTGTACAAGTTTGTACAAGTGTGTACAAGTTTGTACAAGTGTGTACAAGTTTGTACAAGTGTGTACAAGTTTGTACAAGTGTGTACAAGTTTGTACAAGTTTGTACAAATGTATACAAGGGTGTACAAAAGTGTACAAGGGTGCACAAGTTTGTACAAGGGTGTACAAGTGTTTACAAGCTTGTACAAGTGTGTACAAGCTTGTACAAGTGTGTACAAGCTTGTACAAGTGTGTACAAGGGTGTACAGGTTTGTACAATTTTGTACAAGTGTTTACAAGGGTGTACAAGTATGTACAAGAATGTACAATTTTGTACAAGTGTGTACAAGTTTGTAAAAGGTTGTACATGTGTGTACAAGGGTGTACAAGTGTGTACAAGGGTGCACAAGTGTGTACAAGGGTGTAAAATCGTGTACAAGCTTGTACAAGTGTGTACAAGGGTGTACAGGTTTGTACAAGGTTGTAAAAGTGTGTACAAGGGTGTACAAATGTATACAAGGATGTAAAAGTTTGTACAAGTGTGTACAAGTTTGTACAAGGTTGTACAAGTAAGTACAAGTTTGTACAAGAATGTACAAGTGTGTACAAGGTTTTACAATTGTGTAAAAGGTTGTACAAGTGTGTACAAGGTTGTACAAGTGTGTACAAGCTTGTACAAGTGTGTACAAGGTTGTACAAGTGTGTACAAGGTTGTACAAGTGTGTACAAGCTTGTACAAGTGTGTACAAGGTTGTACAAGTGTGTACAAGGTTGTACAAGTGTGTACAAGCTTGTACAAGTGTGTACAAGGTTGTACAAGTGTGTACAAGGTTGTTCAAGTGTGTACATGTTTGTACAAGTGTGTTTAAGTTTGTACAAGGTTGTACAAATGTGTACAAGGGTGTACAAAAGTGTTCAAGGGTGCACAAGTTTGTACAAGGGTGTACAAGTGTGTACAAGCTTGTACAAGTGTGTACAAGGGTGTACAGGTTTATACAAGGTTGTACAAGTGTGTACAAGGGTGTACAAGTATGTACAAGAATGTAAAATTTTGTACAAGTGTGTACAAGGGTGTACAAGTGTGTACAAGGTTGTACAAGTGTGTACAAGGTTTTACAATTGTGTACAAGGTTGTACAAGTGTGTACAAGGTTGTACAAGTGTGTACGAGGTTGTACAAGTGTGTACAAGGTTGTACAAGTGTGTACAAGGTTGTACAAGTGTGTACAGGGTTGTACAAGTGTACACAAGTTTGTACAAGTGTGTACAAGTTTGTACAAGTGTGTACAAGTTTGTACAAGGTTGTACAAATGTGTACAAGGGTGTACAAAAGTGTACAAGGGTGCACAAGTTTGTACAAGGGTGTACAAGTGTGTACAAGCTTGTACAAGTGTGTACAAGCTTGTACAAGTGTGTACAAGGGTGTACAGGTTTGTACAAGGTTGTACAAGTGTGTACAAGGGTGTACAAGTATGTACAAGAATGTACAATTTTGTACAAGTGTGTACAAGTTTGTAAAAGGTTGTACAAGTGTGTACAAGGGTGTACAAGTGTGTACAAGGTTGTACAAGTGTGTACAAGCTTGAACAAGTGTGTACAAGGTTGTACAAGTGTGTACAAGGTTGTACAAGTGTGTACAAGGTTGCACAAGTGTGTACAAGAGTGTACAATCGTGTACAAGCTTGTACAAGTGTGTACAAGGGTGTACAGGTTTGTACAAGGTTGTACAAGTGTGTACAAGGTTGTACAAGTGTGTACAAGGGTGTACAAGTTTGTACAAGTGTGTACAAGTTTGTACAAGTGTGTACAAGTTTGTACAAGTTTGTACAAATGTATACAAGGGTGTACAAAAGTGTACAAGGGTGCACAAGTTTGTACAAGGGTGTACAAGTGTGTACAAGCTTGTACAAGTGTGTACAAGCTTGTACAAATGTGTACAAGGGTGTACAGGTTTGTACAATTTTGTACAAGTGTTTACAAGGGTGTACAAGTATGTACAAGAATGTACAAGTTTGTACAAGTGTGTACAAGTTTGTAAAAGGTTGTACATGTGTGTACAAGGGTGTACAAGTGTGTACAAGGGTGCACAAGTGTGTACAAGGGTGTACAATCGTGTACAAGCTTGTACAAGTGTGTACAAGGGTGTAAAGGTTTGTACAAGGTTGTACAAGTGTGTACAAGGGTGTACAAATGTATACAAGGATGTAAAAGTTTGTACAAGTGTGTACAAGTTTGTACAAGGTTGTACAAGTAAGTACAAGTTTGTACAAGAATGTACAAGTGTGTACAAGGTTTTACAATTGTGTAAAAGGTTGTACAAGTGTGTACAAGGTTGTACAAGTTTGTACAAGGTTGTACAAATGTGTACAAGGGTGTACAAAAGTGTTCAAGGGTGCACAAGTTTGTACAAGGGTGTACAAGTGTGTACAAGCTTGTACAAGTGTGTACAAGCTTGTACAAGTGTGTACAAGGGTGTACAGGTTTGTACAAGGTTGTACAAGTGTGTACAAGGGTGTACAAGTATGTACAAGAATGTAAAATTTTGTACAAGTGTGTACAAGGGTGTACAAGTGTGTACAAGGTTGTACAAGTGTGTACAAGGTTTTACAATTGTGTACAAGGTTGTACAAGTGTGTACAAGGTTGTACAAGTGTGTACGAGGTTGTACAAGTACCTGTACACCCTTGTACACACTTGTACAAGCTTGTACACGATTGTACACTCTTGTACACACTTGTGCAACCTTGTACACACTTGTACAACCTTGTACACACTTGTACAACCTTGTACACACTTGTTCAAGCTTGTACACACTTGTACAACCTTGTACACACTTGTACACCCTTGTACACACTTGTACAACCTTTTACAAACTTGTACACACTTGTACAAAATTGTACATTCTTGTACATACTTGTACACCCTTGTACAAACTTGTGCACCCTTGTACACTTTTGTACACCCTTGTATACATTTGTACAAACTTGTACAAACTTGTACACACTTGTACAAACTTGTACACACTTGTACAAACTTGTACACCCTTGTACACACTTGTACAACCTTGTAAACACTTGTACAACCTTGTACACACTTGTACAACCTTGTACAAACCTGTACACCCTTGTACACACTTGTACAAGCTTGTACACGATTGTACACTCTTGTACACACTTGTGCAACCTTGTACACACTTGTACAACCTTGTACACACTTGTACAACCTTGTACATACTTGTTCAAGCTTGTACACACTTGTACAACCTTGTACACACTTGTACACCCTTGTACACACTTGTACAACCTTTTACAAACTTGTACACACTTGTACAAAATTGTACATTCTTGTACATACTTGTACACCCTTGTACACACTTGTACACCCTTGTACAAACTTGTGCACCCTTGTACACTTTTGTACACCCTTGTACACATTTGTACAAACTTGTACAAACTTGTACACACTTGTACAAACTTGTACACACTTGTACAAACTTGTGTACACTTGTACAACCTTGTACACACTTGTACAACCTTGTACACACTTGTACAACCTTGTACACACTTGTACAACCTTGTACACACTTGTACAACCTTGTACACAATTGTAAAACCTTGTACACACGTGTACAACCTTGTACAAACTTGTACACACTTGTACAACCTTGTACACACTTGTACAACCTTGTACACACTTGTACAACCTCGTACACACTTGTACAACCTTGTACACACTTGTACAACCTTGTACACAATTGTAAAACCTTGTACACACTTGTACAACCTTGTACACACTTGTACACCCTTGTACACACTTGTACAAAATTTTACATTCTTGTACATACTTGTACACCCTTGTACACACTTGTACAACCTTGTACAAACCTGTACACCCTTGTACACACTTGTACAAGCTTGTACACACTTGTACACCCTTGTACAAACTTGTGCACCCTTGAACACTTTTGTACACCCTTGTACACATTTGTACAACCTTGTACAAACTTAAACACACTTGTACAAACATGTACACACTTGAACAACCTTGTACACACTTGTACAACCTTGTACACACTTGTACAAGCTTGTATACACTTGTACAACCTTGTACACACTTGTACAACCTTGTACACACTTGTACAAGCTTGTACACACTTGTACAACCTTGTACACACTTGTACAACCTTTTACACAATTGTAAAACCTTGTACACACTTGTACATTCTTGTACAAACTTGTACTTACTTGTACAACCTTGTACAAATTTGTACACACTTGTACAAACTTTTACATCCTTGTATACATTTGTACACCCTTGTACACACTTGTACAACCTTGTACAAACCTGTACACCCTTGTACACACTTGTACAAGCTTGTACACGATTGTACACCCTTGTACACACTTGTGCACCCTTGTACACACTTGTACACCCTTGTACACACATGTACAACCTTTTACAAACTTGTACACACTTGTACAAACTTGTACATTCTTGTACATACTTGTACACCCTTGTAAACACTTGTACAAAATTGTACAAACCTGTACACCCTTGTACACACTTGTACAAGCTTGTACACACTTGTACAAGCTTGTACACACTTGTACAAGCTTGTACACACTTGTACACCCTTGTACAAACTTGTGCACCCTTGTACACTTTTGTACACCCTTGTATACATTTGTACAAACTTGTACAAACTTGTACACACTTGTACAAACTTGTACACACTTGTACAAACTTGTACACTCTTGTACACACTTTTACAACCTTGTACACACTTGTACAACCTTGTACAAACCTGTACACCCTTGTACACACTTGTACAAGCTTGTACACGATTGTACACTCTTGTACACACTTGTGCAACCTTGTACACACTTGTACAACCTTGTACACACTTGTACAACCTTGTACACACTTGTTCAAGCTTGTACACACTTGTACAACCTTGTACACACTTGTACACCCTTGTACACACTTGTACAACCTTTTACAAACTTGTACACACTTGTACAAAATTGTACATTCTTGTACATACTTGTACACCCTTGTACACACTTGTACAACCTTGTACAAACCTGTACACCCTTGTACACACTTGTACAAGCTTGTACACACTTGTACAAGCTTGTACACACTTGTACAAGCTTGTACACACTTGTACACCCTTGTACAAACTTGTGCACCCTTGTACACTTTTGTACACCCTTGTACACATTTGTACAACCTTGTACAAACTTGTACACACTTGTACAAACTTGTACACACTTGTACAAACTTGTGTACACTTGTACAACCTTGTACACACTTGTACAACCTTGTACACACTTGTACAACCTTGTACACACTTGTACAACCTCGTACACACTTGTACAACCTTGTACACACTTGTACAACCTTGTACACAATTGTAAAACCTTGTACACACTTGTACAACCTTGTACACACTTGTACACCCTTGTACACACTTGTACAAAATTTTACATTCTTGTACATACTTGTACACCCTTGTACACACTTGTACAACCTTGTACAAACCTGTACACCCTTGTACACACTTGTACAAGCTTGTACACACTTGTACAAGCTTGTACACACTTGTACAAGCTTGTACACACTTGTACAACCTTGTACACACTTGTACACCCTTGTACAAACTTGTGCACCCTTGAACACTTTTGTACACCCTTGTACACATTTGTACAAACTTGTACAAACTTAAACACACTTGTACAAACATGTACACACTTGAACAACCTTGTACACACTTGTACAAACCTTGTACACACTTGTACAAGCTTGTACACACTTGTACAACCTTGTACACACTTGTACAACCTTGTACACACTTGTACAAGCTTGTACACACTTGTACAACCTTGTACACACTTGTACAACCTTGTACAAACCTGTACACCCTTGTACACACTTGTACAAGCTTGTACACGATTGTACACCCTTGTACACACTTGTGCACCCTTGTACACACTTGTACACCCTTGTACACACTTGTACAACCTTTTACAAACTTGTACACACTTGTACAAACTTGTACATTCTTGTACATACTTGTACACCCTTGTAAACACTTGTACAACCTTGTACAAACCTGTACACCCTTGTACACACTTGTACAAGCTTGTACAAACTTGTACACCCTTGTACAAACTTGTGCACCCTTGTACACTTTTGTACATCCTTGTATACATTTGTACAAAAATGTACAAGTTTGTACAAGTGTGTACAAGTTTGTAAAAGGTTTTACAAGTGTGTACAAGGTTGTACAAGTGTGTACAAGGTTGTACAAGTGTGTACAAGGTTGTACAAGTGTGTACAAAGGTGTACAAGTGTGTACAAGGTTGTACAAGTGTGTACAAGGTTGTACAAGTGTGTACAAGGTTGTACAAGGTTGTACAATTGTGTACAAGGTTGTACAAGTGTGTACAAGGTTGTACAAGTGTGTACAAGGGTATACAAGTTTGTACAAGTGTGTACAAGTTTGTACAAGTGTGTACAAGTTTGTACAAGTGTGTACAAGCTTGTACAAGTGTGTACAAGGGTGTACAAGTGTGTACAAGGTTGTACATGTTTTTACAAGTTTGTACAAGTGTGTACAAGGTAGTACAAGTGTGTACAAGGTTGTACAAGTGTGTACAAGGTTGTACAAGTGTGTACAAGGTTGTACAAGTGTGTACAAGGTTGTATAAGTGTGTACAAGGTTGAAAAAGTGTGTACAAGGTTGTAAAAGTGTGTACAAGGTTGTACAAGTGTGTACAAGGTTGTACAAGTGTGTACAAAGGTGTACAAGTGTGTACAAGGTTGTACAAGTGTGTACAAGGTTGTACAAGTGTGTACAAGGTTGTACAAGTGTGTACAAGGTTGTACAAGGTTGTACAATTGTGTACAAGGTTGTACAAGTGTGTACAAGGTTGTACAAGTGTGTACAAGGTTGTACAAGTGTGTACAAGGGTGTACAAGTTTGTACAAGTGTGTACAAGTTTGTACAAGTGTGTACAAGTTTGTACAAGTTTGTACAAGTGTGTACAAGTTTGTACAAGGGTGTACAAAAGTGTACAAGGTTGCACAAGTTTGTACAAGGGTGTACAAGTGTGTACAAGCTTGTAAAAGTGTGTACAAGCTTGTACAAGTGTGTACAAGCTTGTACAAGTGTGTACAAGGGTGTACAGGTTTGTACAAGGTTGTACAAGTGTTTACAAGGGTGTACAAGTGTGTACAAGGTTGTACAAGTGTGTACAAGGTTGTACAAGTGTGTACTAGGTTGTACAAGGTTGTACAATTGTGTACAAGGTTGTACAAGTGTGTACAAGGTTGAACAAGTGTGTACAAGGTTGTACAAGTGTGTACAAGGGTGTACAAGTTTGTACAAGTGTGTACAAGTTTGTACAAGTGTGTACAAGTTTGTACAAGTGTGTACAAGTTTGTACAAGGTTGTACAAATGTATACAAGGGTGTACAAAAGTGTACAACGGTGCACAAGTTTGTAAAAGGGTGTACAAGTGTGTACAAGCTTGTACAAGTGTGTACAAGCTTGTACAAGTGTGTACAAGCTTGTACAAGTGTGTACAAGCTTGTACAAGTGTGTACAAGGGTGTACAGGTTTGTACAAGGTTGTACAAGTGTTTACAAGGGTGTACAAGTATGTACAAGAATGTACAAGTTTGTACAAGTGTGTACAAGTTTGTAAAAGGTTGTACAAGTGTGTACAAGGGTGTACAAGTGTGTACAAGGGTGCACAAGTGTGTACAAGGGTGTACAATCGTGTACAAGCTTGTACAAGTGTGTACAAGGGTGTACAGGTTTGTACAAGGTTTACAAGTGTGTACAAGGTTGTACAAGTGTGTACAAGGGTGTACACGTTTGTACAAGTGTGTACAAGTTTGTACAAGTGTGTACAAGTTTGTACAAGGTTGTACAAATGTATACAAGGGTGTACAAAAGGGTACAAGGTTGTACAAGTGTTTACAAGGGTGTACAAGTATGTACAAGAATGTACAAGTTTGTACAAGTGTGTACAAGTTTGTAAAAGGTTGTACAAGTGTGTACAAGAGTGTACAAGTGTATACAAGGGTGCACAAGTGTGTACAAGGGTGTACAATCGTGTACAAGCTTGTACAAGTGTGTACAAGGTTGTACAGGTTTGTACAAGGTTGTACAAGTGTGTACAAGGGTGTACAAATGTGTACAAGGATGTAAAAGTTTGTACAAGTGTGTACAAGTTTGTACAAGGTTGTACAAGTAAGTACAAGTTTGTACAAGAATGTACAAGTGTGTACAAGGTTTTACAATTGTGTAAAAGGTTGTACAAGTGTGTACAAGGTTGTACAAGTGTGTACAAGCTTGTACAAGTGTGTACAAGGTTGTACAAGTGTGTACAAGGTTGTACAAGTGTGTACAAGGTTGTACAAGTGTGTACAAGGTTGTACAAGTGTGTACAAGGTTGTACAAGTGTGTACAAGGTTGTACAAGTGTGTACAAGGTTGTACAAGTGTGTACAAGGTTGTACAAGTGTGTACAAGGGTGCACAAGTGTGTACAAGGGTGCACAAGTGTGTACAAGGGTGTACAATCGTGTACAAGCTTGTACAAGTTTTTACAAGGTTGTACAAGTGTGTACAAGGTTGTACAAGTGTGTACAAGGTTGTACAAGTGTGTACAAGGTTGTACAAGTGTGTACAAGGTTGTACAAGTGTGTACAAAGTTGTATAAGTGTGTACATAGGTGTACAAGTGTGTACAAGGTTGTACAAGTGTGTACAAGGTTGTACAAGTGTGTACATGGTTGTACAAGGTTGTACAATTGTGTACAAGGTTGTACAAGTGTGTACAAGGTTGTACAAGTGTGTACAAAGGTGTACAAGTTTGTACAAGTGTGTACAAGTTTGTACAATTGTGTACAAGTTTGTACAAGGTTGTACAAATTAATACAAGGGTGTACAAAAGTGTACAAGGGTGCACAAGTTTGTACAAGGGTGTACAAGTGTGTACAAGCTTGTACAAGTGTGTACAAGCTTGTACAAGTGTGTACAAGGGTGTACAGGTTTGTACAAGGTTGTACAAGTGTTTACAAGGGTGTACAAAAGAATGTACAAGTTTGTACAAGTGTGTACAAGTTTGTAAAAGGTTGTACAAGTGTGTACAAGGGTGTACAAGTGTGTACAATGGTGCACAAGTGTGTACAAGGGTGTACAATCGTGTACAAGCTTGTACAAGTGTGTACAAGGTTGTACAGGTTTGTACAAGGTTGTACAAGTGTGTACAAGGGTGTACAAATGTGTACAAGGCTGTAAAAGTTTGTACAAGTGTGTACAAGTTTGTACAAGGTTGTACAGGTTTGTACAAGGTTGTACAAGTAAGTACAAGTTTGTACAAGAATGTACAAGTGTGTACAAGGTTTTACAATTGTGTAAAAGGTTGTTCAAGTGTGTACAAGGTTGTACAAGTGTGTACAAGGTTGTACAAGTGTGTACAAGCTTGTACAAGTGTGTACAAGGTTGTACAAGTGTGTACAAGGTTGTACAAGTGTGTACAAGGTTGTACAAGTGTGTACAAGGTTGTACAAGTGTGTACAAGTTTGTACAAGTGTGTACAAGTTTGTACAAGGTTGTACAAATGTGTACAAGGGTGTACAAAAGTGTACAAGGGTGCACAATTTTGTACAAGGGTGTACAAGTGTGTACAAGCTTGTACAAGTGTGTACAAGCTTGTACAAGGGTTTACAGGTTTGTACAAGGTTGTACAAGTGTGTACAAGGTTGTACAAGTATGTACAAGAATGTACAAGTTTGTACAAGTGTGTACAAGTTTGTAAAAGGTTGTACAAGTGTGTACAAGGGTGTACAAATGTGTACAAGGATGTAAAAGTGTGTACAAGTGTGTACAAGTTTGTACAAGGTTGTACAAGTGTGTACAAGTTTGTACAAGGTTGTACAAATTTGTACAAGTGTGTACAAGGTTGTACAAGTGTGTACAAGGGTGTACAAGTTTGTACAAGTGTGTACAAGTTTGTACAAGGTTGTACACGTGTGTACAAGGTTTTACAATTGTGTACAAGGTTGTACAAGTGTGTACAAGGTTGTACAAGTGTGTACAAGGTTGTACAAGTGTGTACAAGGTTGTACAAGTGTGTACAAGGTTGTACAAGTGTACACAAGTTTGTACAAGTGTGTACAAGTTTGTACAAGTGTGTACAAGTTTGTACAAGTTTGTACAAATGTGTACAAGGGTGTACAAAAGTGTACAAGGGTGCACAAGTTTGTACAAGGTTGTACAAGTGTGTACAAGGGTGTACAAGTTTGTACAAGTGTGTACAAGTTTGTAAAAGGTTGTACAAGTGTGTACAAGGGTGTACAAGTGTGTACAAGGTTGTACAAGTGTGTACAAGCTTGAACAAGTGTGTACAAGGTTGTACAAGTGTGTACAAGGTTGTACAAGTGTGTACAAGGTTGTACAAGTGTGTACAAGGTTGTACAAGTGTGTACAAGGTTGTACAAGTGTGTACAAGGGTGTACAAGTTTGTACAAGTGTGTACAAGTTTGTACAAGTGTGTACAAGTTTGTACAAGTTTGTACAAATGTATACAAGGGTGTACAAAAGTGTACAAGTTTGCACAAGTTTGTACAAGGGTGTACAAGTGTGTACAAGCTTGTACAAGTGTGTACAAGCTTGTACAAGTGTGTACAAGGGTGTACAGGTTTGTACAAGGTTGTACAAGTGTGTACAAGGTTGTACAAGTGTGTACAAGGTTGTACAAGTGTGTACAAGGTTGTACAAGTGTGTACAAGGTTGTACAAGTGTGTACAAGGTTGTACAAGTGTGTACAAGGTTTGTACAAGTGTGTACAAGGTTGTTCAAGTGTGTACATGTTTGTACAAGATTGTTTAAGTTTGTACAAGGTTGTACAAATGTGTACAAGGGTGTACAAAAGTGTTCAAGGGTGCACAAGTTTGTACAAGGGTGTACAAGTGTGTACAAGCTTGTACAAGTGTGTACAAGGATGTACAGGTTTGTACAAGGTTGTACAAGTGTGTACAAGGGTGTACAAGTATGTACAAGAATGTAAAATTTTGTACAAGTGTGTACAAGGGTGTACAAGTATGTACAAGAATGTAAAATTTTGTACAAGTGTGTACAAGGGTGTACAAGTGTGTACAAGGTTGTAAAAGTGTGTACAAGGTTTTACAATTGTGTACAAGGTTGTACAAGTGTGTACAAGGTTGTACAAGTGTGTACGAGGTTGTACAAGTGTGTACAAGGTTGTACAGGTGTGTACAAGGTTGTACAAGTGTACACAAGTTTGTACAAGTGTGTACAAGTTTGTACAAGTGTGTACAAGTTTGTACAAGGTTGTACAAATGTGTACAAGGGTGTACAAAAGTGTACAAGGGTGCACAAGTTTGTACAAGGGTGTACAAGTGTGTACAAGCTTGTACAAGTGTGTACAAGCTTGTACAAGTGTGTACAAGGGTGTACAGGTTTGTACAAGGTTGTACAAGTGTGTACAAGGGTGTACAAGTATGTACAAGAATGTACAATTTTGTACAAGTGTGTACAAGTTTGTAAAAGGTTGTACAAGTGTGTACAAGGGTGTACAAGTGTGTACAAGGTTGTACAAGTGTGTACTAGCTTGAACAAGTGTGTACAAGGTTGTACAAGTGTGTACAAGGTTGTACAAGTGTGTACAAGGTTGCACAAGTGTGTACAAGAGTGTACAATCGTGTACAAGCTTGTACAAGTGTGTACAAGGGTGTACAGGTTTGTACAAGGTTGTACAAGTGTGTACAAGGTTGTACAAGTGTGTACAAGGGTGTACAAGTTTGTACAACTGTGTACAAGTTTGTACAAGTGTGTACAAGTTTGTACAAGTTTGTACAAATGTATACAAGGGTGTACAAAAGTGTACAAGGGTGCACAAATTTGTACAAGGGTGTACAAGTGTGTACAAGCTTGTACAAGTGTGTACAAGCTTGTACAAGTGTGTACAAGGGTGTACAGGTTTGTACAATTTTGTACAAGTGTTTACAAGGGTGTACAAGTATGTACAAGAATGTACAAGTTTGTACAAGTGTGTACAAGTTTGTAAAAGGTTGTACATGTGTGTACAAGGGTGTACAAGTGTGTACAAGGGTGCACAAGTGTGTACAAGGGTGTACAATCGTGTACAAGCTTGTACAAGTGTGTACAAGGGTGTACAGGTTTGTACAAGGTTGTACAAGTGTGTACAAGGGTGTACAAATGTATACAAGGATGTAAAAGTTTGTACCATTGTGTACAAGTTTGTACAAGGTTGTACAAGTAAGTACAAGTTTGTACAAGAATGTACAAGTGTGTACAAGGTTTTACAATTGTGTAAAAGGTTGTACAAGTGTGTACAAGGTTGTACAAGTGTGTACAAGCTTGTAGAAGTGTGTACAAGGTTGTACAAGTGTGTACAAGGTTGTACAAGTGTGTACAAGCTTGTACAAGTGTGTACAAGGTTGTACAAGTGTGTACAAGGTTGTTCAAGTGTGTACATGTTTGTACAAGTGTGTTTAAGTTTGTACAAGGTTGTACAAATGTGTACAAGGGTGTACAAAAGTGTTCAAGGGTGTACAAGTTTGTACAAGGGTGTACAAGTGTGTACAAGCTTGTACAAGTGTGTACAAGGGTGTACAGGTTTGTACAAGGTTGTACAAGTGTGTACAAGGGTGTACAAGTATGTACAAGAATGTAAAATTTTGTACAAGTGTGTACAAGGGTGTACAAGTGTGTACAAGGTTGTACAATTGTGTACAAGGTTTTACAATTGTGTACAAGGTTGTACAAGTGTGTACAAGGTTGTACAAGTGTGTACGAGGTTGTACAAGTGTGTACAAGGTTGTAAAAGTGTGTACAAGGTTGTACAAGTGTGTACAAGGTTGTACAAGTGTACACAAGTTTGTACAAGTGTGTACAATTTTGTACAAGTGTGTACAAGTTTGTACAAGGTTGTACAAATGTGTACAAGGGTGTACAAAAGTGTACAAGGGTGCACAAGTTTGTACAAGGGTGTACAAGTGTGTACAAGCTTGTACAAGTGTGTACAAGGGTGTACAGGTTTGTACAAGGTTGTACAAGTGTGTACAAGGGTGTACAAGTATGTACAAGAATGTACAATTTTGTACAAGTGTGTACAAGTTTGTAAAAGGTTGTACAAGTGTGTACAAGGGTCTACAAGTGTGTACAAGGTTGTACAAGTGTGTACAAGCTTGAACAAGTGTGTACAAGGTTGTACAAGTGTGTACAAGGTTGTACAAGTGTGTACAAGGTTGCACAAGTGTGTACAAGAGTGTACAATCGTGTACAAGCTTCTACAAGTGTGTACAAGGGTGTACAGGTTTGTACAAGGTTGTACAAGTGTGTACAAGGTTGTACAAGTGTGTACAAGGGTGTACAAGTTTGTACAAGTGTGTACAAGGTTGTACAAGTGTGTACAAGGTTGCACAAGTGTGTACAAGGTTGTACAAGTGTGTACAAGGTTGTACAAGTGTGTACAAGGTTGTATAAGTTTGTACAAAGGTGTACAAGTGTGTACAAGGTTGTACAAGTGTGTACAAGGTTGTACAAGTGTGTACATGGTTGTACAAGGTTGTACAATTGTGTACAAGGTTGTACAAGTGTGTACAAGGTTGTACAAGTGTGTACAAGGGTGTACAAGTTTGTACAAGTGTGTACAAGTTTGTACAAGTGTGTACAAGTTTGTACAAGGTTGTACAAATTAATACAAGGGTGTACAAAAGTGTACAAGGGTGCACAAGTTTGTACAAGGGTGTACAAGTGTGTACAAGCTTGCACAAGTGTGTACAAGCTTGTACAAGTGTGTACAAGGGTGTACAGGTTTGTACAAGGTTGTACAAGTGTTTACAAGGGTGTACAAAAGAATGTACAAGTTTGTACAAGTGTGTACAAGTTTGTAAAAGGTTGTACAAGTGTGTACAAGGGTGTACAAGTGTGTACAATGGTGCACAAGTGTGTACAAGGGTGTACAATCGTGTACAAGCTTGTACAAGTGTGTACAAGGTTGTACAGGTTTGTACAAGGTTGTACAAGTGTGTACAAGGGTGTACAAATGTGTACAAGGCTGTAAAAGTTTGTACAAGTGTGTACAAGTTTGTACAAGGTTGTACAAGTAAGTACAAGTTTGTACAAGAATGTACAAGTGTGTACAAGGTTTTACAATTGTGTAAAAGGTTGTTCAAGTGTGTACAAGGTTGTACAAGTGTGTACAAGGTTGTACAAGTGTGTACAAGCTTGTACAAGTGTGTACAAGGTTGTACAAGTGTGTACAAGGTTGTACAAGTGTGTACAAGGTTGTACAAGTGTGTACAAGGTTGTACAAGTGTGTACAAGTTTGTACAAGTGTGTACAAGTTTGTACAAGGTTGTACAAATGTGTACAAGGGTGTACAAAAGTGTACAAGGGTGCACAATTTTGTACAAGGGTGTACAAGTGTGTACAAGCTTGTACAAGTGTGTACAAGCTTGTACAAGGGTTTACAGGTTTGTACAAGGTTGAACAAGTGTGTACAAGGGTGTACAAAAGTGTACAAGGGTGCACAAGTTTGTACAAGGGTGTACAAGTGTGTACAAGCTTGTACAAGTGTGTACAAGCTTGTACAAGGGTTTACAGGTTTGTACAAGGTTGTACAAGTGTGTACAAGGTTGTACAAGTATGTACAAGAATGTACAAGTTTGTACAATTGTGTACAAGTTTGTAAAAGGTTGTACAAGTGTGTACAAGGGTGTACAAATGTGTACAAGGATGTAAAAGTGTGTACAAGTGTGTACAAGTTTGTACAAGGTTGTACAAGTGTGTACAAGTTTGTACAAGGTTGTACAAATTTGTACAAGTGTGTACAAGGTTGTACAAGTGTGTACAAGGGTGTACAAGTTTGTACAAGTGTGTACAAGTTTGTACAAGGTTGTACACGTGTGTACAAGGTTTTACAATTGTGTACAAGGTTGTACAAGTGTGTACAAGGTTGTACAAGTGTGTACAAGGTTGTACAAGTGTGTACAAGGTTGTACAAGTGTGTACAAGGTTGTACAAGTGTACACAAGTTTGTACAAGTGTGTACAAGTTTGTACAAGTGTGTACAAGTTTGTACAAGTTTGTACAAATGTGTACAAGGGTGTACAAAAGTGTACAAGGGTGCACAAGTTTGTACAAGGGTGTACAAGTGTGTACAAGGGTGTACAAGTATGTACAAGAATGTACAATTTTGTACAAGTGTGTACAAGTTTGTAAAAGGTTGTAAAAGTGTGTACAAGGGTGTACAAGTGTGTACAAGGTTGTACAAGTGTGTACAAGCTTGAACAAGTGTGTACAAGGTTGTACAAGTGTGTACAAGGTTGTACAAGTGTGTACAAGGTTGCACAAGTGTGTACAAGAGTGTACAATCGTGTACAAGCTTGTACAAGTGTGTACAAGGGTGTACAGGTTTGTACAAGGTTGTACAAGTGTGTACAAGGTTGTACAAGTGTGTACAAGGTTGTACAAGTGTGTACAAGGGTGTACAAGTTTGTACAAGTGTGTACAAGTTTGTACAAGTGTGTACAAGTTTGTACAAGTTTGTACAAATGTATACAAGGGTGTACAAAAGTGTACAAGGTTGCACAAGTTTGTACAAGGGTGTACAAGTGTGTACAAGCTTGTACAAGTGTGTACAAGCTTGTACAAGTGTGTACAAGGGTGTACAGGTTTGTACAAGGTTGTACAAGTGTGTACAAGGTTGTACAAGTGTGTACAAGGTTGTACAAGTGTGTACAAGGTTGTACAAGTGTGTACAAGGTTGTACAAGTGTGTACAAGGTTTGTACAAGTATGTACAAGGTTGTTCAAGTGTGTACATGTTTGTACAAGATTGTTTAAGTTTGTACAAGGTTGTACAAATGTGTACAAGGGTGTACAAAAGTGTTCAAGGGTGCACAAGTTTGTACAAGGGTGTACAAGTGTGTACAAGCTTGTACAAGTGTGTACAAGCTTGTACAAGTGTGTACAAGCTTGTACAAGTGTGTACAAGGATGTACAGGTTTGTACAAGGTTGTACAAGTGTGTACAAGGGTGTACAAGTATGTACAAGAATGTAAAATTTTGTACAAGTGTGTACAAGGTTGTACAAGTATGTACAAGAATGTAAAATTTTGTACAAGTGTGTACAAGGGTGTACAAGTGTGTACAAGGTTGTAAAAGTGTGTACAAGGTTTTACAATTGTGTACAAGGTTGTACAAGTGTGTACAAGGTTGTACAAGTATGTACGAGGTTGTACAAGTGTGTACAAGGTTGTACAAGTGTGTACAAGGTTGTACAGGTGTGTACAAGGTTGTACAAGTGTACACAAGTTTGTACAAGTGTGTACAAGTTTGTACAAGTGTGTACAAGTTTGTACAAGGTTGTACAAATGTGTACAAGGGTGTACAAAAGTGTACAAGGGTGCACAAGTTTGTACAAGGGTGTACAAGTGTGTACAAGCTTGTACAAGTGTGTACAAGCTTGTACAAGTGTGTACAAGCTTGTACAAGTGTGTACAAGCTTGTACAAGTGTGTACAAGGGTGTACAGGTTTGTACAAGGTTGTACAAGTGTGTACAAGGGTGTACAAGTATGTACAAGAATGTACAATTTTGTACAAGTGTGTACAAGTTTGTAAAAGGTTGTACAAGTGTGTACAAGGGTGTACAAGTGTGTACAAGGTTGTACAAGTGTGTACAAGCTTGAACAAGTGTGTACAAGGTTGTACAAGTGTGTACAAGGTTGTACAAGTGTGTACAAGGTTGCACAAGTGTGTACAAGAGTGTACAATCGTGTACAAGCTTGTACAAGTGTGTACAAGGGTGTACAGGTTTGTACAAGGTTGTACAAGTGTGTACAAGGTTGTACAAGTGTGTACAAGGGTGTACAAGTTTGTACAAGTGTGTACAAGTTTGTACAAGTGTGTACAAGTTTGTACAAGTTTGTACAAATGTATACAAGGGTGTACAAAAGTGTACAAGGGTGCACAAGTTTGTACAAGGGTGTACAAGTGTGTACAAGCTTGTACAAGTGTGTACAAGCTTGTACAAGTGTGTACAAGCTTGTACAAGTGTGTACAAGGGTGTACAGGTTTGTACAATTTTGTACAAGTGTTTACAAGGGTGTACAAGTATGTACAAGAATGTACAAGTTTGTACAAGTGTGTACAAGTTTGTAAAAGGTTGTACATGTGTGTACAAGGGTGTACAAGTGTGTACAAGGGTGCACAAGTGTGTACAAGTGTGTACAATCGTGTACAAGCTTGTACAAGTGTGTACAAGGGTGTACAGGTTTGTACAAGGTTGTACAAGTGTGTACAAGGGTGTACAAATGTATACAAGGATGTAAAAGTTTGTACCATTGTGTACAAGTTTGTACAAGGTTGTACAAGTAAGTACAAGTTTGTACAAGAATGTACAAGTGTGTACAAGGTTTTACAACTGTGTAAAAGGTTGTACAAGTGTGTAAAAGGTTGTACAAGTGTGTACAAGCTTGTAGAAGTGTGTACAAGGTTGTACAAGTGTGTACAAGGTTGTACAAGTGTGTACAAGCTTGTACAAGTGTGTACAAGGTTGTACAAGTGTGTACAAGGTTGTTCAAGTGTGTACATGTTTGTACAAGTGTGTTTAAGTTTGTACAAGGTTGTAAAAATGTGTACAAGGGTGTACAAAAGTGTTCAAGGGTGTACAAGTTTGTACAAGGGTGTACAAGTGTGTACAAGCTTGTACAAGTGTGTACAAGGGTGTACAGGTTTGTACAAGGTTGTACAAGTGTGTACAAGGGTGTACAAGTATGTACAAGAATGTACAATTTTGTACAAGTTTGTACAAGTTTGTAAAAGGTTGTACAAGTGTGTACAAGGGTGTACAAGTGTGTACAAGGTTGTACAAGTGTGTACAAGCTTGAACAAGTGTGTACAAGGTTGTACAAGTGTGTACAAGGTTGTACAAGTGTGTACAAGGTTGCACAAGTGTGTACAAGAGTGTACAATCGTGTACAAGCTTCTACAAGTGTGTACAAGGGTGTACAGGTTTGTACAAGGTTGTACAAGTGTGTACAAGGTTGTACAAGTGTGTACAAGGGTGTACAAGTTTGTACAAGTGTGTACAAGGTTGTACAAGTGTGTACAAGGTTGCACAAGTGTGTACAAGAGTGTACAATCGTGTAAAAGCTTGTACAAGTGTGTACAAGGGTGTACAGGTTTGTACAAGGTTGTACAAGTGTGTACAAGGTTGTACAAGTGTGTACAAGGTTGTACAAGTGTGTACAAGGGTGTACAAGTTTGTACAAGTGTGTACAAGTTTGTACAAGTGTGTACAAGTTTGTAGAAATTTGTACAAATGTATACAAGGGTGTACAAAAGTGTACAAGGTTGCACAAGTTTGTACAAGGTTGTACAAGTGTGTACAAGCTTGTACAAGTGTGTACAAGCTTGTACAAGTGTGTACAAGGGTGTACAGGTTTGTACAAGGTTGTACAAGTGTGTACAAGGTTGTACAAGTGTGTACAAGGTTGTACAAGTGTGTACAAGGTTGTACAAGTGTGTACAAGGTTGTACAAGTGTGTACAAGGTTGTACAAGTGTGTACAAGGTTGTACAAGTGTGTACAAGGTTTGTACAAGTGTGTACAAGGTTGTTCAAGTGTGTACATGTTTGTACAAGTGTGTTTAAGTTTGTACAAGGTTGTACAAATGTGTACAAGGGTGTACAAAAGTGTTCAAGGGTGCACAAGTTTGTACAAGGGTGTACAAGTGTGTACAAGCTTGTACAAGTGTGTACAAGGATGTACAGGTTTGTACAAGGTTGTACAAGTGTGTACAAGGGTGTACAAGTATGTACAAGAATGTAAAATTTTGTACAAGTGTGTACAAGGGTGTACAAGTATGTACAAGACTGTAAAATTTTGTACAAGTGTGTACAAGGGTGTACAAGTGTGTACAAGGTTGTAAAAGTGTGTACAAGGTTTTACAATTGTGTACAAGGTTGTACAAGTGTGTACAAGGTTGTACAAGTGTGTACGAGGTTGTACAAGTGTGTACAAGGTTGTACAAGTGTGTACAAGGTTGTACAGGTGTGTACAAGGTTGTACAAGTGTACACAAGTTTGTACAAGTGTGTACAAGTTTGTACAAGTGTGTACAAGTTTGTACAAGGTTGTACAAATGTGTACAAGGGTGTAAAAAGTGTACAAGGGTGCACAAGTTTGTACAAGGGTGTACAAGTGTGTACAAGCTTGTACAAGTGTGTACAAGCTTGTACAAGTGTGTACAAGGGTGTACAGGTTTGTACAAGGTTGTACAAGTGTGTACAAGGGTGTACAAGTATGTACAAGAATGTACAATTTTGTACAAGTGTGTACAAGTTTGTAAAAGGTTGTACAAGTGTGTACAAGTTTGTAAAAGGTTGTACAAGTGTGTACAAGGGTGTACAAGTGTGTACAAGGTTGTACAAGTGTGTACAAGCTTGAACAAGTGTGTACAAGGTTGTACAAGTGTGTACAAGGTTGTACAAGTGTGTACAAGGTTGCACAAGTGTGTACAAGAGTGTACAATCGTGTACAAGCTTGTACAAGTGTGTACAAAGGTGTACAGGTTTGTACAAGGTTGTACAAGTGTGTACAAGGTTGTACAAGTGTGTACAAGGGTGTACAAGTTTGTACAAGTGTGTACAAGTTTGTACAAGTGTGTACAAGTTTGTACAAGTTTGTACAAATGTATACAAGGGTGTACAAAAGTGTACAAGGGTGCACAAGTTTGTACAAGGGTGTACAAGTGTGTACAAGCTTGTACAAGTGTGTACAAGCTTGTACAAGTGTGTACAAGGGTGTACAGGTTTGTACAATTTTGTACAAGTGTTTACAAGGGTGTACAAGTATGTACAAGAATGTACAAGTTTGTACAAGTGTGTACAAGTTTGTAAAAGGTTGTACATGTGTGTACAAGGGTGTACAAGTGTGTACAAGGGTGCACAAGTGTGTACAAGGGTGTACAATCGTGTACAAGCTTGTACAAGTGTGTACAAGGGTGTACAGGTTTGTACAAGGTTGTACAAGTGTGTACAAGGGTGTACAAATGTATACAAGGATGTAAAAGTTTGTACCATTGTGTACAAGTTTGTACAAGGTTGTACAAGTAAGTACAAGTTTGTACAAGAATGTACAAGTGTGTACAAGGTTTTACAATTGTGTAAAAGGTTGTACAAGTGTGTACAAGGTTGTACAAGTGTGTACAAGCTTGTAGAAGTGTGTACAAGGTTGTACAAGTGTGTACAAGGTTGTACAAGTGTGTACAAGCTTGTACAAGTGTGTACAAGGTTGTACAAGTGTGTACAAGGTTGTTCAAGTGTGTACATGTTTGTACAAGTGTGTTTAAGTTTGTACAAGGTTGTACAAATGTGTACAAGGGTGTACAAAAGTGTTCAAGGGTGTACAAGTTTGTACAAGGGTGTACAAGTGTGTACAAGCTTGTACAAGTGTGTACAAGGGTGTACAGGTTTGTACAAGGTTGTACAAGTGTGTACAAGGGTGTACAAGTATGTACAAGAATGTAAAATTTTGTACAAGTGTGTACAAGTGTGTACAAGGTTGTACAAGTGTGTACGAGGTTGTACAAGTGTGTACAAGGTTGTAAAAGTGTGTACAAGGTTGTACAAGTATGTACAAGGTTGTACAAGTGTACACAAGTTTGTACAAGTGTGTACAAGTTTGTACAAGTGTGTACAAGTTTGTACAAGGTTGTACAAATGTGTACAAGGGTGTACAAAAGTGTACAAGGGTGCACAAGTTTGTACAAGGGTGTACAAGTGTGTACAAGCTTGTACAAGTGTGTACAAGGGTGTACAGGTTTGTACAAGGTTGTACAAGTGTGTACAAGGGTGTACAAGTATGTACAAGAATGTACAATTTTGTACAAGTGTGTACAAGGTTGTACAAGTGTGTACAAGGTTGCACAAGTGTGTACAAGAGTGTACAATCGTGTACAAGCTTCTACAAGTGTGTACAAGGGTGTACAGGTTTGTACAAGGTTGTACAAGTGTGTACAAGGTTGTACAAGTGTGTACAAGGGTGTACAAGTTTGTACAAGTGTGTACAAGTTTGTACAAGTGTGTACAAGTTTGTACAAGTTTGTACAAATGTATACAAGGGTGTACAAAAGTGTACAAGGGTGCACAAGTTTGTACAAGGGTGTACAAGTGTGTACAAGCTTGTACAAGTGTGTACAAGGTTGTACAGGTTTGTACAAGGTTGTACAAGTGTGTACAAGGGTGTACAAATGTGTACAAGGCTGTAAAAGTTTGTACAAGTGTGTACAAGTTTGTACAAGGTTGTACAAGTAAGTACAAGTTTGTACAAGAATGTACAAGTGTGTACAAGGTTTTACAATTGTCTAAAAGGTTGTTCAAGTGTGTACAAGTTTGTACAAGTGTGTACAAGGTTGTACAAGTGTGTACAAGCTTGTACAATCGTGTACAAGCTTGTAAATGTGTGTACAAGGGTGTACAGGTTTGTACAAGGTTGTACAAGTGTGTACAAGGTTGTACAAGAGTGTACAAGGTTGTACAAGTGTGTACAAGGGTGTACAAGTTTGTACAAGTGTGTACAAGGTTTTACAATTGTGTACAAGGTTGTACAAGTGTGTACAAGCTTGTACAAGTGTGTACAAGCTTGTACAAGTGTGTACAAGGATGTACAGGTTTGTACAAGGTTGTACAAGTGTGTACAAGGGTGTACAAGTATGTACAAGAATGTAAAATTTTGTACAAGTGTGTACAAGGGTGTACAAGTATGTACAAGAATGTAAAATTTTGTACAAGTGTGTACAAGGGTGTACAAGTATGTACAAGAATGTAAAATTTTGTACAAGTGTGTACAAGGGTGTACAAGTGTGTACAAGGTTGTAAAAGTGTGTACAAGGTTTTACAATTGTGTACAAGGTTGTACAAGTGTGTACAAGGTTGTACAAGTGTGTACGAGGTTGTACAAGTGTGTACAAGGTTGTACAAGTGTGTACAAGGTTGTACAGGTGTGTACAAGGTTGTACAAGTGTACACAAGTTTGTACAAGTGTGTACAAGTTTGTACAAGTGTGTACAAGTTTGTACAAGGTTGTACAAATGTGTACAAGGGTGTACAAATGTGTACAAGGGTGCACAAGTTTGTACAAGGGTGTACAAGTGTGTACAAGCTTGTACAAGTGTGTACAAGCTTGTACAAGTGTGTACAAGGGTGTACAGGTTTGTACAAGGTTGTACAAGTGTGTACAAGGGTGTACAAGTATGTACAAGAATGTACAATTTTGTACAAGTGTGTACAAGTTTGTAAAAGGTTGTACAAGTGTGTACAAGGGTGTACAAGTGTGTACAAGGTTGTACAAGTGTGTACAAGCTTGAACAAGTGTGTACAAGGTTGTGCAAGTGTGTACAAGGTTGTACAAGTGTGTACAAGGTTGCACAAGTGTGTACAAGAGTGTACAATCGTGTACAAGCTTGTACAATTGTGTACAAGGGTGTACAGGTTTGTACAAGGTTGTACAAGTGTGTACAAGGTTGTACAAGTGTGTACAAGGGTGTACAAGTTTGTACAAGTGTGTACAAGTTTGTACAAGTGTGTACAAGTTTGTACAAGTTTGTACAAATGTATACAAGGGTGTACAAAAGTGTACAAGGGTGCACAAGTTTGTACAAGGGTGTACAAGTGTGTACAAGCTTGTACAAGTGTGTACAAGCTTGTACAAGTGTGTACAAGCTTGTACAAGTGTGTACAAGGGTGTACAGGTTTGTACAATTTTGTACAAGTGTTTACAAGGGTGTACAAGTATGTACAAGAATGTACAAGTTTGTACAAGTGTGTACAAGTTTGTAAAAGGTTGTACATGTGTGTACAAGGGTGTACAAGTGTGTACAAGCGTGCACAAGTGTGTACAAGGGTGTACAATCGTGTACAAGCTTGTACAAGTGTGTACAAGGGTGTACAGGTTTGTACAAGGTTGTACAAGTGTGTACGAGGTTGTACAAGTGTGTACAAGGTTGTAAAAGTGTGTACAAGGTTGTACAAGTGTGTACAAGGTTGTACAAGTGTACACAAGTTTGTACAAGTGTGTACAAGTTTGTACAAGTGTGTACAAGTTTGTACAAGGTTGTACAAATGTGTACAAGGGTGTACAAAAGTGTACAAGGGTGCACAAGTTTGTACAAGGGTGTACAAGTGTGTACAAGCTTGTACAAGTGTGTACAAGGGTGTACAGGTTTGTACAAGGTTGTACAAGTGTGTACAAGGGTGTACAAGTATGTACAAGAATGTACAATTTTGTACAAGTGTGTACAAGGTTGTACAAGTGTGTACAAGGTTGCACAAGTGTGTACAAGAGTGTACAATCGTGTACAAGCTTCTACAAGTGTGTACAAGGGTGTACAGGTTTGTACAAGGTTGTACAAGTGTGTACAAGGTTGTACAAGTGTGTACAAGGGTGTACAAGTTTGTACAAGTGTGTACAAGTTTGTACAAGTGTGTACAAGTTTGTACAAGTTTGTACAAATGTATACAAGGGTGTACAAAAGTGTACAAGGGTGCACAAGTTTGTACAAGGGTGTACAAGTGTGTACAAGCTTGTACAAGTGTGTACAAGGTTGTACAGGTTTGTACAAGGTTGTACAAGTGTGTACAAGGGTGTACAAATGTGTACAAGGCTGTAAAAGTTTGTACAAGTGTGTACAAGTTTGTACAAGGTTGTACAAGTAAGTACAAGTTTGTACAAGAATGTACAAGTGTGTACAAGGTTTTACAATTGTCTAAAAGGTTGTTCAAGTGTGTACAAGTTTGTACAAGTGTGTACAAGGTTGTACAAGTGTGTACAAGCTTGTACAATCGTGTACAAGCTTGTAAATGTGTGTACAAGGGTGTACAGGTTTGTACAAGGTTGTACAAGTGTGTACAAGGTTGTACAAGAGTGTACAAGGTTGTACAAGTGTGTACAAGGGTGTACAAGTTTGTACAAGTGTGTACAAGGTTTTACAATTGTGTACAAGGTTGTACAAGTGTGTACAAGCTTGTACAAGTGTGTACAAGCTTGTACAAGTGTGTACAAGGATGTACAGGTTTGTACAAGGTTGTACAAGTGTGTACAAGGGTGTACAAGTATGTACAAGAATGTAAAATTTTGTACAAGTGTGTACAAGGGTGTACAAGTATGTACAAGAATGTAAAATTTTGTACAAGTGTGTACAAGGGTGTACAAGTATGTACAAGAATGTAAAATTTTGTACAAGTGTGTACAAGGGTGTACAAGTGTGTACAAGGTTGTAAAAGTGTGTACAAGGTTTTACAATTGTGTACAAGGTTGTACAAGTGTGTACAAGGTTGTACAAGTGTGTACGAGGTTGTACAAGTGTGTACAAGGTTGTACAAGTGTGTACAAGGTTGTACAGGTGTGTACAAGGTTGTACAAGTGTACACAAGTTTGTACAAGTGTGTACAAGTTTGTACAAGTGTGTACAAGTTTGTACAAGGTTGTACAAATGTGTACAAGGGTGTACAAAAGTGTACAAGGGTGCACAAGTTTGTACAAGGGTGTACAAGTGTGTACAAGCTTGTACAAGTGTGTACAAGCTTGTACAAGTGTGTACAAGGGTGTACAGGTTTGTACAAGGTTGTACAAGTGTGTACAAGGGTGTACAAGTATGTACAAGAATGTACAATTTTGTACAAGTGTGTACAAGTTTGTAAAAGGTTGTACAAGTGTGTACAAGGGTGTACAAGTGTGTACAAGGTTGTACAAGTGTGTACAAGCTTGAACAAGTGTGTACAAGGTTGTGCAAGTGTGTACAAGGTTGTACAAGTGTGTACAAGGTTGCACAAGTGTGTACAAGAGTGTACAATCGTGTACAAGCTTGTACAATTGTGTACAAGGGTGTACAGGTTTGTACAAGGTTGTACAAGTGTGTACAAGGTTGTACAAGTGTGTACAAGGGTGTACAAGTTTGTACAAGTGTGTACAAGTTTGTACAAGTGTGTACAAGTTTGTACAAGTTTGTACAAATGTATACAAGGGTGTACAAAAGTGTACAAGGGTGCACAAGTTTGTACAAGGGTGTACAAGTGTGTACAAGCTTGTACAAGTGTGTACAAGCTTGTACAAGTGTGTACAAGCTTGTACAAGTGTGTACAAGGGTGTACAGGTTTGTACAATTTTGTACAAGTGTTTACAAGGGTGTACAAGTATGTACTAGAATGTACAAGTTTGTACAAGTGTGTACAAGTTTGTAAAAGGTTGTACATGTGTGTACAAGGGTGTACAAGTGTGTACAAGCGTGCACAAGTGTGTACAAGGGTGTACAATCGTGTACAAGCTTGTACAAGTGTGTACAAGGGTGTACAGGTTTGTACAAGGTTGTACAAGTGTGTACAAGGGTGTACAAATGTATACAAGGATGTAAAAGTTTGTACCATTGTGTACAAGTTTGTACAAGGTTGTACAAGTAAGTACAAGTTTGTACAAGAATGTACAAGTGTGTACAAGGTTTTACAATTGTGTAAAAGGTTGTACAAGTGTGTACAAGGTTGTACAAGTGTGTACAAGCTTGTAGAAGTGTGTACAAGGGTGTACAAGTATGTACAAGAATGTAAAATTTTGTACAAGTGTGTACAAGGGTGTACAAGTATGTACAAGAATGTAAAATTTTGTACAAGTGTGTACAAGGGTGTACAAGTGTGTACAAGGTTGTAAAAGTGTGTACAAGGTTTTACAATTGTGTACAAGGTTGTACAAGTGTGTACAAGGTTGTACAAGTGTGTACGAGGTTGTACAAGTGTGTACAAGGTTGTACAAGTGTGTACAAGGTTGTACAGGTGTGTACAAGGTTGTACAAGTGTACACAAGTTTGTACAAGTGTGTACAAGTTTGTACAAGTGTGTACAAGTTTGTACAAGGTTGTACAAATGTGTACAAGGGTGTACAAAAGTGTACAAGGGTGCACAAGTTTGTACAAGGGTGTACAAGTGTGTACAAGCTTGTACAAGTGTGTACAAGCTTGTACAAGTGTGTACAAGGGTGTACAGGTTTGTACAAGGTTGTACAAGTGTGTACAAGGGTGTACAAGTATGTACAAGAATGTACAATTTTGTACAAGTGTGTACAAGTTTGTAAAAGGTTGTACAAGTGTGTACAAGGGTGTACAAGTGTGTACAAGGTTGTACAAGTGTGTACAAGCTTGAACAAGTGTGTACAAGGTTGTGCAAGTGTGTACAAGGTTGTACAAGTGTGTACAAGGTTGCACAAGTGTGTACAAGAGTGTACAATCGTGTACAAGCTTGTACAATTGTGTACAAGGGTGTACAGGTTTGTACAAGGTTGTACAAGTGTGTACAAGGTTGTACAAGTGTGTACAAGGGTGTACAAGTTTGTACAAGTGTGTACAAGTTTGTACAAGTGTGTACAAGTTTGTACAAGTTTGTACAAATGTATACAAGGGTGTACAAAAGTGTACAAGGGTGCACAAGTTTGTACAAGGGTGTACAAGTGTGTACAAGCTTGTACAAGTGTGTACAAGCTTGTACAAGTGTGTACAAGCTTGTACAAGTGTGTACAAGGGTGTACAGGTTTGTACAATTTTGTACAAGTGTTTACAAGGGTGTACAAGTATGTACAAGAATGTACAAGTTTGTACAAGTGTGTACAAGTTTGTAAAAGGTTGTACATGTGTGTACAAGGGTGTACAAGTGTGTACAAGCGTGCACAAGTGTGTACAAGGGTGTACAATCGTGTACAAGCTTGTACAAGTGTGTACAAGGGTGTACAGGTTTGTACAAGGTTGTACAAGTGTGTACAAGGGTGTACAAATGTATACAAGGATGTAAAAGTTTGTACCATTGTGTACAAGTTTGTACAAGGTTGTACAAGTAAGTACAAGTTTGTACAAGAATGTACAAGTGTGTACAAGGTTTTACAATTGTGTAAAAGGTTGTACAAGTGTGTACAAGGTTGTACAAGTGTGTACAAGCTTGTAGAAGTGTGTACAAGGTTGTACAAGTGTGTACAAGGTTGTACAAGTGTGTACAAGCTTGTACAAGTGTGTACAAGGTTGTACAAGTGTGTACAAGGTTGTTCAAGTGTGTACATGTTTGTACAAGTGTGTTTAAGTTTGTACAAGGTTGTAAAAATGTGTACAAGGGTGTACAAAAGTGTTCAAGGGTGTACAAGTTTGTACAAGGGTGTACAAGTGTGTACAAGCTTGTACAAGTGTGTACAAGGGTGTACAGGTTTGTACAAGGTTGTACAAGTGTGTACAAGGGTGTACAAGTATGTACAAGAATGTAAAATTTTGTACAAGTGTGTACAAGGGTGTACAAGTGTGTACAAGGTTGTACAAGTGTGTACAAGGTTTTACAATTGTGTACAAGGTTGTACAAGTGTGTACAAGGTTGTACAAGTGTGTACGAGGTTGTACAAGTGTGTACAAGGTTGTAAAAGTGTGTACAAGGTTGTACAAGTGTGTACAAGGTTGTACAAGTGTACACAAGTTTGTACAAGTGTGTACAAGTTTGTACAAGTGTGTACAAGTTTGTACAAGGTTGTACAAATGTGTACAAGGGTGTACAAAAGTGTACAAGGGTGCACAAGTTTGTACAAGGGTGTACAAGCTTGTACAAGTGTGTACAAGGGTGTACAGGTTTGTACAAGGTTGTACAAGTGTGTACAAGGGTGTACAAGTATGTACAAGAATGTACAATTTTGTACAAGTGTGTACAAGTTTGTAAAAGGTTGTACAAGTGTGTACAAGGGTGTACAATCGTGTACAAGCTTGTACAAGTGTGTACAAGGGTGTACAGGTTTGTACAAGGTTGTACAAGTGTGTACAAGGGTGTACAAATGTATACAAGGATGTAAAAGTTTGTACCATTGTGTACAAGTTTGTACAAGGTTGTACAAGTAAGTACAAGTTTGTACAAGAATGTACAAGTGTGTACAAGGTTTTACAATTGTGTAAAAGGTTGTACAAGTGTGTACAAGGTTGTACAAGTGTGTACAAGCTTGTAGAAGTGTGTACAAGGTTGTACAAGTGTGTACAAGGTTGTACAAGTGTGTACAAGCTTGTACAAGTGTGTACAAGGTTGTACAAGTGTGTACAAGGTTGTTCAAGTGTGTACATGTTTGTACAAGTGTGTTTAAGTTTGTACAAGGTTGTAAAAATGTGTACAAGGGTGTACAAAAGTGTTCAAGGGTGTACAAGTTTGTACAAGGGTGTACAAGTGTGTACAAGATTGTACAAGTGTGTACAAGGGTGTACAGGTTTGTACAAGGTTGTACAAGTGTGTTCAAGGGTGTACAAGTATGTACAAGAATGTAAAATTTTGTACAAGTGTGTACAAGGGTGTACAAGTGTGTACAAGGTTGTACAAGTGTGTACAAGGTTTTACAATTGTGTACAAGGTTGTACAAGTGTGTACAAGGTTGTACAAGTGTGTACGAGGTTGTACAAGTGTGTACAAGGTTGTAAAAGTGTGTACAAGGTTGTACAAGTGTGTACAAGGTTGTACAAGTGTACACAAGTTTGTACAAGTGTGTACAAGTTTGTACAAGTGTGTACAAGTTTGTACAAGGTTGTACAAATGTGTACAAGGGTGTACAAAAGTGTACAAGGGTGCACAAGTTTGTACAAGGGTGTACAAGTGTGTACAAGCTTGTACAAGTGTGTACAAGGGTGTACAGGTTTGTACAAGGTTGTACAAGTGTGTACAAGGGTGTACAAGTATGTACAAGAATGTACAATTTTGTACAAGTGTGTACAAGTTTGTAAAAGGTTGTACAAGTGTGTACAAGGGTGTACAAGTGTGTACTAGGTTGTACAAGTGTGTACAAGCTTGAACAAGTGTGTACAAGGTTGTACAAGTGTGTACAAGGTTGTACAAGTGTGTACAAGGTTGCACAAGTGTGTACAAGAGTGTACAATCGTGTACAAGCTTCTACAAGTGTGTACAAGGGTGTACAGGTTTGTACAAGGTTGTACAAGTGTGTACAAGGTTGTACAAGTGTGTACAAGGGTGTACAAGTTTGTACAAGTGTGTACAAGTTTGTACAAGTGTGTACAAGTTTGTACAAGTTTGTACAAATGTATACAAGGGTGTACAAAAGTGTACAAGGATGCACAAGTTTGTACAAGGGTGTACAAGTGTGTACAAGCTTGTACAAGTGTGTACAAGGTTGTACAGGTTTGTACAAGGTTGTACAAGTGTGTACAAGGGTGTACAAATGTGTACAAGGCTGTAAAAGTTTGTACGAGTGTGTACAAGTTTGTACAAGGTTGTACAAGTAAGTACAAGTTTGTACAAGAATGTACAAGTGTGTACAAGGTTTTACAATTGTGTAAAAGGTTGTTCAAGTGTGTACAAGGTTGTACAAGTGTGTACAAGGTTGTACAAGTGTGTACAAGCTTGTACAAGTGTGTACAAGGTTGTACAAGTGTGTACAAGGTTGTACAAGTGTGTACAAGGTTGTACAAGTGTGTACAAGTTTGTACAAGTGTGTACAAGTTTGTACAAGGTTGTACAAATGTGTACAAGGGTGTACAAAAGTGTACAAGGGTGCACAAGTTTGTACAAGGGTGTATAAGTGTGTACAAGCTTGTACAAGTGTGTACAAGCTTGTACAAGGGTTTACAGGTTTGTACAAGGTTGAACAAGTGTGTACAAGGGTGTACAAAAGTGTACAAGGGTGCACAAGTTTGTACAAGGGTGTACAAGTGTGTACAAGCTTGTACAAGTGTGTACAAGCTTGTACAAGGGTTTACAGGTTTGTACAAGGTTGTACAAGTGTGTACAAGGTTGTACAAGTATGTACAAGAATGTACAAGTTTGTACAAGTGTGTACAAGTTTGTAAAAGGTTGTACAAGTGTGTACAAGGGTGTACAAATGTGTACAAGGATGTAAAAGTGTGTACAAGTGTGTACAAGTTTGTACAAGGTTGTACAAGTGTGTACAAGTTTGTACAAGGTTGTACAAATTTGTACAAGTGTGTACAAGGTTGTACAAGTGTGTACAAAGGTGTACAAGTTTGTACAAGTGTGTACAAGTTTGTACAAGGTTGTACACGTGTGTACATGGTTTTACAATTGTGTACAAGGTTGTACAAGTGTGTACAAGGTTGTACAAGTGTGTACAAGGTTGTACAAGTGTGTACAAGGTTGTACAAGTGTGTACAAGGTTGTACAAGTGTACACAAGTTTGTACAAGTGTGTACAAGTTTGTACAAGTGTGTACAAGTTTGTACAAGTTTGTACAAATGTGTACAAGGGTGTACAAAAGTGTACAAGGGTGCACAAGTTTGTACAAGGGTGTACAAGTGTGTACAAGGGTGTACAAGTATGTACAAGAATGTACAATTTTGTACAAGTGTGTACAAGTTTGTAAAAGGTTGTACAAGTGTGTACAAGGGTGTACAAGTGTGTACAAGGTTGTACAAGTGTGTACAAGCTTGAACAAGTGTGTACAAGGTTGTACAAGTGTGTACAAGGTTGTACAAGTGTGTACAAGGTTGCACAAGTGTGTACAGGTTTGTACGAGGTTGTACAAGTGTGTACAAGGTTGTACAAGGTTGTACAAGTGTGTACAAGGTTGTACAAGTGTGTACTAGGTTGTACAAGTGTGTACAAGGTTGTACAAGTGTGTACAAGGTTGTACAAGTGTGTACAAGGTTGTACAAGTGTGTACAAGGTTGTACAAGTGTGTACAAGGATGTACAGGTTTGTACAAGGTTGTACAAGTGTGTACAAGAGTGTACAAAAGTGTTCAAGGGTGCACAAGTTTGTACAAGGGTGTACAAGTGTGTACAAGCTTGTACAAGTGTGTACAAGCTTGTACAAGTGTGTACAAGCTTGTACAAGTGTGTACAAGCTTGTACAAGTGTGTACAAGCTTGTACAAGTGTGTACAAGCTTGTACAAGTGTGTACAAGGATGTACAGGTTTGTACAAGGTTGTACAAGTGTGTACAAGGGTGTACAAGTATGTACAAGAATGTAAAATTTTGTACAAGTGTGTACAAGGGTGTACAAGTGTGTACAAGGTTGTAAAAGTGTGTACAAGGTTTTACAATTGTGTACAAGGTTGTACAAGTGTGTACAAGGTTGTACAAGTGTGTACGAGGTTGTACAAGTGTGTACAAGGTTGTACAAGTGTGTACAAGGTTGTACAAGTGTGTACAAGGTTGTACAAGTGTACACAAGTTTGTACAAGTGTGTACAAGTTTGTACAAGTGTGTACAAGTTTGTAAAAGTGTGTACAAGGTTGTACAAGTGTGTACAAGGTTGTACAAGTGTACACAAGTTTGTACAAGTGTGTACAAGTTTGTACAAGTGTGTACAAGTTTGTACAAGGTTGTACAAATGTGTACAAGGGTGTACAAAAGTGTACAAGGGTGCACAAGTTTGTACAAGGGTGTACAAGTGTGTACAAGCTTGTACAAGTGTGTACAAGGGTGTACAGGTTTGTACAAGGTTGTACAAGTGTGTACAAGGGTGTACAAGTATGTACAAGAATGTACAATTTTGTACAAGTGTGTACAAGTTTGTAAAAGGTTGTACAAGTGTGTACAAGGGTGTACAAGTGTGTACTAGGTTGTACAAGTGTGTACAAGCTTGAACAAGTGTGTACAAGGTTGTACAAGTGTGTACAAGGTTGTACAAGTGTGTACAAGGTTGCACAAGTGTGTACAAGAGTGTACAATCGTGTACAAGCTTCTACAAGTGTGTACAAGGGTGTACAGGTTTGTACAAGGTTGTACAAGTGTGTACAAGGTTGTACAAGTGTGTACAAGGGTGTACAAGTTTGTACAAGTGTGTACAAGTTTGTACAAGTGTGTACAAGTTTGTACAAGTTTGTACAAATGTATACAAGGGTGTACAAAAGTGTACAAGGATGCACAAGTTTGTACAAGGGTGTACAAGTGTGTACAAGCTTGTACAAGTGTGTACAAGGTTGTACAGGTTTGTACAAGGTTGTACAAGTGTGTACAAGGGTGTACAAATGTGTACAAGGCTGTAAAAGTTTGTACGAGTGTGTACAAGTTTGTACAAGGTTGTACAAGTAAGTACAAGTTTGTACAAGAATGTACAAGTGTGTACAAGGTTTTACAATTGTGTAAAAGGTTGTTCAAGTGTGTACAAGGTTGTACAAGTGTGTACAAGGTTGTACAAGTGTGTACAAGCTTGTACAAGTGTGTACAAGGTTGTACAAGTGTGTACAAGGTTGTACAAGTGTGTACAAGGTTGTACAAGTGTGTACAAGTTTGTACAAGTGTGTACAAGTTTGTACAAGGTTGTACAAATGTGTACAAGGGTGTACAAAAGTGTACAAGGGTGCACAAGTTTGTACAAGGGTGTATAAGTGTGTACAAGCTTGTACAAGTGTGTACAAGCTTGTACAAGGGTTTACAGGTTTGTACAAGGTTGAACAAGTGTGTACAAGGGTGTACAAAAGTGTACAAGGGTGCACAAGTTTGTACAAGGGTGTACAAGTGTGTACAAGCTTGTACAAGTGTGTACAAGCTTGTACAAGGGTTTACAGGTTTGTACAAGGTTGTACAAGTGTGTACAAGGTTGTACAAGTATGTACAAGAATGTACAAGTTTGTACAAGTGTGTACAAGTTTGTAAAAGGTTGTACAAGTGTGTACAAGGGTGTACAAATGTGTACAAGGATGTAAAAGTGTGTACAAGTGTGTACAAGTTTGTACAAGGTTGTACAAGTGTGTACAAGTTTGTACAAGGTTGTACAAATTTGTACAAGTGTGTACAAGGTTGTACAAGTGTGTACAAAGGTGTACAAGTTTGTACAAGTGTGTACAAGTTTGTACAAGGTTGTACACGTGTGTACATGGTTTTACAATTGTGTACAAGGTTGTACAAGTGTGTACAAGGTTGTACAAGTGTGTACAAGGTTGTACAAGTGTGTACAAGGTTGTACAAGTGTGTACAAGGTTGTACAAGTGTACACAAGTTTGTACAAGTGTGTACAAGTTTGTACAAGTGTGTACAAGTTTGTACAAGTTTGTACAAATGTGTACAAGGGTGTACAAAAGTGTACAAGGGTGCACAAGTTTGTACAAGGGTGTACAAGTGTGTACAAGGGTGTACAAGTATGTACAAGAATGTACAATTTTGTACAAGTGTGTACAAGTTTGTAAAAGGTTGTACAAGTGTGTACAAGGGTGTACAAGTGTGTACAAGGTTGTACAAGTGTGTACAAGCTTGAACAAGTGTGTACAAGGTTGTACAAGTGTGTACAAGGTTGTACAAGTGTGTACAAGGTTGCACAAGTGTGTACAGGTTTGTACGAGGTTGTACAAGTGTGTACAAGGTTGTACAAGGTTGTACAAGTGTGTACAAGGTTGTACAAGTGTGTACAAGGTTGTACAAGTGTGTACAAGGTTGTACAAGTGTGTACAAGGTTGTACAAGTGTGTACAAGGTTGTACAAGTGTGTACAAGGTTGTACAAGTGTGTACAAGGATGTACAGGTTTGTACAAGGTTGTACAAGTGTGTACAAGAGTGTACAAAAGTGTTCAAGGGTGCACAAGTTTGTACAAGGGTGTACAAGTGTGTACAAGCTTGTACAAGTGTGTACAAGCTTGTACAAGTGTGTACAAGCTTGTACAAGTGTGTACAAGCTTGTACAAGTGTGTACAAGCTTGTACAAGTGTGTACAAGCTTGTACAAGTGTGTACAAGGATGTACAGGTTTGTACAAGGTTGTACAAGTGTGTACAAGGGTGTACAAGTATGTACAAGAATGTAAAATTTTGTACAAGTGTGTACAAGGGTGTACAAGTGTGTACAAGGTTGTAAAAGTGTGTACAAGGTTTTACAATTGTGTACAAGGTTGTACAAGTGTGTACAAGGTTGTACAAGTGTGTACGAGGTTGTACAAGTGTGTACAAGGTTGTACAAGTGTGTACAAGGTTGTACAAGTGTGTACAAGGTTGTACAAGTGTACACAAGTTTGTACAAGTGTGTACAAGTTTGTACAAGTGTGTACAAGTTTGTACAAGGTTGTACAAATGTGTACAAGGGTGTACAAAAGTGTACAAGGGTGCACAAGTTTGTACAAGGGTGTACAAGTGTGTACAAGCTTGTACAAGTGTGTACAAGCTTGTACAAGTGTGTACAAGGGTGTACAGGTTTGTACAAGGTTGTACAAGTGTGTACAAGGGTGTACATTATGTACAAGAATGTACAATTTTGTACAAGTGTGTACAAGTTTGTAAAAGGTTGTACAAGTGTGTACAAGGGTGTACAAGTGTGTACAAGGTTGTACAAGTGTGTACAAGCTTGAACAAGTGTGTACAAGGTTGTACAAGTGTGTACAAGGTTGTACAAGTGTGTACAAGGTTGTACAAGTGTGTACAAGGTTGCACAAGTGTGTACAAGAGTGTACAATCGTGTACAAGCTTGTACAAGTGTGTACAAGGGTGTACAGGTTTGTACAAGGTTGTACAAGTGTGTACAAGGTTGTACAAGTGTGTACAAGGGTGTACAAGTTTGTACAAGTGTGTACAAGTTTGTACAAGTGTGTACAAGTTTGTACAAGTTTGTACAAATGTATACAAGGGTGTACAAAAGTGTACAAGGGTGCACAAGTTTGTACAAGGGTGTACAAGTGTGTACAAGCTTGTACAAGTGTGTACAAGCTTGTACAAGTGTGTACAAGGGTGTACAGGTTTGTACAATTTTGTACAAGTGTTTACAAGGGTGTACAAGTATGTACAAGAATGTACAAGTTTGTACAAGTGTGTACAAGTTTGTAAAAGGTTGTACATGTGTGTACAAGGGTGTACAAGTGTGTACAAGGGTGCACAAGTGTGTACAAGGGTGTACAATCGTGTACAAGCTTGTACAAGTGTGTACAAGGGTGTACAGGTTTGTACAAGGTTGTACAAGTGTGTACAAGGGTGTACAAATGTATACAAGGATGTAAAAGTTTGTACAAGTGTGTACAAGTTTGTACAAGGTTGTACAAGTAAGTACAAGTTTGTACAAGAATGTACAAGTGTGTACAAGGTTTTACAATTGTGTAAAAGGTTGTACAAGTGTGTACAAGGTTGTACAAGTGTGTACAAGCTTGTAGAAGTGTGTACAAGGTTGTACAAGTGTGTACAAGGTTGTACAAGTGTGTACAAGCTTGTACAAGTGTGTACAAGGTTGTACAAGTGTGTACAGTTCACAGTTCACAGTTCAAAAATCTTTATTTTTCTGCATATGAAATAAATACAAATACTCCCATGAACCACGCAGGGTTCGTGCGGGAAAAAATACATTATGGTTAGTACAGAATAGCTGTCTGGCAGCCTAAATCATCATAATGTCTATTGTTCCTTTCTTCAATATTAGGTAGTCATATCACTTTTTTCACTATTAACAATCAATAATAATTCTTTCTTTTTTTACAATTATAAAACATGCACAATATAGCTATACAAAAATACCTTTAAATAGGTACATTCATAATAATTTAAAGATATTTTTAACATGCATACTTTTTAAACAATTATAAATTTATAGAAACATCCTTTACCTTACGCTAATATATTATGGCACAACTTCATCCCTACCATACTGTAATACAAACTCTATGACAGTTTTCTTAAATACCTCCCTACTGTCTACATAAACTTGATTTCCAAACATTTTTACCAGATTATTGAAATGCTTGGGCCCGAGAGCACTGAATTGATGCCTACTGATTTCTTTTGCACAAAACCTCTCTTGAATAAGATTAAACTGTGCTGAACGAGTATCTCTAACCACTGGTCTAGCATTAAACAGACAAATATACTTTTTTACATACATTATTACGCTATAGACATGCAACTGGTTAAATGTTAATAAATTATTTTCGAGAAACAAGTGAGACACACTATCATAACGCTTAACATTAAATATTGTGCGGATGGCATTTCGTTGACACATAATAACAGATTTCAAAAGAGTTGGGTATGTACCACCAAAATGAATTATTCCATACCTTAAGACACTTTCAAACCATGACAAATAAATATTTTTCAAATAAGCACTTTTCACATGATCTTTCAGAAAGTACAAAGCATAGTTTATTTTTCTCAATTTACTACATAAATGGTTAATCTGTGGACTCCATTTCAGATATTCATCAACAAACAAACCCAAATACTTAACACTACTGACTATTTCTATACTAGTACAATTACATACATAAACGCAGTGATGCTTGTGGCACATGATATTGAAATGTTTTGTCAAAAACTCTTTTGAAATACTTTGGTCAAAGAACAATATGCATTTGGATTTTTCTGTATTTATCACTAGTTTATTACTCACCAGCCACTGTGAAATTTTTTCCAAATCACTGTTTACTTTTAGCCTTAAAGAATTCTTGTTGTAAGAAGAACATACAAGTGCTGTATCATCAGCATAAGCAAAAATCTGTGAATTTAAATTTAAACTTAACAAATCATTTACATAAATAAGAAAAATTGCAGGCCCTAGAACCCCTCCTTGAGGTGTCCCATATTCTAATTTAAGTACACCACTCAAATTGTTGTCTATTTTTACTACCTGCATCCTGTCTTTGCAAAATGACATAAGCCATTCCAAAGCTTTCCCACCTATACCATACTTGCTGAACTTATGAAATAAAATGTTAAGATCTAGTACATCAAATGCCTTTTGGAAGTCCAAATACAGTGACAGTGTGTACTTATTTCTATCCATTGATTCGGTAATGCAGCTAATGTGCCTCTCTATAGCCAAGTCTGTTCCCTTGCCTGGTAAAAATCCATATTGATGATTCGAAAATAATGATTTTCTTTCAAAGTATTCAAATATTTTTTTCTTAATGAGAGATTCAAAGATTTTAGCTATTGTATTTATAACTGAGATTGGACGATATGAAACTATTTCAGAGGGGTCACCTGACTTGTAAATGGGGACAACAGTGGCTACTTTAAGTTTGTCAGGAAAAACACCCTTGTACAAGTGTGTACAAGGTTGTGAAGTGTGTACAAGGTTGTTCAAGTGTGTACATGTTTGTACAAGTGTGTTTAAGTTTGTACAAGGTTGTACAAATGTGTACAAGGGTGTACAAAAGTGTTCAAGGGTGCACAAGTTTGTACAAGGGTGTACAAGTGTGTACAAGCTTGTACAAGTGTGTACAAGGGTGTACAGGTTTGTACAAGGTTGTACAAGTGTGTACAAGGGTGTACAAGTATGTACAAGAATGTAAAATTTTGTACAAGTGTGTACAAGGACGTACAAGTGTGTACAAGGTTGTACAAGTGTGTACAAGGTTTTACAATTGTGTACAAGGTTGTACAAGTGTGTACAAGGTTGTACAAGTGTGTACGAGGTTGTACAAGTGTGTACAAGGTTGTAAAAGTGTGTACAAGGTTGTACAAGTGTGTACAAGGTTGTACAAGTGTACACAAGTTTGTACAAGTGTGTACAAGGTTGTTCAAGTGTGTACATGTTTGTGCAAGTGTGTTTAAGTTTGTACAAGGTTGTACAAATGTGTACAAGGGTGTACAAAAGTGTACAAGGGTGCACAAGTTTGTACAAGGGTGTACAAGTGTGTACAAGCTTGTACAAGTGTGTACAAGCTTGTACAAGTGTGTACAAGCTTGTACAAGTGTGTACAAGGGTGTACAGGTTTGTACAAGGTTGTACAAGTGTGTACAAGGTTGTACAAGTGTATACAAGGTTGTACAAGTGTGTACAAGGTTGTACAAGTGTGTACAAGGTTGTACAAGTGTGTACAAGGTTGTACAAGTGTGTACAAGGTTGTACAAGTGTGTACAAGGTTGTACAAGTGTGTACAAGGTTTGTACAAGTGTGTACAAGGTTGTTCAAATGTGTACATGTTTGTGCAAGTGTTTTTAAGTTTGTACAAGGTTGTACAAATGTGTACAAGGGTGTACAAAAGTGTTCAAGGGTGCACAAGTTTGTACAAGGGTGTACAAGTGTGTACAAGCTTGTACAAGTGTGTACAAGCTTGTACAAGTGTGTACAAGCTTGTACAAGTGTGTACAAGCTTGTACAAGTGTGTACAAGGATGTACAGGTTTGTACAAGGTTGTACAAGTGTGTACAAGGGTGTACAAGTATGTACAAGAATGTAAAATTTTGTACAAGTGTGTACAAGGGTGTACAAGTGTGTACAAGGTTGTAAAAGTGTGTACAAGGTTTTACAATTGTGTACAAGGTTGTACAAGTGTGTACAAGGTTGTACAAGTGTGTACGAGGTTGTACAAGTGTGTACAAGGTTGTACAAGTGTGTACAAGGTTGTACAAGTGTGTACAAGGTTGTACAAGTGTACACAAGTTTGTACAAGTGTGTACAAGTTTGTACAAGTGTGTACAAGTTTGTACAAGGTTGTACAAATGTGTACAAGGGTGTACAAAAGTGTACAAGGGTGCACAAGTTTGTACAAGGGTGTACAAGTGTGTACAAGCTTGTACAAGTGTGTACAAGCTTGTACAAGTGTGTACAAGGGTGTACAGGTTTGTACAAGGTTGTACAAGTGTGTACAAGGGTGTACAAGTATGTACAAGAATGTACAATTTTGTACAAGTGTGTACAAGTTTGTAAAAGGTTGTACAAGTGTGTACAAGGGTGTACAAGTGTGTACAAGGTTGTACAAGTGTGTACAAGCTTGAACAAGTGTGTACAAGGTTGTACAAGTGTGTACAAGGTTGTACAAGTGTGTACAAGGTTGCACAAGTGTGTACAAGAGTGTACAATCGTGTACAAGCTTGTACAAGTGTGTACAAGGGTGTACAGGTTTGTACAAGGTTGTACAAGTGTGTACAAGGTTGTACAAGTGTGTACAAGGGTGTACAAGTTTGTACAAGTGTGTACAAGTTTGTACAAGTGTGTACAAGTTTGTACAATTTTGTACAAATGTATACAAGGGTGTACAAAAGTGTACAAGGGTGCACAAGTTTGTACAAGGGTGTACAAGTGTGTACAAGCTTGTACAAGTGTGTACAAGCTTGTACAAGTGTGTACAAGGGTGTACAGGTTTGTACAATTTTGTACAAGTGTTTACAAGGGTGTACAAGTATGTACAAGAATGTACAAGTTTGTACAAGTGTGTACAAGTTTGTAAAAGGTTGTACATGTGTGTACAAGGGTGTACAAGTGTGTACAAGGGTGCACAAGTGTGTAAAAGGGTGTACAATCGTGTACAAGCTTGTACAAGTGTGTACAAGGGTGTACAGGTTTGTACAAGGTTGTACAAGTGTGTACAAGGGTGTACAAATGTATACAAGGATGTAAAAGTTTGTACAAGTGTGTACAAGTTTGTACAAGGTTGTACAAGTAAGTACAAGTTTGTACAAGAATGTACAAGTGTGTACAAGGTTTTACAATTGTGTAAAAGGTTGTACAAGTGTGTACAAGGTTGTACAAGTGTGTACAAGCTTGTAGAAGTGTGTACAAGGTTGTACAAGTGTGTACAAGGTTGTACAAGTGTGTACAAGCTTGTACAAGTGTGTACAAGGTTGTACAAGTGTGTACAAGGTTGTTCAAGTGTGTACATGTTTGTACAAGTGTGTTTAAGTTTGTACAAGGTTGTACAAATGTGTACAAGGGTGTACAAAAGTGTTCAAGGGTGCACAAGTTTGTACAAGGGTGTACAAGTGTGTACAAGCTTGTACAAGTGTGTACAAGGGTGTACAGGTTTGTACAAGGTTGTACAAGTGTGTACAAGGGTGTACAAGTATGTACAAGAATGTAAAATTTTGTACAAGTGTGTACAAGGGTGTACAAGTGTGTACAAGGTTGTACAAGTGTGTACAAGGTTTTACAATTGTGTACAAGGTTGTACAAGTGTGTACAAGGTTGTTCAAGTGTGTACGAGGTTGTACAAGTGTGTACAAGGTTGTAAAAGTGTGTACAAGGTTGTACAAGTGTGTACAAGGTTGTACAAGTGTGTACAAGGTTGTACAAGTGTGTACAAGCTTGTACAAGTGTGTACAAGGTTGTACAAGTGTGTACGAGGTTGTACAAGTGTGTACGAGGTTGTACAAGTGTGTACAAGGTTGTACAAGTGTACACAAGTTTGTACAAGTGTGTACAAGTTTGTACAAGTGTGTACAAGTTTGTACAAGGTTGTACAAATGTGTACAAGGGTGTACAAAAGTGTACAAGGGTGCACAAGTTTGTACAAGGGTGTACAAGTGTGTACAAGCTTGTACAAGTGTGTACAAGCTTGTACAAGTGTGTACAAGGGTGTACAGGTTTGTACAAGGTTGTACAAGTGTGTACAAGGGTGTACAAGTATGTACAAGAATGTACAATTTTGTACAAGTGTGTACAAGTTTGTAAAAGGTTGTACAAGTGTGTACAAGGGTGTACAAGTGTGTACAAGGTTGTACAAGTGTGTACAAGCTTGAACAAGTGTGTACAAGGTTGTACAAGTGTGTACAAGGTTGTACAAGTGTGTACAAGGTTGCACAAGTGTGTACAAGAGTGTACAATCGTGTACAAGCTTGTACAAGTGTGTACAAGGGTGTACAGGTTTGTACAAGGTTGTACAAGTGTGTACAAGGTTGTACAAGTGTGTACAAGGTTGTACAAGTGTGTACAAGGGTGTACAAGTTTGTACAAGTGTGTACAAGTTTGTACAAGTGTGTACAAGTTTGTACAAGTTTGTACAAATGTATACAAGGGTGTACAAAAGTGTACAAGGGTGCACAAGTCTGTACAAGGGTGTACAAGTGTGTACAAGCTTGTACAAGTGTGTACAAGCTTGTACAAGTGTGTACAAGGGTGTACAGGTTTGTACAATTTTGTACAAGTGTTTACAAGGGTGTACAAGTATGTACAAGAATGTACAAGTTTGTACAAGTGTGTACAAGTTTGTAAAAGGTTGTACATGTGTGTACAAGGGTGTACAAGTGTGTACAAGGGTGCACAAGTGTGTACAAGGGTGTACAATCGTGTACAAGCTTGTACAAGTGTGTACAAGGGTGTACAGGTTTGTACAAGGTTGTACAAGTGTGTACAAGGGTGTACAAATGTATACAAGGATGTAAAAGTTTGTACAAGTGTGTACAAGTTTGTACAAGGTTGTACAAGTAAGTACAAGTTTGTACAAGAATGTACAAGTGTGTACAAGGTTTTACAATTGTGTAAAAGGTTGTACAAGTGTGTACAAGGTTGTACAAGTGTGTACAAGCTTGTAGAAGTGTGTACAAGGTTGTACAAGTGTGTACAAGGTTGTACAAGTGTGTACAAGCTTGTACAAGTGTGTACAAGGTTGTACAAGTGTGTACAAGGTTGTTCAAGTGTGTACATGTTTGTACAAGTGTGTTTAAGTTTGTACAAGGTTGTACAAATGTGTACAAGGGTGTACAAAAGTGTTCAAGGGTGCACAAGTTTGTACAAGGGTGTACAAGTGTGTACAAGCTTGTACAAGTGTGTACAAGGGTGTACAGTTTTGTACAAGGTTGTACAAGTGTGTACAAGGGTGTACAAGTATGTACAAGAATGTAAAATTTTGTACAAGTGTGTACAAGGGTGTACAAGTGTGTACAAGGTTGTACAAGTGTGTACAAGGTTTTACAATTGTGTACAAGGTTGTACAAGTGTGTACAAGGTTGTACAAGTGTGTACGAGGTTGTACAAGTGTGTACAAGGTTGTAAAAGTGTGTACAAGGTTGTACAAGTGTGTACAAGGTTGTACAAGTGTACACAAGTTTGTACAAGTGTGTACAAGTTTGTACAAGTGTGTACAAGTTTGTACAAGGTTGTACAAATGTGTACAAGGGTGTACAAAAGTGTACAAGGGTGCACAAGTTTGTACAAGGGTGTACAAGTGTGTACAAGCTTGTACAAGTGTGTACAAGATTGTACAAGTGTGTACAAGCTTGTACAAGTGTGTACAAGGGTGTACAGGTTTGTACAAGGTTGTACAAGTGTGTACAAGGGTGTACAAGTATGTACAAGAATGTACAATTTTGTACAAGTGTGTACAAGTTTGTAAAAGGTTGTACAAGTGTGTACAAATGTGTACAAGTGTGTACAAGGTTGTACAAGTGTGTACAAGCTTGAACAAGTGTGTACAAGGTTGTACAAGTGTGTACAAGGTTGTACAAGTGTGTACAAGGTTGCACAAGTGTGTACAAGAGTGTACAATCGTGTACAAGCTTCTACAAGTGTGTACAAGGGTGTACAGGTTTGTACAAGGTTGTACAAGTGTGTACAAGGTTGTACAAGTGTGTACAAGGGTGTACAAGTTTGTACAAGTGAGTACAAGTTTGTACAAGTGTGTACAAGTTTGTACAAGTTTGTACAAATGTATACAAGGGTGTACAAAAGTGTACAAGGGTGCACAAGTTTGTACAAGGGTGTACAAGTGTGTACAAGCTTGTACAAGTGTGTACAAGGGTGTACAGGTTTGTACAATTTTTTACAAGTGTTTACAAGGGTGTACAAGTATGTACAAGAATGTACAAGTTTGTACAAGTGTGTACAAGTTTGTAAAAGGTTGTACATGTGTGTACAAGGGTGTACAAGTGTGTACAAGAGTGCACAAGTGTGTACAAGGGTGTACAATCGATTACAAGCTTGTACAAGTGTGTACAAGGGTGTACAGGTTTGTACAAGGTTGTACAAGTGTGTACAAGGGTGTACAAATGTATACAAGGATGTAAAAGTTTGTACAAGTGTGTACAAGTTTGTACAAGGTTGTACAAGTAAGTACAAGTTTGTACAAGAATGTACAAGTGTGTACAAGGTTTTACAATTGTGTAAAAGGTTGTACAAGTGTGTACAAGGTTGTACAAGTGTGTACAAGCTTGTACAAGTGTGTACAAGCTTGTACAAGTGTGTACAAGGTTGTACAAGTGTGTACAAGGTTGTTCAAGTGTGTACATGTTTGTACAAGTGTGTTTAAGTTTGTACAAGGTTGTACAAATGTGTACAAGGGTGTACAAAAGTGTTCAAGTGTGCACAAGTTTGTACAAGGGTGTACAAGTGTGTACAAGCTTGTACAAGTGTGTACAAGCTTGTACAAGTGTGTACAAGCTTGTGCAAGTGTGTACAAGGGTGTACAGGTTTGTACAAGGTTGTACAAGTGTGTACAAGAGTGTACAAGTATATACAAGAATGTAAAATTTTGTACAAGTGTGTACAAGGGTGTACAAGTGTGTACAAGGTTGTAAAAGTGTGTACAAGGTTTTACAATTGTGTACAAGGTTGTACAAGTGTGTACAAGGTTGTACAAGTGTGTACGAGGTTGTACAAGTGTGTACAAGGTTGTACAAGTGTGTACAAGGTTGTACAAGTGTGTACAAGGTTGTACAAGTGTACACAAGTTTGTACAAGTGTGTACAAGGTTGTACAAATGTGTACAAGGGTGTACAAAAGTTTACAAGGGTGCACAAGTTTGTACAAGGGTGTACAAGTGTGTACAAGCTTGTACAAGTGTGTAAAAACTTGTACAAGTGTGTACAAGGGTGTACAGGTTTGTACAAGGTTGTACAAGTGTGTACAAGGGTGTACAAGTATGTACAAGAATGTACAATTTTGTACAAGTGTGTACAAGTTTGTAAAAGGTTGTACAAGTGTGTACAAGGGTGTACAAGTGTGTACAAGGTTGTACAAGTGTGTACAAGCTTGAACAAGTGTGTACAAGGTTGTACAAGTGTGTACAAGGTTGTACAAGTGTGTACAAGGTTGCACAAGTGTGTACAAGAGTGTACAATCGTGTACAAGCTTGTACAAGTGTGTACAAGGGTGTACAGGTTTGTACAAGGTTGTACAAGTGTGTACAAGGTTGTACAAGTGTGTACAAGGGTGTACAAGTTTGTACAAGTGTGTACAAGTTTGTACAAGTGTGTACAAGTTTGTACAAGTTTGTACAAATGTATACAAGGGTGTACAAAAGTGTACAAGGGTGCACAAGTTTGTACAAGGGTGTACAAGTGTGTACAAGCCTGTACAAGTGTGTACAAGATTGTACAAGTGTTTACAAGGGTGTACAGGTTTGTACAATTTTGTACAAGTGTTTACAAGGGTGTACAAGTATGTACAAGAATGTACAAGTTTGTACAAGTGTGTACAAGTTTGTAAAAGGTTGTACATGTGTGTACAAGGGTGTACAAGTGTGTACAAGGGTGCACAAGTGTGTACAAGGGTGTACAATCGTGTACAAGCTTGTACAAGTGTGTACAAGGGTGTACAGGTTTGTACAAGGTTGTACAAGTGTGTACAAGGGTGTACAAATGTATACAAGGATGTAAAAGTTTGTACAAGTGTGTACAAGTTTGTACAAGGTTGTACAATTAAGTACAAGTTTGTACAAGAATGTACAAGTGTGTACAAGGTTTTACAATTGTGTAAAAGGTTGTACAAGTGTGTACAAGGTTGTTCAAGTGTGTACATGTTTGTACAAGTGTGTTTAAGTTTGTACAAGGTTGTACAAATGTGTACAAGGGTGTACAAAAGTGTTCAAGGGTGCACAAGTTTGTACAAGGGTGTACAAGTGTGTACAAGCTTGTACAAGTGTGTACAAGCTTGTACAAGTGTGTACAAGCTTGTACAAGTGTGTACAAGGGTGTACAGGTTTGTACAAGGTTGTACAAGTGTGTACAAGGGTGTACAAGTATGTACAAGAATGTAAAATTTTGTACAAGTGTGTACAAGGGTGTACAAGTGTGTACAAGGTTGTACAAGTGTGTACAAGGTTTTACAATTGTGTACAAGTGTGTACGAGGTTGTACAAGTGTGTACAAGGTTGTACAAGTGTGTACAAGGTTGTACAAGTGTGTACAAGGTTGTACAAGTGTACACAAGTTTGTACAAGTGTGTACAAGTTTGTACAAGTGTGTACAAGTTTGTACAAGGTTGTACAAATGTGTACAAGGGTGTACAAAAGTGTACAAGGGTGCACAAGTTTGTACAAGGGTGTACAAGTGTGTACAAGCTTGTACAAGTGTGTACAAGCTTGTACAAGTGTGTACAAGGGTGTACAGGTTTGTACAAGGTTGTACAAGTGTGTACAACGGTGTACAAGTATGTACAAGAATGTACAATTTTGTACAAGTGTGTACAAGTTTGTAAAAGGTTGTACAAGTGTGTACAAGGGTGTACAAGTGTGTACAAGGTTGTACAAGTGTGTACAAGCTTGAACAAGTGTGTACAAGGTTGTACAAGTGTGTACAAGGTTGTACAAGTGTGTACAAGGTTGTACAAGTGTGTACAAGGTTTTACAATTGTGTACAAGCTTGTACAAGTGTGTACAAGGGTGTACAGGTTTGTACAAGGTTGTACAAGTGTGTACAAGGTTGTACAAGTGTGTACAAGGGTGTACAAGTTTGTACAAGTGTGTACAAGTTTGTACAAGTGTGTACAAGTTTGTACAAGTTTGTACAAATGTATACAAGGGTGTACAAAAGTGTACAAGGGTGCACAAGTTTGTACAAGGGTGTACAAGTGTGTACAAGCTTGTACAAGTGTGTACAAGCTTGTACAAGTGTGTACAAGGGTGTACAGGTTTGTACAATTTTGTACAAGTGTTTACAAGGGTGTACAAGTATGTACAAGAATGTACAAGTTTGTACAAGTGTGTACAAGTTTGTTAAAGGTTGTACATGTGTGTACAAGGGTGTACAAGTGTGTACAAGGGTGCACAAGTGTGTACAAGGGTGTACAATCGTGTACAAGCTTGTACAAGTGTGTACAAGGGTGTACAGGTTTGTACAAGGTTGTACAAGTGTGTACAAGGGTGTACAAATGTATACAAGGATGTAAAAGTTTGTACAAGTGTGTACAAGTTTGTACAAGGTTGTACAAGTAAGTACAAGTTTGTACAAGAATGTACAAGTGTGTACAAGGTTTTACAATTGTGTAAAAGGTTGTACAAGTGTGTACAAGGTTGTACAAGTGTGTACAAGCTTGTAAAAGTGTGTACAAGGTTGTACAAGTGTGTACAAGGTTGTACAAGTGTGTACAAGCTTGTATAAGTGTGTACAAGGTTGTACAAGTGTGTACAAGGTTGTTCAAGTGTGTACATGTTTGTACAAGTGTGTTTAAGTTTGTACAAGGTTGTACAAATGTGTACAAGGGTGTACAAAAGTGTTCAAGTGTGCACAAGTTTGTACAAGGGTGTACAAGTGTGTACAAGCTTGTACAAGTGTGTACAAGCTTGTACAAGTGTGTACAAGCTTGTACAAGTGTGTACAAGGGTGTACAGGTTTGTACAAGGTTGTACAAGTGTGTACAAGGGTGTACAAGTATGTACAAGAATGTAAAATTTTGTACAAGTGTGTACAAGGGTGTACAAGTGTGTACAAGGTTGTACAAGTGTGTACAAGGTTTTACAATTGTGTACAAGGTTGTACAAGTGTGTACAAGGTTGTACAAGTGTGTACGAGGTTGTACAAGTGTGTACAAGGTTGTACAAGTGTGTACAAGGTTGTACAAGTGTGTACAAAGTTGTACAAGTGTACACAAGTTTGTACAAGTGTGTACAAGTTTGTACAAGTGTGTACAAGTTTGTACAAGGTTGTACAAATGTGTACAAGGGTGTACAAAAGTGTACAAGGGTGCACAAGTTTGTACAAGGGTGTACAAGTGTGTACAAGCTTGTACAAGTGTGTACAAGCTTGTACAAGTGTGTACAAGGGTGTACAGGTTTGTACAAGGTTGTACAAGTGTGTACAACGGTGTACAAGTATGTACAAGAATGTACAATTTTGTACAAGTGTGTACAAGTTTGTAAAAGGTTGTACAAGTGTGTACAAGGTTGTACAAGTGTGTACAAGCTTGAACAAGTGTGTACAAGCTTGAACAAGTGTGTACAAGGTTGTACAAGTGTGTACAAGGTTGTACAAGTGTGTACAAGGTTGCACAAGTGTGTACAAGAGTGTACAATCGTGTACAAGCTTGTACAAGTGTGTACAAGGGTGTACAGGTTTGTACAAGGTTGTACAAGTGTGTACAAGTTTGTACAAGTGTGTACAAGTTTGTACAAGTGTGTACAAGTTTGTACAAGTTTGTACAAATGTATACAAGGGTGTACAAATGTGTACAAGGGTGCACAAGTTTGTACAAGGGTGTACAAGTGTGTACAAGCTTGTACAAGTGTGTACAAGCTTGTACAAGTGTGTACAAGCTTGTACAAGTGTGTACAAGGGTGTACAGGTTTGTACAATGTTGTACAAGTGTTTACAAGGGTGTACAAGTATGTACAAGAATGTACAAGTTTGTACAAGTGTGTACAAGTTTGTAAAAGGTTGTACATGTGTGTACAAGGGTGTACAAGTGTGTACAAGGGTGCACAAGTGTGTACAAGGGTGTACAATCGTGTACAAGCTTGTACAAGTGTGTACAAGGGTGTACAGGTTTGTACAAGGTTGTACAAGTGTGTACAAGGGTGTACAAATGTATACAAGGATGTAAAAGTTTGTACAAGTGTGTACAAGTTTGTACAAGGTTGTACAAGTAAGTACAAGTTTGTACAAGAATGTACAAGTGTGTACAAGGTTTTACAATTGTGTAAAAGGTTGTACAAGTGTGTACAAGGTTGTACAAGTGTGTACAAGCTTGTACAAGTGTGTACAAGGTTGTACAAGTGTGTTCAAGGTTGTACAAGTGTATACAAGCTTGTACAAGTGTGTACAAGGTTGTACAAGTAAGTACAAGGTTGTTCAAGTGTGTACATGTTTGTACAAGTGTGTTTAAGTTTGTACAAGGTTGTACAAATGTGTACAAGGGTGTACAAAAGTGTTCAAGGGTGCACAAGTTTGTACAAGGGTGTACAAGTGTGTACAAGCTTGTACAAGTGTGTACAAGCTTGTACAAGTGTGTACAAGCTTGTACAAGTGTGTACAAGGGTGTACAGGTTTATACAAGGTTGTACAAGTGTGTACAAGGGTGTACAAGTATGTACAAGAATGTAAAATTTTGTACAAGTGTGTACAAGGGTGTACAAGTGTGTACAAGGTTGTACAAGTGTGTACAAGGTTTTACAATTGTGTACAAGGTTGTACAAGTGTGTACAAGGTTGTACAAGTGTGTACGAGGTTGTACAAGTGTGTACAAGGTTGTACAAGTGTGTACAAGGTTGTACAAGTGTGTACAAGTTTGTACAAGTGTGTACAAGTTTGTAAAAGGTTGTACATGTGTGTACAAGGGTGTACAAGTGTGTACAAGGGTGCACAAGTGTGTACAAGGGTGTACAATCGTGTACAAGCTTGTACAAGTGTGTACAAGGGTGTACAGGTTTGTACAAGGTTGTACAAGTGTGTACAAGGGTGTACAAATGTATACAAGGATGTAAAAGTTTGTACAAGTGTGTACAAGTTTGTACAAGGTTGTACAAGTAAGTACAAGTTTGTACAAGAATGTACAAGTGTGTACAAGGTTTTACAATTGTGTAAAAGGTTGTACAAGTGTGTACAAGGTTGTACAAGTGTGTACAAGCTTGTACAAGTGTGTACAAGGTTGTACAAGTGTGTACAAGGTTGAACAAGTGTGTACAAGCTTGTACAAGTGTGTACAAGGTTGTACAAGTGTGTACAAGGTTGTTCAAGTGTGTACATGTTTGTACAAGTGTGTTTAAGTTTGTACAAGGTTGTACAAATGTGTACAAGGGTGTACAAAAGTGTTCAAGGGTGCACAAGTTTGTACAAGGGTGTACAAGTGTGTACAAGCTTGTACAAGTGTGTACAAGCTTGTACAAGTGTGTACAAGCTTGTACAAGTGTGTACAAGGGTGTACAAAAGTGTACAAGGGTGCACAAGTTTGTACAAGGGTGTACAAGTGTGTACAAGCTTGTACAAGTGTGTACAAGGGTGTACAGGTTTGTACAATTTTTTACAAGTGTTTACAAGGGTGTACAAGTATGTACAAGAATGTACAAGTTTGTACAAGTGTGTACAAGTTTGTAAAAGGTTGTACATGTGTGTACAAGGGTGTACAAGTGTGTACAAGAGTGCACAAGTGTGTACAAGGGTGTACAGGTTTGTACAAGGTTGTACAAGTGTGTACAAGGGTGTACAAATGTATACAAGGATGTAAAAGTTTGTACAAGTGTGTACAAGTTTGTACAAGGTTGTACAAGTAAGTACAAGTTTGTACAAGAATGTACAAGTGTGTACAAGGTTTTACAATTGTGTAAAAGGTTGTACAAGTGTGTACAAGGTTGTACAAGTGTGTACAAGCTTGTACAAGTGTGTACAAGCTTGTACAAGTGTGTACAAGGTTGTACAAGTGTGTACAAGGTTGTTCAAGTGTGTACATGTTTGTACAAGTGTGTTTAAGTTTGTACAAGGTTGTACAAATGTGTACAAGGGTGTACAAAAGTGTTCAAGGGTGCACAAGTTTGTACAAGGGTGTACAAGTGTGTACAAGCTTGTACAAGTGTGTACAAGCTTGTACAAGTGTGTACAAGCTTGTGCAAGTGTGTACAAGGGTGTACAGGTTTGTACAAGGTTGTACAAGTGTGTACAAGGGTGTACAAGTATATACAAGAATGTAAAATTTTGTACAAGTGTGTACAAGGGTGTACAAGTGTGTACAAGGTTGTACAAGTGTGTACAAGGTTGCACAAGTGTGTACAAGAGTGTACAATCGTGTACAAGCTTGTACAAGTGTGTACAAGGGTGTACAGGTTTGTACAAGGTTGTACAAGTGTGTACAAGTTTGTACAAGTGTGTACAAGTTTGTACAAGTGTGTACAAGTTTGTACAAGTTTGTACAAATGTATACAAGGGTGTACAAATGTGTACAAGGGTGCACAAGTTTGTACAAGGGTGTACAAGTGTGTACAAGCTTGTACAAGTGTGTAAAAGCTTGTACAAGTGTGTACAAGGGTGTACAGGTTTGTACAAGGTTGTACAAGTGTGTACAAGGGTGTACAAGTATGTACAAGAATGTACAATTTTGTACAAGTGTGTACAAGTTTGTAAAAGGTTGTACAAGTGTGTACAAGGGTGTACAAGTGTGTACAAGGTTGTACAAGTGTGTACAAGCTTGAACAAGTGTGTACAAGGTTGTACAAGTGTGTACAAGGTTGCACAAGTGTGTACAAGAGTGTACAATCGTGTACAAGCTTGTACAAGTGTGTACAAGGGTGTACAGGTTTGTACAAGGTTGTACAAGTGTGTACAAGGTTGTACAAGTGTGTACAAGGGTGTACAAGTTTGTACAAGTGTGTACAAGTTTGTACAAGTGTGTACAAGTTTGTACAAGTTTGTACAAATGTATACAAGGGTGTACAAAAGTGTACAAGGGTGCACAAGTTTGTACAAGGGTGTACAAGTGTGTACAAGCCTGTACAAGTGTGTACAAGCTTGTACAAGTGTGTACAAGGGTGTACAGGTTTGTACAATTTTGTACAAATGTATACAAGGGTGTACAAAAGTGTACAAGGGTGCACAAGTTTGTACAAGGGTGTACAAGTGTGTACAAGCTTGTACAAGTGTGTACAAGCTTGTACAAGTGTGTACAAGGGTGTACAGGTTTGTACAATTTTGTACAAGTGTTTACAAGGGTGTACAAGTATGTACAAGAATGTACAAGTTTGTACAAGTGTGTACAAGTTTGTAAAAGGTTGTACATGTGTGTACAAGGGTGTACAAGTGTGTACAAGGGTGCACAAGTGTGTACAAGGGTGTACAATCGTGTACAAGCTTGTACAAGTGTGTACAAGGGTGTACAGGTTTGTACAAGGTTGTACAAGTGTGTACAAGGGTGTACAAATGTATACAAGGATGTAAAAGTTTGTACAAGTGTGTACAAGTTTGTACAAGGTTGTACAAGTAAGTACAAGTTTGTACAAGAATGTACAAGTGTGTACAAGGTTTTACAATTGTGTAAAAGGTTGTACAAGTGTGTACAAGGTTGTACAAGTGTGTACAAGCTTGTAGAAGTGTGTACAAGGTTGTACAAGTGTGTACAAGGTTGTACAAGTGTGTACAAGCTTGTACAAGTGTGTACAAGGTTGTACAAGTGTGTACAAGGTTGTTCAAGTGTGTACATGTTTGTACAAGTGTGTTTAAGTTTGTACAAGGTTGTACAAATGTGTACAAGGGTGTACAAAAGTGTTCAAGGGTGCACAAGTTTGTACAAGGGTGTACAAGTGTGTACAAGCTTGTACAAGTGTGTACAAGGGTGTACAGGTTTGTACAAGGTTGTACAAGTGTGTACAAGGGTGTACAAGTATGTACAAGAATGTAAAATTTTGTACAAGTGTGTACAAGGGTGTACAAGTGTGTACAAGGTTGTACAAGTGTGTACAAGGTTTTACAATTGTGTACAAGGTTGTACAAGTGTGTACAAGGTTACGAGGTTGTACAAGTGTGTACAAGGTTGTAAAAGTGTGTACAAGGTTGTACAAGTGTGTACAAGGTTGTACAAGTGTGTACAAGGTTGTACAAGTGTGTACAAGCTTGTACAAGTGTGTACAAGGTTGTACAAGTGTGTACGAGGTTGTACAAGTGTGTACAAGGTTGTACAAGTGTGTACAAGGTTGTACAAGTGTACACAAGTTTGTACAAGTGTGTACAAGTTTGTACAAGTGTGTACAAGTTTGTACAAGGTTGTACAAATGTGTACAAGGGTGTACAAAAGTGTACAAGGGTGCACAAGTTTGTACAAGGGTGTACAAGTGTGTACAAGCTTGTACAAGTGTGTACAAGCTTGTACAAGTGTGTACAAGGGTGTACAGGTTTGTACAAGGTTGTACAAGTGTGTACAAGGGTGTACAAGTATGTACAAGAATGTACAATTTTGTACAAGTGTGTACAAGTTTGTAAAAGGTTGTACAAGTGTGTACAAGGGTGTACAAGTGTGTACAAGGTTGTACAAGTGTGTACAAGCTTGAACAAGTGTGTACAAGGTTGTACAAGTGTGTACAAGGTTGTACAAGTGTGTACAAGGTTGCACAAGTGTGTACAAGAGTGTACAATCGTGTACAAGCTTGTACAAGTGTGTACAAGGGTGTACAGGTTTGTACAAGGTTGTACAAGTGTGTACAAGGTTGTACAAGTGTGTACAAGGTTGTACAAGTGTGTACAAGGGTGTACAAGTTTGTACAAGTGTGTACAAGTTTGTACAAGTGTGTACAAGTTTGTACAAGTTTGTACAAATGTATACAAGGGTGTACAAAAGTGTACAAGGGTGCACAAGTTTGTACAAGGGTGTACAAGTGTGTACAAGCTTGTACAAGTGTGTACAAGCTTGTACAAGTGTGTACAAGGGTGTACAGGTTTGTACAATTTTGTACAAGTGTTTACAAGGGTGTACAAGTATGTACAAGAATGTACAAGTTTGTACAAGTGTGTACAAGTTTGTAAAAGGTTGTACATGTGTGTACAAGGGTGTACAAGTGTGTACAAGGGTGCACAAGTGTGTACAAGGGTGTACAATCGTGTACAAGCTTGTACAAGTGTGTACAAGGGTGTACAGGTTTGTACAAGGTTGTACAAGTGTGTACAAGGGTGTACAAATGTATACAAGGATGTAAAAGTTTGTACAAGTGTGTACAAGTTTGTACAAGGTTGTACAAGTAAGTACAAGTTTGTACAAGAATGTACAAGTGTGTACAAGGTTTTACAATTGTGTAAAAGGTTGTACAAGTGTGTACAAGGTTGTACAAGTGTGTACAAGCTTGTAGAAGTGTGTACAAGGTTGTACAAGTGTGTACAAGGTTGTACAAGTGTGTACAAGCTTGTACAAGTGTGTACAAGGTTGTACAAGTGTGTACAAGGTTGTTCAAGTGTGTACATGTTTGTACAAGTGTGTTTAAGTTTGTACAAGGTTGTACAAATGTGTACAAGGGTGTACAAAAGTGTTCAAGGGTGCACAAGTTTGTACAAGGGTGTACAAGTGTGTACAAGCTTGTACAAGTGTGTACAAGGGTGTACAGTTTTGTACAAGGTTGTACAAGTGTGTACAAGGGTGTACAAGTATGTACAAGAATGTAAAATTTTGTACAAGTGTGTACAAGGGTGTACAAGTGTGTACAAGGTTGTACAAGTGTGTACAAGGTTTTACAATTGTGTACAAGGTTGTACAAGTGTGTACAAGGTTGTACAAGTGTGTACGAGGTTGTACAAGTGTGTACAAGGTTGTAAAAGTGTGTACAAGGTTGTACAAGTGTGTACAAGGTTGTACAAGTGTACACAAGTTTGTACAAGTGTGTACAAGTTTGTACAAGTGTGTACAAGTTTGTACAAGGTTGTACAAATGTGTACAAGGGTGTACAAAAGTGTACAAGGGTGCACAAGTTTGTACAAGGGTGTACAAGTGTGTACAAGCTTGTACAAGTGTGTACAAGATTGTACAAGTGTGTACAAGCTTGTACAAGTGTGTACAAGGGTGTACAGGTTTGTACAAGGTTGTACAAGTGTGTACAAGGGTGTACAAGTATGTACAAGAATGTACAATTTTGTACAAGTGTGTACAAGTTTGTAAAAGGTTGTACAAGTGTGTACAAATGTGTACAAGTGTGTACAAGGTTGTACAAGTGTGTACAAGCTTGAACAAGTGTGTACAAGGTTGTACAAGTGTGTACAAGGTTGTACAAGTGTGTACAAGGTTGCACAAGTGTGTACAAGAGTGTACAATCGTGTACAAGCTTCTACAAGTGTGTACAAGGGTGTACAGGTTTGTACAAGGTTGTACAAGTGTGTACAAGGTTGTACAAGTGTGTACAAGGGTGTACAAGTTTGTACAAGTGAGTACAAGTTTGTACAAGTGTGTACAAGTTTGTACAAGTTTGTACAAATGTATACAAGGGTGTACAAAAGTGTACAAGGGTGCACAAGTTTGTACAAGGGTGTACAAGTGTGTACAAGCTTGTACAAGTGTGTACAAGGGTGTACAGGTTTGTACAATTTTTTACAAGTGTTTACAAGGGTGTACAAGTATGTACGAGAATGTACAAGTTTGTACAAGTGTGTACAAGTTTGTAAAAGGTTGTACATGTGTGTACAAGGGTGTACAAGTGTGTACAAGAGTGCACAAGTGTGTACAAGGGTGTACAATCGATTACAAGCTTGTACAAGTGTGTACAAGGGTGTACAGGTTTGTACAAGGTTGTACAAGTGTGTACAAGGGTGTACAAATGTATACAAGGATGTAAAAGTTTGTACAAGTGTGTACAAGTTTGTACAAGGTTGTACAAGTAAGTACAAGTTTGTACAAGAATGTACAAGTGTGTACAAGGTTTTACAATTGTGTAAAAGGTTGTACAAGTGTGTACAAGGTTGTACAAGTGTGTACAAGCTTGTACAAGTGTGTACAAGCTTGTACAAGTGTGTACAAGGTTGTACAAGTGTGTACAAGGTTGTTCAAGTGTGTACATGTTTGTACAAGTGTGTTTAAGTTTGTACAAGGTTGTACAAATGTGTACAAGGGTGTACAAAAGTGTTCAAGTGTGCACAAGTTTGTACAAGGGTGTACAAGTGTGTACAAGCTTGTACAAGTGTGTACAAGCTTGTACAAGTGTGTACAAGCTTGTGCAAGTGTGTACAAGGGTGTACAGGTTTGTACAAGGTTGTACAAGTGTGTACAAGAGTGTACAAGTATATACAAGAATGTAAAATTTTGTACAAGTGTGTACAAGGGTGTACAAGTGTGTACAAGGTTGTAAAAGTGTGTACAAGGTTTTACAATTGTGTACAAGGTTGTACAAGTGTGTACAAGGTTGTACAAGTGTGTACGAGGTTGTACAAGTGTGTACAAGGTTGTACAAGTGTGTACAAGGTTGTACAAGTGTGTACAAGGTTGTACAAGTGTACACAAGTTTGTACAAGTGTGTACAAGTTTGTACAAGTGTGTACAAGTTTGTACAAGGTTGTACAAATGTGTACAAGGGTGTACAAAAGTTTACAAGGGTGCACAAGTTTGTACAAGGGTGTACAAGTGTGTACAAGCTTGTACAAGTGTGTAAAAACTTGTACAAGTGTGTACAAGGGTGTACAGGTTTGTACAAGGTTGTACAAGTGTGTACAAGGGTGTACAAGTATGTACAAGAATGTACAATTTTGTACAAGTGTGTACAAGTTTGTAAAAGGTTGTACAAGTGTGTACAAGGGTGTACAAGTGTGTACAAGGTTGTACAAGTGTGTACAAGCTTGAACAAGTGTGTACAAGGTTGTACAAGTGTGTACAAGGTTGTACAAGTGTGTACAAGGTTGCACAAGTGTGTACAAGAGTGTACAATCGTGTACAAGCTTGTACAAGTGTGTACAAGGGTGTACAGGTTTGTACAAGGTTGTACAAGTGTGTACAAGGTTGTACAAGTGTGTACAAGGGTGTACAAGTTTGTACAAGTGTGTACAAGTTTGTACAAGTGTGTACAAGTTTGTACAAGTTTGTACAAATGTATACAAGGGTGTACAAAAGTGTACAAGGGTGCACAAGTTTGTACAAGGGTGTACAAGTGTGTACAAGCCTGTACAAGTGTGTACAAGATTGTACAAGTGTTTACAAGGGTGTACAGGTTTGTACAATTTTGTACAAGTGTTTACAAGGGTGTACAAGTATGTACAAGAATGTACAAGTTTGTACTAGTGTGTACAAGTTTGTAAAAGGTTGTACATGTGTGTACAAGGGTGTACAAGTGTGTACAAGGGTGCACAAGTGTGTACAAGGGTGTACAATCGTGTACAAGCTTGTACAAGTGTGTACAAGGGTGTACAGGTTTGTACAAGGTTGTACAAGTGTGTACAAGGGTGTACAAATGTATACAAGGATGTAAAAGTTTGTACAAGTGTGTACAAGTTTGTACAAGGTTGTACAATTAAGTACAAGTTTGTACAAGAATGTACAAGTGTGTACAAGGTTTTACAATTGTGTAAAAGGTTGTACAAGTGTGTACAAGGTTGTTCAAGTGTGTACATGTTTGTACAAGTGTGTTTAAGTTTGTACAAGGTTGTACAAATGTGTACAAGGGTGTACAAAAGTGTTCAAGGGTGCACAAGTTTGTACAAGAGTGTACAAGTGTGTACAAGCTTGTACAAGTGTGTACAAGCTTGTACAAGTGTGTACAAGCTTGTACAAGTGTGTACAAGGGTGTACAGGTTTGTACAAGGTTGTACAAGTGTGTACAAGGGTGTACAAGTATGTACAAGAATGTAAAATTTTGTACAAGTGTGTACAAGGGTGTACAAGTGTGTACAAGGTTGTACAAGTGTGTACAAGGTTTTACAATTGTGTACAAGTGTGTACGAGGTTGTACAAGTGTGTACAAGGTTGTACAAGTGTGTACAAGGTTGTACAAGTGTGTACAAGGTTGTACAAGTGTACACAAGTTTGTACAAGTGTGTACAAGTTTGTACAAGTGTGTACAAGTTTGTACAAGGTTGTACAAATGTGTACAAGGGTGTACAAAAGTGTACAAGGGTGCACAAGTTTGTACAAGGGTGTACAAGTGTGTACAAGCTTGTACAAGTGTGTACAAGCTTGTACAAGTGTGTACAAGGGTGTACAGGTTTGTACAAGGTTGTACAAGTGTGTACAACGGTGTACAAGTATGTACAAGAATGTACAATTTTGTACAAGTGTGTACAAGTTTGTAAAAGGTTGTACAAGTGTGTACAAGGGTGTACAAGTGTGTACAAGGTTGTACAAGTGTGTACAAGCTTGAACAAGTGTGTACAAGGTTGTACAAGTGTGTACAAGGTTGTACAAGTGTGTACAAGGTTGTACAAGTGTGTACAAGGTTTTACAATTGTGTACAAGCTTGTACAAGTGTGTACAAGGGTGTACAGGTTTGTACAAGGTTGTACAAGTGTGTACAAGGTTGTACAAGTGTGTACAAGGGTGTACAAGTTTGTACAAGTGTGTACAAGTTTGTACAAGTGTGTACAAGTTTGTACAAGTTTGTACAAATGTATACAAGGGTGTACAAAAGTGTACAAGGGTGCACAAGTTTGTACAAGGGTGTACAAGTGTGTACAAGCTTGTACAAGTGTGTACAAGCTTGTACAAGTGTGTACAAGGGTGTACAGGTTTGTACAATTTTGTACAAGTGTTTACAAGGGTGTACAAGTATGTACAAGAATGTACAAGTTTGTACAAGTGTGTACAAGTTTGTTAAAGGTTGTACATGTGTGTACAAGGGTGTACAAGTGTGTACAAGGGTGCACAAGTGTGTACAAGGGTGTACAATCGTGTACAAGCTTGTACAAGTGTGTACAAGGGTGTACAGGTTTGTACAAGGTTGTACAAGTGTGTACAAGGGTGTACAAATGTATACAAGGATGTAAAAGTTTGTACAAGTGTGTACAAGTTTGTACAAGGTTGTACAAGTAAGTACAAGTTTGTACAAGAATGTACAAGTGTGTACAAGGTTTTACAATTGTGTAAAAGGTTGTACAAGTGTGTACAAGGTTGTACAAGTGTGTACAAGCTTGTAAAAGTGTGTACAAGGTTGTACAAGTGTGTACAAGGTTGTACAAGTGTGTACAAGCTTGTATAAGTGTGTACAAGGTTGTACAAGTGTGTACAAGGTTGTTCAAGTGTGTACATGTTTGTACAAGTGTGTTTAAGTTTGTACAAGGTTGTACAAATGTGTACAAGGGTGTACAAAAGTGTTCAAGTGTGCACAAGTTTGTACAAGGGTGTACAAGTGTGTACAAGCTTGTACAAGTGTGTACAAGCTTGTACAAGTGTGTACAAGCTTGTACAAGTGTGTACAAGGGTGTACAGGTTTGTACAAGGTTGTACAAGTGTGTACAAGGGTGTACAAGTATGTACAAGAATGTAAAATTTTGTACAAGTGTGTACAAGGGTGTACAAGTGTGTACAAGGTTGTACAAGTGTGTACAAGGTTTTACAATTGTGTACAAGGTTGTACAAGTGTGTACAAGGTTGTACAAGTGTGTACGAGGTTGTACAAGTGTGTACAAGGTTGTACAAGTGTGTACAAGGTTGTACAAGTGTGTACAAAGTTGTACAAGTGTACACAAGTTTGTACAAGTGTGTACAAGTTTGTACAAGTGTGTACAAGTTTGTACAAGGTTGTACAAATGTGTACAAGGGTGTACAAAAGTGTACAAGGGTGCACAAGTTTGTACAAGGGTGTACAAGTGTGTACAAGCTTGTACAAGTGTGTACAAGCTTGTACAAGTGTGTACAAGGGTGTACAGGTTTGTACAAGGTTGTACAAGTGTGTACAACGGTGTACAAGTATGTACAAGAATGTACAATTTTGTACAAGTGTGTACAAGTTTGTAAAAGGTTGTACAAGTGTGTACAAGGTTGTACAAGTGTGTACAAGGTTGTACAAGTGTGTACAAGGTTGTACAAGTGTGTACAAGGTTGCACAAGTGTGTACAAGAGTGTACAATCGTGTACAAGCTTGTACAAGTGTGTACAAGGGTGTACAGGTTTGTACAAGGTTGTACAAGTGTGTACAAGTTTGTACAAGTGTGTACAAGTTTGTACAAGTGTGTACAAGTTTGTACAAGTTTGTACAAATGTATACAAGGGTGTACAAATGTGTACAAGGGTGCACAAGTTTGTACAAGGGTGTACAAGTGTGTACAAGCTTGTACAAGTGTGTACAAGCTTGTACAAGTGTGTACAAGCTTGTACAAGTGTGTACAAGGGTGTACAGGTTTGTACAATTTTGTACAAGTGTTTACAAGGGTGTACAAGTATGTACAAGAATGTACAAGTTTGTACAAGTGTGTACAAGTTTGTAAAAGGTTGTACATGTGTGTACAAGGGTGTACAAGTGTGTACAAGGGTGCACAAGTGTGTACAAGGGTGTACAATCGTGTACAAGCTTGTACAAGTGTGTACAAGGGTGTACAGGTTTGTACAAGGTTGTACAAGTGTGTACAAGGGTGTACAAATGTATACAAGGATGTAAAAGTTTGTACAAGTGTGTACAAGTTTGTACAAGGTTGTACAAGTAAGTACAAGTTTGTACAAGAATGTACAAGTGTGTACAAGGTTTTACAATTGTGTAAAAGGTTGTACAAGTGTGTACAAGGTTGTACAAGTGTGTACAAGCTTGTACAAGTGTGTACAAGGTTGTACAAGTGTGTTCAAGGTTGTACAAGTGTATACAAGCTTGTACAAGTGTGTACAAGGTTGTACAAGTGTGTACAAGGTTGTTCAAGTGTGTACATGTTTGTACAAGTGTGTTTAAGTTTGTACAAGGTTGTACAAATGTGTACAAGGGTGTACAAAAGTGTTCAAGGGTGCACAAGTTTGTACAAGGGTGTACAAGTGTGTACAAGCTTGTACAAGTGTGTACAAGCTTGTACAAGTGTGTACAAGCTTGTACAAGTGTGTACAAGGGTGTACAGATTTATACAAGGTTGTACAAGTGTGTACAAGGGTGTACAAGTATGTACAAGAATGTAAAATTTTGTACAAGTGTGTACAAGGGTGTACAAGTGTGTACAAGGTTGTACAAGTGTGTACAAGGTTTTACAATTGTGTACAAGGTTGTACAAGTGTGTACAAGGTTGTACAAGTGTGTACGAGGTTGTACAAGTGTGTACAAGGTTGTACAAGTGTGTACAAGGTTGTACAAGTGTGTACAAGTTTGTACAAGTGTGTACAAGTTTGTAAAAGGTTGTACATGTGTGTACAAGGGTGTACAAGTGTGTACAAGGGTGCACAAGTGTGTACAAGGGTGTACAATCGTGTACAAGCTTGTACAAGTGTGTACAAGGGTGTACAGGTTTGTACAAGGTTGTACAAGTGTGTACAAGGGTGTACAAATGTATACAAGGATGTAAAAGTTTGTACAAGTGTGTACAAGTTTGTACAAGGTTGTACAAGTAAGTACAAGTTTGTACAAGAATGTACAAGTGTGTACAAGGTTTTACAATTATGTAAAAGGTTGTACAAGTGTGTACAAGGTTGTACAAGTGTGTACAAGCTTGTACAAGTGTGTACAAGGTTGTACAAGTGTGTACAAGGTTGAACAAGTGTGTACAAGCTTGTACAAGTGTGTACAAGGTTGTACAAGTGTGTACAAGGTTGTTCAAGTGTGTACATGTTTGTACAAGTGTGTTTAAGTTTGTACAAGGTTGTACAAATGTGTACAAGGGTGTACAAAAGTGTTCAAGGGTGCACAAGTTTGTACAAGGGTGTACAAGTGTGTACAAGCTTGTACAAGTGTGTACAAGCTTGTACAAGTGTGTACAAGCTTGTACAAGTGTGTACAAGGGTGTACAAAAGTGTACAAGGGTGCACAAGTTTGTACAAGGGTGTACAAGTGTGTACAAGCTTGTACAAGTGTGTACAAGGGTGTACAGGTTTGTACAATTTTTTACAAGTGTTTACAAGGGTGTACAAGTATGTACAAGAATGTACAAGTTTGTACAAGTGTGTACAAGTTTGTAAAAGGTTGTACATGTGTGTACAAGGGTGTACAAGTGTGTACAAGAGTGCACAAGTGTGTACAAGGGTGTACAGGTTTGTACAAGGTTGTACAAGTGTGTACAAGGGTGTACAAATGTATACAAGGATGTAAAAGTTTGTACAAGTGTGTACAAGTTTGTACAAGGTTGTACAAGTAAGTACAAGTTTGTACAAGAATGTACAAGTGTGTACAAGGTTTTACAATTGTGTAAAAGGTTGTACAAGTGTGTACAAGGTTGTACAAGTGTGTACAAGCTTGTACAAGTGTGTACAAGCTTGTACAAGTGTGTACAAGGTTGTACAAGTGTGTACAAGGTTGTTCAAGTGTGTACATGTTTGTACAAGTGTGTTTAAGTTTGTACAAGGTTGTACAAATGTGTACAAGGGTGTACAAAAGTGTTCAAGGGTGCACAAGTTTGTACAAGGGTGTACAAGTGTGTACAAGCTTGTACAAGTGTGTACAAGCTTGTACAAGTGTGTACAAGCTTGTACAAGTGTGTACAAGGGTGTACAAGTATATACAAGAATGTAAAATTTTGTACAAGTGTGTACAAGGGTGTACAAGTGTGTACAAGGTTGTAAAAGTGTGTACAAGGTTTTACAATTGTGTACAAGGTTGTACAAGTGTGTACAAGGTTGTACAAGTGTGTACGAGGTTGTACAAGTGTGTACAAGGTTGTACAAGTGTGTACAAGGTTGTACAAGTGTGTACAAGGTTGTACAAGTGTACACAAGTTTGTACAAGTGTGTACAAGTTTGTACAAGTGTGTACAAGTTTGTACAAGGTTGTACAAATGTGTACAAGGGTGTACAAAAGTTTACAAGGGTGCACAAGTTTGTACAAGGGTGTACAAGTGTGTACAAGCTTGTACAAGTGTGTAAAAGCTTGTACAAGTGTGTACAAGGGTGTACAGGTTTGTACAAGGTTGTACAAGTGTGTACAAGGGTGTACAAGTATGTACAAGAATGTACAATTTTGTACAAGTGTGTACAAGTTTGTAAAAGGTTGTACAAGTGTGTACAAGGGTGTACAAGTGTGTACAAGGTTGTACAAGTGTGTACAAGCTTGAACAAGTGTGTACAAGGTTGTACAAGTGTGTACAAGGTTGTACAAGTGTGTACAAGGTTGCACAAGTGTGTACAAGAGTGTACAATCGTGTACAAGCTTGTACAAGTGTGTACAAGGGTGTACAGGTTTGTACAAGGTTGTACAAGTGTGTACAAGGTTGTACAAGTGTGTACAAGGGTGTACAAGTTTGTACAAGTGTGTACAAGTTTGTACAAGTGTGTACAAGTTTGTACAAGTTTGTACAAATGTATACAAGGGTGTACAAAAGTGTACAAGGGTGCACAAGTTTGTACAAGGGTGTACAAGTGTGTACAAGCCTGTACAAGTGTGTACAAGCTTGTACAAGTGTGTACAAGTGTGTACAGGTTTGTACAATTTTGTACAAGTGTTTACAAGGGTGTACAAGTATGTACAAGAATGTACAAGTTTGTACCAGTGTGTACAAGTTTGTAAAAGGTTGTACATGTGTGTACAAGGGTGTACAAGTGTGTACAAGGGTGCACAAGTGTGTACAAGGGTGTACAATCGTGTACAAGCTTGTACAAGTGTGTACAAGGGTGTACAGGTTTGTACAAGGTTGTACAAGTGTGTACAAGGGTGTACAAATGTATACAAGGATGTAAAAGTTTGTACAAGTGTGTACAAGTTTGTACAAGGTTGTACAATTAAGTACAAGTTTGTACAAGAATGTACAAGTGTGTACAAGGTTTTACAATTGTGTAAAAGGTTGTACAAGTGTATACAAGCTTGTACAAGTGTGTACAAGGTTGTACAAGTGTGTACAAGGTTGTTCAAGTGTGTACATGTTTGTACAAGTGTGTTTAAGTTTGTACAAGGTTGTACAAATGTGTACAAGGGTGTACAAAAGTGTTCAAGGGTGCACAAGTTTGTACAAGGGTGTACAAGTGTGTACAAGCTTGTACAAGTGTGTACAAGCTTGTACAAGTGTGTACAAGCTTGTACAAGTGTGTACAAGGGTGTACAGGGTTATACAAGGTTGTACAAGTGTGTACAAGGGTGTACAAGTATGTACAAGAATGTAAAATTTTGTACAAGTGTGTACAAGGGTGTACAAGTGTGTACAAGGTTGTACAAGTGTGTACAAGGTTTTACAATTGTGTACAAGGTTGTACAAGTGTGTACAAGGTTGTACAAGTGTGTACGAGGTTGTACAAGTGTGTACAAGGTTGTACAAGTGTGTACAAGGTTGTACAAGTGTGTACAAGTTTGTACAAGTGTGTACAAGTTTGTAAAAGGTTGTACATGTGTGTACAAGGGTGTACAAGTGTGTACAAGGGTGCACAAGTGTGTACAAGGGTGTACAATCGTGTACAAGCTTGTACAAGTGTGTACAAGGGTGTACAGGTTTGTACAAGGTTGTACAAGTGTGTACAAGGGTGTACAAATGTATACAAGGATGTAAAAGTTTGTACAAGTGTGTACAAGTTTGTACAAGGTTGTACAAGTAAGTACAAGTTTGTACAAGAATGTACAAGTGTGTACAAGGTTTTACAATTGTGTAAAAGGTTGTACAAGTGTGTACAAGGTTGTACAAGTGTGTACAAGCTTGTACAAGTGTGTACAAGGTTGTACAAGTGTGTACAAGGTTGAACAAGTGTGTACAAGCTTGTACAAGTGTGTACAAGGTTGTACAAGTGTGTACAAGGTTGTTCAAGTGTGTACATGTTTGTACAAGTGTGTTTAAGTTTGTACAAGGTTGTACAAATGTGTACAAGGGTGTACAAAAGTGTTCAAGGGTGCACAAGTTTGTACAAGGGTGTACAAGTGTGTACAAGCTTGTACAAGTGTGTACAAGCTTGTACAAGTGTGTACAAGCTTGTACAAGTGTGTACAAGCTTGTACAAGTGTGTACAAGCTTGTACAAGTGTGTACAAGGGTGTACAAAAGTGTACAAGGGTGCACAAGTTTGTACAAGGGTGTACAAGTGTGTACAAGCTTGTACAAGTGTGTACAAGGGTGTACAGGTTTGTACAATTTTTTACAAGTGTTTACAAGGGTGTACAAGTATGTACAAGAATGTACAAGTTTGTACAAGTGTGTACAAGTTTGTAAAAGGTTGTACATGTGTGTACAAGGGTGTACAAGTGTGTACAAGAGTGCACAAGTGTGTACAAGGGTGTACAGGTTTGTACAAGGTTGTACAAGTGTGTACAAGGGTGTACAAATGTATACAAGGATGTAAAAGTTTGTACAAGTGTGTACAAGTTTGTACAAGGTTGTACAAGTAAGTACAAGTTTGTACAAGAATGTACAAGTGTGTACAAGGTTTTACAATTGTGTAAAAGGTTGTACAAGTGTGTACAAGGTTGTACAAGTGTGTACAAGCTTGTACAAGTGTGTACAAGCTTGTACAAGTGTGTACAAGGTTGTACAAGTGTGTACAAGGTTGTTCAAGTGTGTACATGTTTGTACAAGTGTGTTTAAGTTTGTACAAGGTTGTACAAATGTGTACAAGGGTGTACAAAAGTGTTCAAGGGTGCACAAGTTTGTACAAGGGTGTACAAGTGTGTACAAGCTTGTACAAGTGTGTACAAGCTTGTACAAGTGTGTACAAGCTTGTGCAAGTGTGTACAAGGGTGTACAGGTTTGTACAAGGTTGTACAAGTGTGTACAAGGGTGTACAAGTATATACAAGAATGTAAAATTTTGTACAAGTGTGTACAAGGGTGTACAAGTGTGTACAAGGTTGTACAAGTGTGTACAAGGTTGCACAAGTGTGTACAAGAGTGTACAATCGTGTACAAGCTTGTACAAGTGTGTACAAGGGTGTACAGGTTTGTACAAGGTTGTACAAGTGTGTACAAGTTTGTACAAGTGTGTACAAGTTTGTACAAGTGTGTACAAGTTTGTACAAGTTTGTACAAATGTATACAAGGGTGTACAAATGTGTACAAGGGTGCACAAGTTTGTACAAGGGTGTACAAGTGTGTACAAGCTTGTACAAGTGTGTAAAAGCTTGTACAAGTGTGTACAAGGGTGTACAGGTTTGTACAAGGTTGTACAAGTGTGTACAAGGGTGTACAAGTATGTACAAGAATGTACAATTTTGTACAAGTGTGTACAAGTTTGTAAAAGGTTGTACAAGTGTGTACAAGGGTGTACAAGTGTGTACAAGGTTGTACAAGTGTGTACAAGCTTGAACAAGTGTGTACAAGGTTGTACAAGTGTGTACAAGGTTGCACAAGTGTGTACAAGAGTGTACAATCGTGTACAAGCTTGTACAAGTGTGTACAAGGGTGTACAGGTTTGTACAAGGTTGTACAAGTGTGTACAAGGTTGTACAGGTTTGTACAAGGTTGTACAAGTGTGTACAAGGTTGTACAAGTGTGTACAAGGGTGTACAAGTTTGTACAAGTGTGTACAAGTTTGTACAAGTGTGTACAAGTTTGTACAAGTTTGTACAAATGTATACAAGGGTGTACAAAAGTGTACAAGGGTGCACAAGTTTGTACAAGGGTGTACAAGTGTGTACAAGCCTGTACAAGTGTGTACAAGCTTGTACAAGTGTGTACAAGGGTGTACAGGTTTGTACAATTTTGTACAAGTGTTTACAAGGGTGTACAAGTATGTACAAGAATGTACAAGTTTGTACAAGTGTGTACAAGTTTGTAAAAGGTTGTACATGTGTGTACATGGGTGTACAAGTGTGTACAAGGGTGCACAAGTGTGTACAAGGGTGTACAATCGTGTACAAGCTTGTACAAGTGTGTACAAGGGTGTACAGGTTTGTACAAGGTTGTACAAGTGTGTACAAGGGTGTACAAATGTATACAAGGATGTAAAAGTTTGTACAAGTGTGTACAAGTTTGTACAAGGTTGTACAATTAAGTACAAGTTTGTACAAGAATGTACAAGTGTGTACAAGGTTTTACAATTGTGTAAAAGGTTGTACAAGTGTGTACAAGGTTGTTCAAGTGTGTACATGTTTGTACAAGTGTGTTTAAGTTTGTACAAGGTTGTACAAATGTGTACAAGGGTGTACAAAAGTGTTCAAGGGTGCACAAGTTTGTACAAGGGTGTACAAGTGTGTACAAGCTTGTACAAGTGTGTACAAGCTTGTACAAGTGTGTACAAGCTTGTACAAGTGTGTACAAGCTTGTACAAGTGTGTACAAGGGTGTACAGGTTTGTACAAGGTTGTACAAGTGTGTACAAGGGTGTACAAGTATGTACAAGAATGTAAAATTTTGTACAAGTGTGTACAAGGGTGTACAAGTGTGTACAAGGTTGTACAAGTGTGTACAAGGTTTTACAATTGTGTACAAGTGTGTACAAGGTTGTACAAGTGTGTACAAGGTTGTACAAGTGTGTACAAAGTTGTACAAGTGTACACAAGTTTGTACAAGTGTGTACAAGTTTGTACAAGTGTGTACAAGTTTGTACAAGGTTGTACAAATGTGTACAAGGGTGTACAAAAGTGTACAAGGGTGCACAAGTTTGTACAAGGGTGTACAAGTGTGTACAAGCTTGTACAAGTGTGTACAAGCTTGTACAAGTGTGTACAAGGGTGTACAGGTTTGTACAAGGTTGTACAAGTGTGTACAACGGTGTACAAGTATGTACAAGAATGTACAATTTTGTACAAGTGTGTACAAGTTTGTAAAAGGTTGTACAAGTGTGTACAAGGTTGTACAAGTGTGTACAAGCTTGAACAAGTGTGTACAAGCTTGAACAAGTGTGTACAAGGTTGTACAAGTGTGTACAAGGTTGTACAAGTGTGTACAAGGTTGCACAAGTGTGTACAAGAGTGTACAATCGTGTACAAGCTTGTACAAGTGTGTACAAGGGTGTACAGGTTTGTACAAGGTTGTACAAGTGTGTACAAGTTTGTACAAGTGTGTACAAGTTTGTACAAGTGTGTACAAGTTTGTACAAGTTTGTACAAATGTATACAAGGGTGTACAAATGTGTACAAGGGTGCACAAGTTTGTACAAGGGTGTACAAGTGTGTACAAGCTTGTACAAGTGTGTACAAGCTTGTACAAGTGTGTACAAGCTTGTACAAGTGTGTACAAGGGTGTACAGGTTTGTACAATTTTGTACAAGTGTTTACAAGGGTGTACAAGTATGTACAAGAATGTACAAGTTTGTACAAGTGTGTACAAGTTTGTAAAAGGTTGTACATGTGTGTACAAGGGTGTACAAGTGTGTACAAGGGTGCACAAGTGTGTACAAGGGTGTACAATCGTGTACAAGCTTGTACAAGTGTGTACAAGGGTGTACAGGTTTGTACAAGGTTGTACAAGTGTGTACAAGGGTGTACAAATGTATACAAGGATGTAAAAGTTTGTACAAGTGTGTACAAGTTTGTACAAGGTTGTACAAGTAAGTACAAGTTTGTACAAGAATGTACAAGTGTGTACAAGGTTTTACAATTGTGTAAAAGGTTGTACAAGTGTGTACAAGGTTGTACAAGTGTGTACAAGCTTGTACAAGTGTGTACAAGGTTGTACAAGTGTGTTCAAGGTTGTACAAGTGTATACAAGCTTGTACAAGTGTGTACAAGGTTGTACAAGTGTGTACAAGGTTGTTCAAGTGTGTACATGTTTGTACAAGTGTGTTTAAGTTTGTACAAGGTTGTACAAATGTGTACAAGGGTGTACAAAAGTGTTCAAGGGTGCACAAGTTTGTACAAGGGTGTACAAGTGTGTACAAGCTTGTACAAGTGTGTACAAGCTTGTACAAGTGTGTACAAGCTTGTACAAGTGTGTACAAGGGTGTACAGGTTTATACAAGGTTGTACAAGTGTGTACAAGGGTGTACAAGTATGTACAAGAATGTAAAATTTTGTACAAGTGTGTACAAGGGTGTACAAGTGTGTACAAGGTTGTACAAGTGTGTACAAGGTTTTACAATTGTGTACAAGGTTGTACAAGTGTGTACAAGGTTGTACAAGTGTGTACGAGGTTGTACAAGTGTGTACAAGGTTGTACAAGTGTGTACAAGGTTGTACAAGTGTGTACAAGTTTGTACAAGTGTGTACAAGTTTGTAAAAGGTTGTACATGTGTGTACAAGGGTGTACAAGTGTGTACAAGGGTGCACAAGTGTGTACAAGGGTGTACAATCGTGTACAAGCTTGTACAAGTGTGTACAAGGGTGTACAGGTTTGTACAAGGTTGTACAAGTGTGTACAAGGGTGTACAAATGTATACAAGGATGTAAAAGTTTGTACAAGTGTGTACAAGTTTGTACAAGGTTGTACAAGTAAGTACAAGTTTGTACAAGAATGTACAAGTGTGTACAAGGTTTTACAATTGTGTAAAAGGTTGTACAAGTGTGTACAAGGTTGTAGGTTGTACAAGTGTGTACAAGGTTGAACAAGTGTGTACAAGCTTGTACAAGTGTGTACAAGGTTGTACAAGTGTGTACAAGGTTGTTCAAGTGTGTACATGTTTGTACAAGTGTGTTTAAGTTTGTACAAGGTTGTACAAATGTGTACAAGGGTGTACAAAAGTGTTCAAGGGTGCACAAGTTTGTACAAGGGTGTACAAGTGTGTACAAGCTTGTACAAGTGTGTACAAGCTTGTACAAGTGTGTACAAGCTTGTACAAGTGTGTACAAGGGTGTACAAAAGTGTACAAGGGTGCACAAGTTTGTACAAGGGTGTACAAGTGTGTACAAGCTTGTACAAGTGTGTACAAGGGTGTACAGGTTTGTACAATTTTTTACAAGTGTTTACAAGGGTGTACAAGTATGTACAAGAATGTACAAGTTTGTACAAGTGTGTACAAGTTTGTAAAAGGTTGTACATGTGTGTACAAGGGTGTACAAGTGTGTACAAGAGTGCACAAGTGTGTACAAGGGTGTACAGGTTTGTACAAGGTTGTACAAGTGTGTACAAGGGTGTACAAATGTATACAAGGATGTAAAAGTTTGTACAAGTGTGTACAAGTTTGTACAAGGTTGTACAAGTAAGTACAAGTTTGTACAAGAATGTACAAGTGTGTACAAGGTTTTACAATTGTGTAAAAGGTTGTACAAGTGTGTACAAGGTTGTACAAGTGTGTACAAGCTTGTACAAGTGTGTACAAGCTTGTACAAGTGTGTACAAGGTTGTACAAGTGTGTACAAGGTTGTTCAAGTGTGTACATGTTTGTACAAGTGTGTTTAAGTTTGTACAAGGTTGTACAAATGTGTACAAGGGTGTACAAAAGTGTTCAAGGGTGCACAAGTTTGTACAAGGGTGTACAAGTGTGTACAAGCTTGTACAAGTGTGTACAAGCTTGTACAAGTGTGTACAAGCTTGTACAAGTGTGTACAAGGGTGTACAAGTATATACAAGAATGTAAAATTTTGTACAAGTGTGTACAAGGGTGTACAAGTGTGTACAAGGTTGTAAAAGTGTGTACAAGGTTTTACAATTGTGTACAAGGTTGTACAAGTGTGTACAAGGTTGTACAAGTGTGTACGAGGTTGTACAAGTGTGTACAAGGTTGTACAAGTGTGTACAAGGTTGTACAAGTGTGTACAAGGTTGTACAAGTGTACACAAGTTTGTACAAGTGTGTACAAGTTTGTACAAGTGTGTACAAGTTTGTACAAGGTTGTACAAATGTGTACAAGGGTGTACAAAAGTTTACAAGGGTGCACAAGTTTGTACAAGGGTGTACAAGTGTGTACAAGCTTGTACAAGTGTGTAAAAGCTTGTACAAGTGTGTACAAGGGTGTACAGGTTTGTACAAGGTTGTACAAGTGTGTACAAGGGTGTACAAGTATGTACAAGAATGTACAATTTTGTACAAGTGTGTACAAGTTTGTAAAAGGTTGTACAAGTGTGTACAAGGGTGTACAAGTGTGTACAAGGTTGTACAAGTGTGTACAAGCTTGAACAAGTGTGTACAAGGTTGTACAAGTGTGTACAAGGTTGTACAAGTGTGTACAAGGTTGCACAAGTGTGTACAAGAGTGTACAATCGTGTACAAGCTTGTACAAGTGTGTACAAGGGTGTACAGGTTTGTACAAGGTTGTACAAGTGTGTACAAGGTTGTACAAGTGTGTACAAGGGTGTACAAGTTTGTACAAGTGTGTACAAGTTTGTACAAGTGTGTACAAGTTTGTACAAGTTTGTACAAATGTATACAAGGGTGTACAAAAGTGTACAAGGGTGCACAAGTTTGTACAAGGGTGTACAAGTGTGTACAAGCCTGTACAAGTGTGTACAAGCTTGTACAAGTGTGTACAAGTGTGTACAGGTTTGTACAATTTTGTACAAGTGTTTACAAGGGTGTACAAGTATGTACAAGAATGTACAAGTTTGTACCAGTGTGTACAAGTTTGTAAAAGGTTGTACATGTGTGTACAAGGGTGTACAAGTGTGTACAAGGGTGCACAAGTGTGTACAAGGGTGTACAATCGTGTACAAGCTTGTACAAGTGTGTACAAGGGTGTACAGGTTTGTACAAGGTTGTACAAGTGTGTACAAGGGTGTACAAATGTATACAAGGATGTAAAAGTTTGTACAAGTGTGTACAAGTTTGTACAAGGTTGTACAATTAAGTACAAGTTTGTACAAGAATGTACAAGTGTGTACAAGGTTTTACAATTGTGTAAAAGGTTGTACAAGTGTGTACAAGGTTGTTCAAGTGTGTACATGTTTGTACAAGTGTGTTTAAGTTTGTACAAGGTTGTACAAATGTGTACAAGGGTGTACAAAAGTGTTCAAGGGTGCACAAGTTTGTACAAGGGTGTACAAGTGTGTACAAGCTTGTACAAGTGTGTACAAGCTTGTACAAGTGTGTACAAGCTTGTACAAGTGTGTACAAGGGTGTACAGGTTTGTACAAGGTTGTACAAGTGTGTACAAGGGTGTACAAGTATGTACAAGAATGTAAAATTTTGTACAAGTGTGTACAAGGGTGTACAAGTGTGTACAAGGTTGTACAAGTGTGTACAAGGTTTTACAATTGTGTACAAGTGTGTACGAGGTTGTACAAGTGTGTACAAGGTTGTACAAGTGTGTACAAGGTTGTACAAGTTTGTACAAGTGTGTACAAGTTTGTACAAGTGTGTACAAGTTTGTACAAGGTTGTACAAATGTGTACAAGGGTGTACAAAAGTGTACAAGGGTGCACAAGTTTGTACAAGGGTGTACAAGTGTGTACAAGTTTGTACAAGGGTGTACAAGTGTGTACAAGCTTGTACAAGTGTGTACAAGCTTGTACAAGTGTGTACAAGGGTGTACAGGTTTGTACAAGGTTGTACAAGTGTGTACAACGGTGTACAAGTATGTACAAGAATGTACAATTTTGTACAAGTGTGTACAAGTTTGTAAAAGGTTGTACAAGTGTGTACAAGGGTGTACAAGTGTGTACAAGGTTGTACAAGTGTGTACAAGCTTGAACAAGTGTGTACAAGGTTGTACAAGTGTGTACAAGGTTGTACAAGTGTGTACAAGGTTGTACAAGTGTGTACAAGGTTTTACAATTGTGTACAAGCTTGTACAAGTGTGTACAAGGGTGTACAGGTTTGTACAAGGTTGTACAAGTGTGTACAAGGTTGTACAAGTGTGTACAAGGTTGTACAAGTTTGTACAAGTGTGTACAAGTTTGTACAAGTGTGTACAAGTTTGTACAAGTTTGTACAAATGTATACAAGGGTGTACAAAAGTGTACAAGGGTGCACAAGTTTGTACAAGGGTGTACAAGTGTGTACAAGCTTGTACAAGTGTGTACAAGCTTGTACAAGTGTGTACAAGGGTGTACAGGTTTGTACAATTTTGTACAAGTGTTTACAAGGGTGTACAAGTATGTACAAGAATGTACAAGTTTGTACAAGTGTGTACAAGTTTGTTAAAGGTTGTACATGTGTGTACAAGGGTGTACAAGTGTGTACAAGGGTGCACAAGTGTGTACAAGGGTGTACAATCGTGTACAAGCTTGTACAAGTGTGTACAAGGGTGTACAGGTTTGTACAAGGTTGTACAAGTGTGTACAAGGGTGTACAAATGTATACAAGGATGTAAAAGTTTGTACAAGTGTGTACAAGTTTGTACAAGGTTGTACAAGTAAGTACAAGTTTGTACAAGAATGTACAAGTGTGTACAAGGTTTTACAATTGTGTAAAAGGTTGTACAAGTGTGTACAAGGTTGTACAAGTGTGTACAAGCTTGTAAAAGTGTGTACAAGGTTGTACAAGTGTGTACAAGGTTGTACAAGTGTGTACAAGCTTGTACAAGTATGTACAAGGTTGTACAAGTGTGTACAAGGTTGTTCAAGTGTGTACATGTTTGTACAAGTGTGTTTAAGTTTGTACAAGGTTGTACAAATGTGTACAAGGGTGTACAAAAGTGTTCAAGTGTGCACAAGTTTGTACAAGGGTGTACAAGTGTGTACAAGCTTGTACAAGTGTGTACAAGCTTGTACAAGTGTGTACAAGCTTGTACAAGTGTGTACAAGGGTGTACAGGTTTGTACAAGGTTGTACAAGCGTGTACAAGGGTGTACAAGTATGTACAAGAATGTAAAATTTTGTACAAGTGTGTACAAGGGTGTACAAGTGTGTACAAGGTTGTACAAGTGTGTACAAGGTTTTACAATTGTGTACAAGGTTGTACAAGTGTGTACAAGGTTGTACAAGTGTGTACGAGGTTGTACAAGTGTGTACAAGGTTGTACAAGTGTGTACAAGGTTGTACAAGTGTGTACAAAGTTGTACAAGTGTACACAAGTTTGTACAAGTGTGTACAAGTTTGTACAAGTGTGTACAAGTTTGTACAAGGTTGTACAAATGTGTACAAGGGTGTACAAAAGTGTACAAGGGTGCACAAGTTTGTACAAGGGTGTACAAGTGTGTACAAGCTTGTACAAGTGTGTACAAGCTTGTACAAGTGTGTACAAGGGTGTACAGGTTTGTACAAGGTTGTACAAGTGTGTACAACGGTGTACAAGTATGTACAAGAATGTACAATTTTGTACAAGTGTGTACAAGTTTGTAAAAGGTTGTACAAGTGTGTACAAGGTTGTACAAGTGTGTACAAGCTTGAACAAGTGTGTACAAGCTTGAACAAGTGTGTACAAGGTTGTACAAGTGTGTACAAGGTTGTACAAGTGTGTACAAGGTTGCACAAGTGTGTACAAGAGGGTACAATCGTGTACAAGCTTGTACAAGTGTGTACAAGGGTGTACAGGTTTGTACAAGGTTGTACAAGTGTGTACAAGTTTGTACAAGTGTGTACAAGTTTGTACAAGTATGTACAAGTTTGTACAAGTTTGTACAAATGTATACAAGGGTGTACAAATGTGTACAAGGGTGCACAAGTTTGTACAAGGGTGTACAAGTGTGTACAAGCTTGTACAAGTGTGTACAAGCTTGTACAAGTGTGTACAAGCTTGTACAAGTGTGTACAAGCTTGTACAAGTGTGTACAAGGGTGTACAGGTTTGTACAATTTTGTACAAGTGTTTACAAGGGTGTACAAGTATGTACAAGAATGTACAAGTTTGTACAAGTGTGTACAAGTTTGTAAAAGGTTGTACATGTGTGTACAAGGGTGTACAATATACGCTACCCAGTACCCCTGTATAGGCCAATCACCGGAGAGTAGGTAGGCAAGATTTAATTTAGAATTATTATTCTTCAACACCAAGCTAACAGCTAAGATGGTGTTTGCTGAGATAACCTATCATTTGGTGTTTCCCCTCAGATGGTAGGATGCTGCACAAATTACTCCAATGCATGGTTATAACAAATTATACTTTTATTCTTCAAAATAATGAAAATGCTTTATAATCTTCCTTATAAATGATACCTAATATTACTATATCAGTAATTAAATGGCAACAGTCTTACTTGGTAAATTTCCTACGATTTGACTGGCTTAAATAGGCTGTGATTCCCAGTTCCTACGGACTATGACTGTTTCAAGTACAGTAGGCCTAATGCTTGAACTCGTCTGTAACAATTTCAAAAGAAATAATAACAGGTAAACTAAAGTAATACTAGTTTCACATAACTGAGGCAAACATAATTAATTTAAGGTGATTTTACAATTTATAAAATATTCTCAGAACATGTGCTTTTTCAATCCAAATGTAACATGAAAGTTGAGTATTTAATATTTGACATTTACAAAGTTATTAACTGACAGACAATCAAAAGAATATATATAATCATAGGTAAAAACATGGCAAACAAGATTATTTACAATACAATACCACATAAATCAATTTTCTTATATTTAAAATGTTTTCTACTTACATTTTCACGAGTTTGTACAATTTTTAAGGGAATCAGCCAACTAAGAAAGATTTGAAGAAACAGCTCATTACAAAAATGACTTTAGTTAATTAACAGCTGTTCTCCAGTTCTGCCAACAAGGTGAAGTGTAATAACAGTCAAACTAGTTAGCCATTGATCATGATATTATATGTACATTATATATTCTGTGAATTAAAATAATTTAAATTTAATTAACATTTCCCTTACATCAGTATAACAAGTGTGTACAAGGGTGCACAAGTGTGTACAAGGGTGTACAATCGTGTACAAGCTTGTACAAGTGTGTACAAGGGTGTACAGGTTTGTACAAGGTTGTACAAGTGTGTACAAGGGTGTACAAATGTATACAAGGATGTAAAAGTTTGTACAAGTGTGTACAAGTTTGTACAAGGTTGTACAAGTAAGTACAAGTTTGTACAAGAATGTACAAGTGTGTACAAGGTTTTACAATTGTGTAAAAGGTTGTACAAGTGTGTACAAGGTTGTACAAGTGTGTACAAGCTTGTACAAGTGTGTACAAGGTTGTACAAGTGTGTTCAAGGTTGTACAAGTGTATACAAGCTTGTACAAGTGTGTACAAGGTTGTACAAGTGTGTACAAGGTTGTTCAAGTGTGTACATGTTTGTACAAGTGTGTTTAAGTTTGTACAAGGTTGTACAAATGTGTACAAGGGTGTACAAAAGTGTTCAAGGGTGCACAAGTTTGTACAAGGGTGTACAAGTGTGTACAAGCTTGTACAAGTGTGTACAAGCTTGTACAAGTGTGTACAAGCTTGTACAAGTGTGTACAAGGGTGTACAGGTTTGTACAAGGTTGTACAAGTGTGTACAAGGGTGTACAAGTATGTACAAGAATGTAAAATTTTGTACAAGTGTGTACAAGGGTGTACAAGTGTGTACAAGGTTGTACAAGTGTGTACAAGGTTTTACAATTGTGTACAAGGTTGTACAAGTGTGTACAAGGTTGTACAAGTGTGTACGAGGTTGTACAAGTGTGTACAAGGTTGTACAAGTGTGTACAAGGTTGTACAAGTGTGTACAAGTTTGTACAAGTGTGTACAAGTTTGTAAAAGGTTGTACATGTGTGTACAAGGGTGTACAAGTGTGTACAAGGGTGCACAAGTGTGTACAAGGGTGTACAATCGTGTACAAGCTTGTACAAGTGTGTACAAGGGTGTACAGGTTTGTACAAGGTTGTACAAGTGTGTACAAGGGTGTACAAATGTATACAAGGATGTAAAAGTTTGTACAAGTGTGTACAAGTTTGTACAAGGTTGTACAAGTAAGTACAAGTTTGTACAAGAATGTACAAGTGTGTACAAGGTTTTACAATTGTGTAAAAGGTTGTACAAGTGTGTACAAGGTTGTACAAGTGTGTACAAGCTTGTACAAGTGTGTACAAGGTTGTACAAGTGTGTACAAGGTTGAACAAGTGTGTACAAGCTTGTACAAGTGTGTACAAGGTTGTACAAGTGTGTACAAGGTTGTTCAAGTGTGTACATGTTTGTACAAGTGTGTACAAGGGTGTACAAGTATGTACAAGAATGTAAAATTTTGTACAAGTGTGTACAAGGGTGTACAAGTGTGTACAAGGTTGTACAAGTGTGTACAAGGTTTTACAATTGTGTACAAGGTTGTACAAGTGTGTACAAGGTTGTACAAGTGTGTACGAGGTTGTACAAGTGTGTACAAGGTTGTACAAGTGTGTACAAGGTTGTACAAGTGTGTACAAGGTTGTACAAGTGTACACAAGTTTGTACAAGTGTGTACAAGTTTGTACAAGTGTGTACAAGTTTGTACAAGGTTGTACAAATGTGTACAAGGTTGTACAAAAGTGTACAAGGGTGCACAAGTTTGTACAAGGGTGTACAAGTGTGTACAAGCTTGTACAATTGTGTACAAGCTTGTACAAGTGTGTACAAGGGTGTACAGGTTTGTACAAGGTTGTACAAGTGTGTACAAGGTTGTACAAGTGTGTACAAGGGTGTAAAAGTTTGTACAAGTGTGTACAAGTTTGTACAAGTGTGTACAAGTTTGTACAAGTTTGTACAAATGTATACAAGGGTGTACAAAAGTGTACAAGGGTGCACAAGTTTGTACAAGGGTGTACAAGTGTGTACAAGCTTGTACAAGTGTGTACAAGCTTGTACAAGTGTGTACAAGGGTGTACAGGTTTGTACAATTTTGTACAAGTGTTTACAAGGGTGTACAAGTATGTACAAGAATGTACAAGTTTGTACAAGTGTGTACAAGTTTGTAAAAGGTTGTACATGTGTGTACAAGGGTGTACAAGTGTGTACAAGGGTGCACAAGTGTGTACAAGGGTGTACAATCGTGTACAAGCTTGTACAAGTGTGTACAAGGGTGTACAGGTTTGTACAAGGTTGTACAAGTGTGTACAAGGGTGTACAAATGTATACAAGGATGTAAAAGTTTGTACAAGTGTGTACAAGTTTGTACAAGGTTGTACAAGTAAGTACAAGTTTGTACAAGAATGTACAAGTGTGTACAAGGTTTTACAATTGTGTAAAAGGTTGTACAAGTGTGTACAAGGTTGTACAAGTGTGTACAAGCTTGTACAAGTGTGTACAAGGTTGTACAAGTGTGTACAAGGTTGTACAAGTGTGTACAAGGTTGTACAAGTGTGTACAAGCTTGTACAAGTGTGTACAAGGTTGTACAAGTGTGTACAAGGTTGTTCAAGTGTGTACATGTTTGTACAAGTGTGTTTAAGTTTGTACAAGGTTGTACAAATGTGTACAAGGGTGTACAAAAGTGTTCAAGTGTGCACAAGTTTGTACAAGGGTGTACAAGTGTGTACAAGCTTGTACAAGTGTGTACAAGCTTGTACAAGTGTGTACAAGCTTGTACAAGTGTGTACAAGGGTGTACAGGTTTGTACAAGGTTGTACAAGTGTGTACAAGGGTGTACAAGTATGTACAAGAATGTAAAATTTTGTACAAGTGTGTACAAGGGTGTACAAGTGTGTACAAGGTTGTACAAGTGTGTACAAGGTTTTACAATTGTGTACAAGGTTGTACAAGTGTGTACAAGGTTGTACAAGTGTGTACGAGGTTGTACAAGTGTGTACAAGGTTGTACAAGTGTGTACAAGGTTGTACAAGTGTGTACAAGGTTGTACAAGTGTACAAAAGTTTGTACAAGTGTGTACAAGTTTGTACAAGTGTGTACAAGTTTGTACAAGGTTGTACAAATGTGTACAAGGGTGTACAAAAGTGTACAAGGGTGCAAAAGTTTGTACAAGGGTGTACAAGTGTGTACAAGCTTGTACAAGTGTGTACAAGCTTGTACAAGTGTGTACAAGGGTGTACAGGTTTGTACAAGGTTGTACAAGTGTGTACAACGGTGTACAAGTATGTACAAGAATGTACAATTTTGTACAAGTGTGTACAAGTTTGTAAAAGGTTGTACAAGTGTGTACAAGGGTGTACAAAAGTGTACAAGGTTGTACAAGTGTGTACGAGCTTGAACAAGTGTGTACAAGGTTGTACAAGTGTGTACAAGGTTGTACAAGTGTGTACAAGGTTGCACAAGTGTGTACAAGAGTGTACAATCGTGTACAAGCTTGTACAAGTGTGTACAAGGGTGTACAGGTTTGTACAAGGTTGTACAAGTGTGTACAAGGTTGTACAAGTGTGTACAAGGGTGTACAAGTTTGTACAAGTGTGTACAAGTTTGTACAAGTGTGTACAAGTTTGTACAAGTTTGTACAAATGTATACAAGGGTGTACAAAAGTGTACAAGGGTGTACAAGTTTGTACAAGGGTGTACAAGTGTGTACAAGCTTGTACAAGTGTGTACAAGCTTGTACAAGTGTGTACAAGCTTGTACAAGTGTGTACAAGGGTGTACAGGTTTGTACAATTTTGTACAAGTGTTTACAAGGGTGTACAAGTATGTACAAGAATGTACAAGTTTGTACAAGTGTGTACAAGTTTGTAAAAGGTTGTACATGTGTGTACAAGGGTGTACAAGTGTGTACAAGGGTGCACAAGTGTGTACAAGGGTGTACAATCGTGTACAAGCTTGTACAAGTGTGTACAAGGGTGTACAGGTTTGTACAAGGTTGTACAAGTGTGTACAAGGGTGTACAAATGTATACAAGGATGTAAAAGTTTGTACAAGTGTGTACAAGTTTGTACAAGGTTGTACAAGTAAGTACAAGTTTGTACAAGAATGTACAAGTGTGTACAAGGTTTTACAATTGTGTAAAAGGTTGTACAAGTGTGTACAAGGTTGTACAAGTGTGTACAAGCTTGTACAAGTGTGTACAAGGTTGTACAAGTGTGTTCAAGGTTGTACAAGTGTATACAAGCTTGTACAAGTGTGTACAAGGTTGTACAAGTGTGTACAAGGTTGTTCAAGTGTGTACATGTTTGTACAAGTGTGTTTTAGTTTGTACAAGGTTGTACAAATGTGTACAAGGGTGTACAAAAGTGTTCAAGGGTGCACAAGTTTGTACAAGGGTGTACAAGTGTGTACAAGCTTGTACAAGTGTGTACAAGCTTGTACAAGTGTGTACAAGCTTGTACAAGTGTGTACAAGCTTGTACAAGTGTGTACAAGGGTGTACAGGTTTGTACAAGGTTGTACAAGTGTGTACAAGGGTGTACAAGTATGTACAAGAATGTAAAATTTTGTACAAGTGTGTACAAGGGTGTACAAGTGTGTACAAGGTTGTACAAGTGTGTACAAGGTTTTACAATTGTGTACAAGGTTGTACAAGTGTGTACAAGGTTGTACAAGTGTGTACGAGGTTGTACAAGTGTGTACAAGGTTGTACAAGTGTGTACAAGGTTGTACAAGTGTGTACAAGTTTGTACAAGTGTGTACAAGTTTGTACAAGGTTGTACAAATAAGACATCCCTCTAAATAACAAGACATCCCTCCAAATATTAAGACATCCCTCTAAATAACAAGACATCCCTCTAAATAACAAGACATCCCTCTAATAAACTAGACATTCCGCTAAATATTAAGACATCCCTCTAAATAACAAGACATCCCTCCAAATACCAAGACATCCCTCTAAATATTAAGACATCCCTCCAAATAACAAGACAACCCTTTAAAAAACAAGACATCCCTCTAAATAACAAGACATCCCTCTAAATAACAAGACATCCCTCTAAATATTAAGACATCCCTCCAAATAACAAGACATCCCTCTAAATATTAAGACATCCCTCTAAATAACAAGACATCCCTCTAAATATTAAGACATCCCTTTAAATAACAAGACATCTCTCTAAATAACAAGACATCCCTCTAAATAACAAGACATCCCACTAAATAACAAGACGTCCCTCTAAATAACAAGACATCCCTTTTAAATAACAAGACATTCCTCTAAATAACAAGACATCCCTCTAAATAACAAGACATCCCTCCAAATAAAAAGGCATCCCTCTAAATAGCAAGACATCCCTCTAAATAACAAGACATCCCTCCAAATAACAAGACATCCCTCTAAATAACAAGACATCCCTCTAAATAACAAGACATCCCTCTAAATAACAAGACATCCCTCTAAAAAACAAGACATCCCTCTAAATATTAAGACATCAATCTAAATAACAAGACATCCCTCCAAATAACAAGACAACCCTCTAAAAAACAAAAAAACCCTCTAAATAACAAGACATCTCTCTAAAAAACAAGACATCCCTCTAAATATCAAGACATCCCTCTAAATAACAAGACATCCATCTATATAACAAGACATTCCTCTAAATATTAAGACATCCCTCTAAATAACAAGATATACCTGTAAATAACAAGACATCCCTCTAAATAACAAGACATCCCATCTAAATTACAACACAACCCTCTAAAAAACAAGACATCCCTCCAAATAACAAGACAACCCTCTAAAAAACAAGACATCCCTCTAAATAACAAGACATCCCTCTAAATAACAAGACATCCCTCTAATAAACTAGACATTCCGCTAAATATTAAGACATCCCTCTAAATAACAAGACATCCCTCTAAATACCAAGACATCCCTCTAAATATTGAGACATCCCTCCAAATAACAAGACAACCCTTTAAAAAACAAGACATCCCTCTAAATAACAAGACATCCCTCTAAATAACAAGACATCCCTCTAAATATTAAGACATCCCTCTAAATAACAAGACATCCCTCTAAATATTAAGACATCCCTTTAAATAACAAGACATCTCTCTAAATAACAAGACATCCCTCTAAATAACAAGACATCCCACTAAATAACAAGACATCCCTCTAAATAACAAGACATCCCTTTTAAATAACAAGACATTCCTCTAAATAACAAGACATCCCTCTAAATAACAAGACATCCCTCCAAATAAAAAGACATCCCTCTAAATAGCAAGACATCCCTCTAATAAACAAGACATTCCGCTAAATATTAAGACATCCCTCTAAATAACAAGACATCCCTCTAAATATTAAGACATCCCTTTAAATAACAAGACATCTCTCTAAATAACAAGACATCCCTCTAAATAACAAGACATCCCACTAAATAACAAGACATCCCTCTAAATAACAAGACATCCCTTTTAAATAACAAGACATTCCTCTAAATAACAAGACATCCCTCTAAATAACAAGACATCCCTCCAAATAAAAAGACATCCCTCTAAATAGCAAGACATCCCTCTAATAAACAAGACATTCCGCTAAATATTAAGACATCCCTCTAAATAACAAGACATCCCATCTAAATTACAAGACAACCCTCGAAAAAACAAGACATCCCTCCAAATAACAAGACAACCCTCTAAAAAACAAGACATCCCTCTAAATAAAAAGACATCTCTCCAAATAACAAGACAACCCTCTAAATAACAAGACATCCCACTAAAAAACAAGACATCCCTCTAAATATTAAGACATCCCTCTAAATAACAAGACATCCCTCCAAATAACAAGACATCCCTCTAAATAACAAGACATCCCACTAAATAACAAGACGTCCCTCTAAATAACAAGACATCCCTTTTAAATAACAAGACATTCCTCTAAATAACAAGACATCCCTCTAAATAACAAGACATCCCTCCAAATAAAAAGACATCCCTCTAAATAGCAAGACATCCCTCTAAATAACAAGACATCCCTCCAAATAACAAGATATCCCTCTAAATAACAAGACATTCCTCCAAATAACAAGACTTCCCTCCAAATAAGAAGACATCCTTCTAAATAACAAGATATCCCTCTAAATACCAAGACATCCCTCCAAATAACAAGACAACCCTTTAAAAAACAAGACATCCCTCTAAATAACAAGACATCCCTCTAAATAACAAGACATCCCTCTAAATATTAAGACATCCCTTCAAATAACTAGACATCCCTCTAAATATTAAGACATCCCTCTAAATAACAAGACATCCCTCTAAATATTAAGACATCCCTTTAAATAACAAGACATCTCTCTAAATAACAAGACATCCCTCTAAATAACAAGACATCCCTCCAAATAACAAGACAACCCTTTAAAAAACAAGACATCCCTCTAAATAACAAGACATCCCTCTAAATAACAAGACATCCCTCTAAATATTAAGACATCCCTTCAAATAACAAGACATCCCTCTAAATATTAAGACATCCCTCTAAATAACAAGACATCCCTCTAAATATTAAGACATCCCTTTAAATAACAAGACATCTCTCTAAATAACAAGACATCCCTCTAAATAACAAGACATCCCTCTAAATATTAAGACATCCCTTTAAATAACAAGACATCCCTCTAAATATTAAGACATTCCTCTAAATAACAAGACATCCCTCTAAATATTAAGACATCCCTTTAAATAACAAGACATCTCTCTAAATATTAAGACATCCCTTTAAATAACAAGACATCTCTCTAAATAACAAGACATCCCTCTAAATAACAAGACATCCCTCTAAATAACAAGACATCCCTTTTAAATAACAAGACATTCCTCTAAATAACAAGACATCCCTTTAAATAACAAGACATCCCTCCAAATAACAAGAAATCCCTCAAAATAGCAAGACATCCCTCTAAATAACAAGACATCCCTCTTAATAACAAGACATCCCTCTAAATAAAAAAACATCCCTCTAAATAACTAGACATTCCTCCAAATACCAAGACATCCCTCTAAATAACAAGACATCCCTCTAAATAAAAAGACATCCCTCTAAATAACTAGACATCCCTCCAAATACCAAGACATCCCTCTAAATAACAAGACATCCCTCTAAATAACAAGATATCCCTCTAAATAACAAGACATTCCTCCAAATAACAAGACTTTCCTCCAAATAAGAAGACATCCCTCTAAATAACAAGACATCCCTCTAAATAACAAGACATCCCTCTAAATAACAAGACATCCCACTAAAAAACAAGACATCCCTCTAAATATTAAGACATCCCTCTAAATAACAAGACATCCCTCCAAATATTAAGACATCCCTCTAAATAACAAGACATCCCTCTAAATAACAAGACATCCCTCTAATAAACTAGACATTCCGCTAAATATTAAGACATCCCTCTAAATAACAAGACATCCCTCCAAATACCAAGACATCTCTCTAAATATTAAGACATCCCTCCAAATAACAAGAAAACCCTTTAAAAAACAAGACATCCCTCTAAATAACAAGACATCGCTCTAAATAACAAGACATCCCTCTAAATATTAAGACATCCCTCCAAATAACAAGACATCCCTCTAAATATTAAGACAACCCTCTAAATAACAAGACATCCCTCTAAATATTAAGACATCCCTTTAAATAACAAGAGATCTCTCTAAATAACAAGACATCCCTCTAAATAACAAGACATCCCACTAAATAACAAGACGTCCCTCTAAATAACAAGACATCCCTTTTAAATAACAAGACATTCCTCTAAATAACAAGACATCCCTCTAAATAACAAGACATCCCTCCAAATAAAAAGACATCCCTCTAAATAGCAAGACATCCCTCTAAATAACAAGACATCCCTCCAAATAACAAGATATCCCTCTAAATAACAAGACATTCCTCCAAATAACAAGACTTCCCTCCAAATAAGAAGACATCCCTCTAAATAACAAGACATCCCTCTAAATAACAAGACATCCCTCTAAATACCAAGACATCCCTCTAAATATTAAGACATCCCTCCAAATAACAAGACAACCCTTTAAAAAACAAGACATCCCTCTAAATAACAAGACATCCCTCTAAATAACAAGACATCCCTCTAAATATTAAGACATCCCTTCAAATAACAAGACATCCCTCTAAATATTAAGACATCCCTCTAAATAACAAGACATCCCTCTAAATATTAAGACATCCCTTTAAATAACAAGACATCTCTATAAATAACAAGACATCCCTCTAAATAACAAGACATCCCTCTAAATATTAAGACATCCCTCCAAATAACAAGACATCCCTCTAAATATTAAGACATCCCTCTAAATAACAAGACATCCCTCTACATATTAAGACATCCCTTTAAATAACAAGACATCTCTCTAAATAACAAGACATCCCTCTAAATAACAAGACATCCCACTAAATAACAAGACATCCCTCTAAATAACAAGACATCCCTTTTAAATAACAAGACATTCCTCTAAATAACAAGACATCCCTCTAAATAACAAGACATCCCTCCAAATAACAAGAAATCCCTCAAAATAGCAAGACATCCCTCTAAATATTAAGACATCCCTTCAAATAACAAGACATCCCTCTAAATAACAAGACATCCCTCTAAATAACAAGACATCCCTCTAAATAAAAAGACATCCCTCTAAATAACTAGACATCCCTCCAAATACCAAGACATCCCTCTAAATAACAAGACATCCCTCTAAATAAAAAGAAATCCCTCTAAATAACTAGACATCCCTCCAAATACCAAGACATCCCTCTAAATAACAAGACATCCCTCTAAATAACAAGACATACCTCCAAATAACAAGACATCCCTCTAAATTATAAGACATCCCTCTTAATAACAAGCATCCCTCCAAATAACAAGACATCCCTCTAAATAACAAGACATCCCTCCAAATATGAAGACATCCCTCCAAATATGAAGACATCCCTCTAAATAACAAGACATCCCTCTAAATAACAAGACATCCCTCTAAATAACAAGACATCTCTCTAAATATTAAGACATCCCTTCAAATAACAAGACATCCCTCTAAATAACAAGACATCCCTCTAAATAACAAGACATCCCTCTAAATAACAAGACATCCCTCTAAATAACAAGACATCCCTCTAAATAACAAGACATCCCTTTTAAATAACAAGACATTCCTCTAAATAACAAGACATCCCTCTAAATAACAAGACATCCCTCCAAATAAAAAGACATCCCTCTAAATATTAAGACATCAATCTAAATAACAAGACATCCCTCCAAATAACAAGACAACCCTCTAAAAAACAAAAAAACCCTCTAAATAACAAGACATCTCTCTAAAAAACAAGACATCCCTCTAAATATCAAGACATCCCTCTAAATAACAAGACATCCATCTATATAACAAGACATTCCTCTAAATATTAAGACATCCCTCTAAATAACAAGACATACCTGTAAATAACAAGACATCCCTCTAAATAACAAGACATCCCATCTAAATTACAAGACAACCCTCTAAAAAACAAGACATCCCTTAAGACATTCCGCTAAATATTAAGACATCCCTCTAAATAACAAGACATCCCTCTAAATACCAAGACATCCCTCTAAATATTAAGACATCCCTCCAAATAACAAGACAACCCTTTAAAAAACAAGACATCCCTCTAAATAACAAGACATCCCTCTAAATAACAAGACATCCCTCTAAATAACAAGACATCCCTCAAAATATTAAGCCATCCCTTCAAATAACAAGACATCCCTCTAAATATTAAGACATCCCTCTAAATAACAAGACATCCCTCTAAATATTAAGACATCCCTTTAAATAACAAGACATCCCTCTAAATAACAAGACATCCCTCTAAATAACAAGACATCCCACTAAATAACAAGACATCCCTCTAAATAACAAGACATCCCTTTTAAATAACAAGACATTCCTCTAAATAACAAGACATCCCTCTAAATAACAAGACATCCCTCTAAATAAAAAGACATCCCTCTAAATAGCAAGACATCCCTCTAATAAACAAGACATTCCGCTAAATATTAAGACATCCCTCTAAATATTAAGACATCCCTTTAAATAACAAGACATCTCTCTAAATAACAAGACATCCCTCTAAATAACAAGACATCCCACTAAATAACAAGACATCCCTCTAAATAACAAGACATCCCTTTTAAATAACAAGACATTCCTCTAAATAACAAGACATCCCTCTAAATAACAAGACATCCCTCCAAATAAAAAGACATCCCTCTAAATAGCAAGACATCCCTCTAATAAACAAGACATTCCGCTAAATATTAAGACATCCCTTTAAATAACAAGACATCCCATCTAAATTACAAGACAACCCTCTAAAAAACAAGACATCCCTCCAAATAACAAGACAACCCTCTAAAAAACAAGACATCCCTCTAAATAAAAAGACATCTCTCCAAATAACAAGACATCCCTCTAAATAACAAGACATCCCATCTAAATTACAAGACAACCCTCTAAAAAACAAGACATCCCTCTAAATAACAAGACATCCCTCTAAATAACAAGACATCCCTCTAAATATTAAGACATCCCTCCAAATAACAAGACATCCCTCTAAATATTAAGACATCCCTCTAAATAACAAGACATCCCTCTAAATATTAAGACATCCCTTTAAATAACAAGACATCTCTCTAAATAACAAGACATCCCTCTAAATAACAAGACATCCCACTAAATAACAAGACGTCCCTCTAAATAACAAGACATCCCTTTTAAATAACAAGACATTCCTCTAAATAACAAGACATCCCTCTAAATAACAAGACATCCCTCCAAATAAAAAGACATCCCTCTAAATAGCAAGACATCCCTCTAAATAACAAGACATCCCTCCAAATAACAAGATATCCCTCTAAATAACAAGACATTCCTCCAAATAACAAGACTTCCCTCCAAATAAGAAGACATCCCTCTAAATAACAAGACATCCCTCTAAATAACAAGACATCCCTCTAAATACCAAGACATCCCTCTAAATATTAAGACATCCCTCCAAATAACAAGACAACCCTTTAAAAAACAAGACATCCCTCTAAATAACAAGACATCCCTCTAAATAACAAGACATCCCTCTAAATAACAAGACATCCCTCTAAATATTAAGACATCCCTTCAAATAACAAGACATCCCTCTAAATATTAAGACATCCCTCTAAATAACAAGACATCCCTCTAAATATTAAGACATCCCTTTAAATAACAAGACATCTCTCTAAATAACAAGACATCCCTCTAAATAACAAGACATCCCTCTAAATATTAAGACATCCCTCCAAATAACAAGACATCCCTCTAAATATTAAGACATCCCTCTAAATAACAAAACATCCCTCTAAATATTAAGACATCCCTTTAAATAACAAGACATCTCTCTAAATAACAAGACATCCCTCTAAATAACAAGACATCTCACTAAAAAACAAGACATCCCTCTAAATAACAAGACATCCCTTTTAAATAACAAGACATTCCTCTAAATAACAAGACATCCCTCTAAATAACAAGACATCCCTCCAAATAACAAGAAATCCCTCAAAAAAGCAAGACATCCCTCTAAATATTAAGACATCCCTTCAAATAACAAGACATCCCTCCAAATAACAAGACATCCCTCTAAATAACAAGACATCCCTCCAAATATGAAGACATCCCTCTAAATAACAAGACATCCCTTTAAATAACAAGACATCCCTCTAAATAACAAGACATCTCTCTAAATATTAAGACATCCCTTCAAATAACAAGACATCCCTCTAAATAACAAGACATCCCTCTAAATATCAAGACATCCCTCTAAATAACAAGACATCCCTCTAAATAACAAGACATCCCTCTAAAAAACAAGACATCCCTCTAAATATTAAGACATCAATCTAAATAACAAGACATCCCTCCAAATAACAAGACAACCCTCTAAAAAACAAAAAAACCCTTTAAATAACAAGACATCTCTCTAAAAAACAAGACATCCCTCTAAATATCAAGACATCCCTCTAAATAACAAGACATCCATCTATATAACAAGACATTCCTCTAAATATTAAGACATCCCTCTAAATAACAAGACATACCTGTAAATAACAAGACATCCCTCTAAATAACAAGACATCCCTTTTAAATAACAAGACATTCCTCTAAATAACAAGACATCCCTCTAAATAACAAGACATCCCTCCAAATAAAAAGACATCCCTCTAAATAGCAAGACATCCCTCTAATAAACAAGACATTCCGCTAAATATTAAGACATCCCTCTAAATAACAAGACATCCCATCTAAATTACAAGACAACCCTCGAAATAACAAGACATCCCTCCAAATAACAAGACAACCCTCTAAAAAACAAGACATCCCTCTAAATAAAAAGACATCTCTCCAAATAACAAGACATCCCTCTAAATAACAAGACATCCCACTAAAAAACAAGACATCCCTCTAAATATTAAGACATCCCTCTAAATAACAAGACATCCCTCCAAATAACAAGACATCCCTCTAAATAACAAGACATCCCACTAAATAACAAGACGTCCCTCTAAATAACAAGACATCCCTTTTAAATAACAAGACATTCCTCTAAATAACAAGACATCCCTCTAAATAACAAGACATCCCTCCAAATAAAAAGACATCCCTCTAAATAGCAAGACATCCCTCTAAATAACAAGACATCCCTCCAAATAACAAGATATCCCTCTAAATAACAAGACATTCCTCCAAATAACAAGACATCCCTTTTAAATAACAAGACATTCCTCTAAATAACAAGACATCCCTCTAAATAACAAGACATCCCTCCAAATAAAAAGACATCCCTCTAAATAGCAAGACATCCCTCTAAATAACAAGACATCCCTCCAAATAACAAGATATCCCTCTAAATAACAAGACATTCCTCCAAATAACAAGACTTCCCTCCAAATAAGAAGACATCCCTCTAAATAACAAGACATCCCTCTAAATAACAAGACATCCCTCTAAATACCAAGACATCCCTCTAAATATTAAGACATCCCTCCAAATAACAAGACAACCCTTTAAAAAACAAGACATCCCTCTAAATAACAAGACATCCCTCTAAATAACAAGACATCCCTCTAAATATTAAGACATCCCTTCAAATAACAAGACATCCCTCTAAATATTAAGACATCCCTCTAAATAACAAGACATCCCTCTAAATATTAAGACATCCCTTTAAATAACAAGACATCTCTCTAAATAACAAGACATCCCTCTAAATAACAAGACATCCCTCTAAATATTAAGACATCCCTCCAAATAACAAGACATCCCTCTAAATATTAAGACATCCCTCTAAATAACAAAACATCCCTCTAAATATTAAGACATCCCTTTAAATAACAAGACATCTCTCTAAATAACAAGACATCCCTCTAAATAACAAGACATCTCACTAAAAAACAAGACATCCCTCTAAATAACAAGACATCCCTTTTAAATAACAAGACATTCCTCTAAATAACAAGACATCCCTCTAAATAACAAGACATCCCTCCAAATAACAAGAAATCCCTCAAAAAAGCAAGACATCCCTCTAAATATTAAGACATCCCTTCAAATAACAAGACATCCCTCCAAATAACAAGACATCCCTCTAAATAACAAGACATCCCTCCAAATATGAAGACATCCCTCTAAATAACAAGACATCCCTCTAAATAACAAGACATCCCTCTAAATAACAAGACATCTCTCTAAATATTAAGACATCCCTTCAAATAACAAGACATCCCTCTAAATAACAAGACATCCCTCTAAATATCAAGACATCCCTCTAAATAACAAGACATCCCTCTAAATAACAAGACATCCCTCTAAAAAACAAGACATCCCTCTAAATATTAAGACATCAATCTAAATAACAAGACATCCCTCCAAATAACAAGACAACCCTCTAAAAAACAAAAAAACCCTTTAAATAACAAGACATCTCTCTAAAAAACAAGACATCCCTCTAAATATCAAGACATCCCTCTAAATAACAAGACATCCATCTATATAACAAGACATTCCTCTAAATATTAAGACATCCCTCTAAATAACAAGACATACCTGTAAATAACAAGACATCCCTCTAAATAACAAGACATCCCTTTTAAATAACAAGACATTCCTCTAAATAACAAGACATCCCTCTAAATAACAAGACATCCCTCCAAATAAAAAGACATCCCTCTAAATAGCAAGACATCCCTCTAATAAACAAGACATTCCGCTAAATATTAAGACATCCCTCTAAATAACAAGACATCCCATCTAAATTACAAGACAACCCTCGAAATAACAAGACATCCCTCCAAATAACAAGACAACCCTCTAAAAAACAAGACATCCCTCTAAATAAAAAGACATCTCTCCAAATAACAAGACATCCCTCTAAATAACAAGACATCCCACTAAAAAACAAGACATCCCTCTAAATATTAAGACATCCCTCTAAATAACAAGACATCCCTCCAAATAACAAGACATCCCTCTAAATAACAAGACATCCCACTAAATAACAAGACGTCCCTCTAAATAACAAGACATCCCTTTTAAATAACAAGACATTCCTCTAAATAACAAGACATCCCTCTAAATAACAAGACATCCCTCCAAATAAAAAGACATCCCTCTAAATAGCAAGACATCCCTCTAAATAACAAGACATCCCTCCAAATAACAAGATATCCCTCTAAATAACAAGACATTCCTCCAAATAACAAGACTTCCCTCCAAATAAGAAGACATCCTTCTAAATAACAAGACATCCCTCTAAATAACAAGACATCCCTCTAAATACCAAGACATCCCTCCAAATAACAAGACAACCCTTTAAAAAACAAGACATCCCTCTAAATAACAAGACATCCCTCTAAATAACAAGACATCCCTCTAAATATTAAGACATCCCTTCAAATAACAAGACATCCCTCTAAATATTAAGACATCTCTCTAAATAACAAGACATCCCTCTAAATATTAAGACATCCCTTTAAATAACAAGACATCTCTCTAAATAACAAGACATCCCTCTAAATAACAAGACATCCCTCTAAATATTAAGACATCCCTCCAAATAACAAGACATCCCTCTAAATATTAAGACATCCCTCTAAATAACAAGACATCCCTCTAAATATTAAGACATCCCTTTAAATAACAAGACATCTCTCTAAATAACAAGACATCCCTCTAAATAACAAGACATCCCTCCAAATAACAAGACAACCCTTTAAAAAACAAGACATCCCTCTAAATAACAAGACATCCCTCTAAATAACAAGACATCCCTCTAAATATTAAGACATCCCTTCAAATAACAAGACATCCCTCTAAATATTAAGACATCCCTCTAAATAACAAGACATCCCTCTAAATATTAAGACATCCCTTTAAATAACAAGACATCTCTCTAAATAACAAGACATCCCTCTAAATAACAAGACATCCCTCTAAATATTAAGACATCCCTCCAAATAACAAGACATCCCTCTAAATATTAAGACATCCCTCTAAATAACAAGACATCCCTCTAAATATTAAGACATCCCTTTAAATAACAAGACATCTCTCTAAATATTAAGACATCCCTTTAAATAACAAGACATCTCTCTAAATAACAAGACATCCCTCTAAATAACAAGACATCCCTCTAAATAACAAGACATCCCTTTTAAATAACAAGACATTCCTCTAAATAACAAGACATCCCTTTAAATAACAAGACATCCCTCCAAATAACAAGAAATCCCTCAAAATAGCAAGACATCCCTCTAAATAACAAGACATCCCTCTAAATAACAAGACATCCCTCTAAATAAAAAGACATCCCTCTAAATAACTAGACATCCCTCCAAATACCAAGACATCCCTCTAAATAACAAGACATCCCTCTAAATAAAAAGACATCCCTCTAAATAACTAGACATCCCTCCAAATACCAAGACATCCCTCTAAATAACAAGACATCCCTCTAAATAACAAGATATCCCTCTAAATAACAAGACATTCCTCCAAATAACAAGACTTCCCTCCAAATAAGAAGACATCCCTCTAAATAACAAGACATCCCTCTAAATAACAAGACATCCCTCTAAATAACAAGACATCCCACTAAAAAACAAGACATCCCTCTAAATATTAAGACATCCCTCTAAATAACAAGACATCCCTCCAAATATTAAGACATCCCTCTAAATAACAAGACATCCCTCTAAATAACAAGACATCCCTCTAATAAACTAGACATTCCGCTAAATATTAAGACATCCCTCTAAATAACAAGACATCCCTCCAAATACCAAGACATCTCTCTAAATATTAAGACATCCCTCCAAATAACAAGAAAACCCTTTAAAAAACAAGACATCTCTCTAAATAACAAGACATCCCTCTAAATAACAACACATCCCACTAAATAACAAGACGTCCCTCTAAATAACAAGACATCCCTTTTAAATAACAAGACATTCCTCTAAATAACAAGACATCCCTCTAAATAACAAGACATCCCTCCAAATAAAAAGACATCCCTCTAAATAGCAAGACATCCCTCTAAATAACAAGACATCCCTCCAAATAACAAGATATCCCTCTAAATAACAAGACATTCCTCCAAATAACAAGACTTCCCTCCAAATAAGAAGACATCCCTCTAAATAACAAGACATCCCTCTAAATAACAAGACATCCCTCTAAATACCAAGACATCCCTCTAAATATTAAGACATCCCTCCAAATAACAAGACAACCCTTTAAAAAACAAGACATCCCTCTAAATAACAAGACATCCCTCTAAATAACAAGACATCCCTCTAAATATTAAGACATCCCTTCAAATAACAAGACATCCCTCTAAATATTAAGACATCCCTCTAAATAACAAGACATCCCTCTAAATATTAAGACATCCCTTTAAATAACAAGACATCTCTCTAAATAACAAGACATCCCTCTAAATAACAAGACATCCCTCTAAATATTAAGACATCCCTCCAAATAACAAGACATCCCTCTAAATAGTAAGACATCCCTCTAAATAACAAGACATCCCTCTAAATATTAAGACATCCCTTTAAATAACAAGACATCTCTCTAAATAACAAGACATCCCTCTAAATAACAAGAAATCCCACTAAATAACAAGACATCCCTCTAAATAACAAGACATCCCTTTTAAATAACAAGACATTCCTCTAAATAACAAGACATCCCTCTAAATAACAAGACATCCCTCCAAATAACAAGAAATCCCTCAAAATAGCAAGACATCCCTCTAAATATTAAGACATCCCTTCAAATAACAAGACATCCCTCTAAATAACAAGACATCCCTCTAAATAACAAGACATCCCTCTAAATAAAAAGACATCCCTCTAAATAACTAGACATCCCTCCAAATACCAAGACATCCCTCTAAATAACAAGACATCCCTCTAAATAAAAAGACATCCCTCTAAATAACTAGACATCCCTCCAAATACCAAGACATCCCTCTAAATAACAAGACATCCCTCTAAATAACAAGACATACCTCCAAATAACAAGACATCCCTCTAAATTATAAGACATCCCTCTTAATAACAAGCATCCCTCCAAATAACAAGACATCCCTCTAAATAACAAGACATCCCTCCAAATATGAAGACATCCCTCCAAATATGAAGACATCCCTCTAAATAACAAGACATCCCTCTAAATAACAAGACATCTCTCTAAATATTAAGACATCCCTTCAAATAACAAGACATCCCTCTAAATAACAAGACATCCCTCTAAATAACAAGACATCCCTCTAAATAACAAGACATCCCTCTAAATAACAAGACATCCCTCTAAATAACAAGACATCCCTTTTAAATAACAAGACATTCCTCTAAATAACAAGACATCCCTCCAAATAAAAAGACATCCCTCTAAATATTAAGACATCAATCTAAATAACAAGACATCCCTCCAAATAACAAGACAACACTCTAAAAAACAAAAAAACCCTCTAAATAACAAGACATCTCTCTAAAAAACAAGACATCCCTCTAAATATCAAGACATCCCTCTAAATAACAAGACATCCATCTATATAACAAGACATTCCTCTAAATATTAAGACATCCCTCTAAATAACAAGACATACCTGTAAATAACAAGACATCCCTCTAAATAACAAGACATCCCATCTAAATTACAAGACAACCCTCTAAAAAACAAGACATCCCTTAAGACATTCCGCTAAATATTAAGACATCCCTCTAAATAACAAGACATCCCTCTAAATACCAAGACATCCCTCTAAATATTAAGACATCCCTCCAAATAACAAGACAACCCTTTAAAAAACAAGACATCCCTCTAAATAACAAGACATCCCTCTAAATAACAAGACATCCCTCTAAATAACAAGACATCCCTCTAAATATTAAGACATCCCTTCAAATAACAAGACATCCCTCTAAATAACAAGACATCCCTCTAAATAACAAGACATCCCTCTAAATATTAAGACATCCCTTTAAATAACAAGACATCTCTCTAAATAACAAGACATCCCTCTAAATAACAAGACATCCCACTAAATAACAAGACATCCCTCTAAATAACAAGACATCCCTTTTAAATAACAAGACATTCCTCTAAATAACAAGACATCCCTCTAAATAACAAGACATCCCTCCAAATAAAAAGACATCCCTCTAAATAGCAAGACATCCCTCTAATAAACAAGACATTCCGCTAAATATTAAGACATCCCTCTAAATATTAAGACATCCCTTTAAATAACAAGACATCTCTCTAAATAACAAGACATCCCTCTAAATAACAAGACATCCCACTAAATAACAAGACATCCCTCTAAATAACAAGACATCCCTTTTAAATAACAAGACATTCCTCTAAATAACAAGACATCCCTCTAAATAACAAGACATCCCTCCAAATAAAAATACATCCCTCTAAATAGCAAGACATCCCGCTAATAAACAAGACATTCCGCTAAATATTAAGACATCCCTCTAAATAACAAGACATCCCATCTAAATTACAAGACAACCCTCTAAATAGCAAGACATCCCTCTAATAAACAAGACATTCCGCTAAATATTAAGACATCCCTCTAAATAACAAGACATCCCATCTAAATTACAAGACAACCCTCTAAAAAAACAAGACATCCCTCTAAATAACAAGACATCCCTCTAAATAACAAGACATCCCTCTAAATATTAAGACATCCCTCCAAATAACAAGACATCCCTCTAAATATTAAGACATCCCTCTAAATAACAAGACATCCCTCTAAATATTAAGACATCCCTTTAAATAACAAGACATCTCTCTAAATAACAAGACATCCCTCTAAATAACAAGACATCCCACTAAATAACAAGACGTCCCTCTAAATAACAAGACATCCCTTTTAAATAACAAGACATTCCTCTAAATAACAAGACATCCCTCTAAATAACAAGACATCCCTCCAAATAAAAAGACATCCCTCTAAATAGCAAGACATCCCTCTAAATAACAAGACATCCCTCCAAATAACAAGATATCCCTCTAAATAACAATACATTCCTCCAAATAACAAGACTTCCCTCCAAATAAGAAGACATCCCTCTAAATAACAAGACACCCCTCTAAATAACAAGACATCCCTCTAAATACCAAGACATCCCTCTAAATATTAAGACATCCCTCCAAATAACAAGACAACCCTTTAAAAAACAAGACATCCCTCTAAATAACAAGACATCCCTCTAAATATTAAGACATCCCTTTAAATAACAAGACATCTCTCTAAATAACAAGACATCCCTCTAAATAACAAGACATCCCTCTAAATATTAAGACATCCCTCCAAATAACAAGACATCCCTCTAAATATTAAGACATCCCTCTAAATAACAAAACATCCCTCTAAATATTAAGACATCCCTTTAAATAACAAGACATCTCTCTAAATAACAAGACATCCCTCTAAATAACAAGACATCTCACTAAAAAACAAGACATCCCTCTAAATAACAAGACATCCCTCTAAATATTAAGACATCCCTCTAAATAACAAGACATCCCTCTAAATATTAAGACATCCCTTTAAATAACAAGACATCTCTCTAAATAACAAGACATCCCTCTAAATAACAAGACATCCCACTAAATAACAAGACATCCCTCTAAATAACAAGACATCCCTTTTAAATAACAAGACATTCCTCTAAATAACAAGACATCCCTCTAAATAACAAGACATCCCTCCAAATAACAAGAAATCCCTCAAAATAGCAAGACATCCCTCTAAATATTAAGACATCCTTTCAAATAACAAGACATCCCTCTAAATAACAAGACATCCCTCTAAATAACAAGACATCCCTCTAAATAAAAAGACATCCCTCTAAATAACTAGACATCCCTCCAAATACCAAGACATCCCTCTAAATAACAAGACATCCCTCTAAATAAAAAGACATCCCTCTAAATAACTAGACATCCCTCCAAATACCAAGACATCCCTCTAAATAACAAGACATCCCTCTAAATAACAAGACATACCTCCAAATAACAAGACATCCCTCTAAATTATAAGACATCCCTCTTAATAACAAGCATCCCTCCAAATAACAAGACATCCCTCTAAATAACAAGACATCCCTCTAAATAACAAGACATCCCTCTAAATAACAAGACATCCCTCTAAATAACAAGACATCCCTTTTAAATAACAAGACATTCCTCTAAATAACAAGACATCCCTCTAAATAACAAGACATCCCTCCAAATAAAAAGACATCCCTCTAAATATTAAGACATCAATCTAAATAACAAGACATCCCTCCAAATAACAAGACAACCCTCTAAAAAACAAAAAAAACCCTCTAAATAACAAGACATCTCTCTAAAAAACAAGACATCCCTCTAAATATCAAGACATCCCTCTAAATAACAAGACATCCATCTATATAACAAGACATTCCTCTAAATATTAAGACATCCCTCTAAATAACAAGACATACCTGTAAATAACAAGACATCCCTCTAAATAACAAGACATCCCATCTAAATTACAAGACAACCCTCTAAAAAACAAGACATCCCTTAAGACATTCCGCTAAATATTAAGACATCCCTCTAAATAACAAGACATCCCTCTAAATACCAAGACATCCCTCTAAATATTAAGACATCCCTCCAAATAACAAGACAACCCTTTAAAAAACAAGACATCCCTCTAAATAACAAGACATCCCTCTAAATAACAAGACATCCCTCTAAATAACAAGACATCCCTCTAAATATTAAGACATCCCTTCAAATAACAAGACATCCCTCTAAATATCAAGACATCCCTCTAAATAACAAGACATCCCTCTAAATATTAAGACATCCCTTTAAATAACAAGACATCTCTCTAAATAACAAGACATCCCTCTAAATAACAAGACATCCCACTAAATAACAAGACATCCCTCTAAATAACAAGACATCCCTTTTAAATAACAAGACATTCCTCTAAATAACAAGACATCCCTCTAAATAACAAGACATCCCTCCAAATAAAAAGACATCCCTCTAAATAGCAAGACATCCCTCTAATAAACAAGACATTCCGCTAAATATTAAGACATCCCTCTAAATATTAAGACATCCCTTTAAATAACAAGACATCTCTCTAAATAACAAGACATCCCTCTAAATAACAAGACATCCCACTAAATAACAAGACATCCCTCTAAATAACAAGACATCCCTTTTAAATAACAAGACATTCCTCTAAATAACAAGACATCCCTCTAAATAACAAGACATCCCTCCAAATAAAAAGACATCCCTCTAAATAGCAAGACATCCCTCTAATAAACAAGACATTCCGCTAAATATTAAGACATCCCTCTAAATAACAAGACATCCCATCTAAATTACAAGACAACCCTCTAAAAAAACAAGACATCCCTCCAAATAACAAGACAACCCTCTAAAAAACAAGACATCCCTCTAAATAAAAAGACATCTCTCCAAATAACAAGACATCCCTCTAAATAACAAGACATCCCATCTAAATTACAAGACAACCCTCTAAAAAAACAAGACATCCCTCTAAATAACAAGACATCCCTCTAAATAACAAGACATCCCTCTAAATATTAAGACATCCCTCCAAATAACAAGACATCCCTCTAAATATTAAGACATCCCTCTAAATAACAAGACATCCCTCTAAATATAAAGACATCCCTTTAAATAACAAGACATCTCTCTAAATAACAAGACATCCCTCTAAATAACAAGACATCCCACTAAATAACAAGACGTCCCTCTAAATAACAAGACATCCCTTTTAAATAACAAGACATTCCTCTAAATAACAAGACATCCCTCTAAATAACAAGACATCCCTCCAAATAAAAAGACATCCCTCTAAATAGCAAGACATCCCTCTAAATAACAAGACATCCCTCCAAATAACAAGATATCCCTCTAAATAACAAGACATTCCTCCAAATAACAAGACTTCCCTCCAAATAAGAAGACATCCCTCTAAATAACAAGACATCCCTCTAAATAACAAGACATCCTTCTAAATACCAAGACATCCCTCTAAATATTAAGACATCCCTCCAAATAACAAGACAACCCTTTAAAAAACAAGACATCCCTCTAAATAACAAGACATCCCTCTAAATATTAAGACATCCCTTTAAATAACAAGACATCTCTCTAAATAACAAGACATCCCTCTAAATAACAAGACATCCCTCTAAATATTAAGACATCCCTCCAAATAACAAGACATCCCTCTAAATATTAAGACATCCCTCTAAATAACAAAACATCCCTCTAAATATTAAGACATCCCTTTAAATAACAAGACATCTCTCTAAATAACAAGACATCCCTCTAAATAACAAGACATCTCACTAAAAAACAAGACATCCCTCTAAATAACAAGACATCCCTTTTAAATAACAAGACATTCCTCTAAATAACAAGACATCCCTCTAAATAACAAGACATCCCTCCAAATAACAAGAAATCCCTCAAAAAAGCAAGACATCCCTCTAAATATTAAGACATCCCTTCAAATAACAAGACATCCCTCCAAATAACAAGACATCCCTCTAAATAACAAGACATCCCTCCAAATATGAAGACATCCCTCTAAATAACAAGACATCCCTCTAAATAACAAGACATCCCTCTAAATAACAAGACATCTCTCTAAATATTAAGACATCCCTTCAAATAACAAGACATCCCTCTAAATAACAAGACATCCCTCTAAATAACAAGACATCCCTCTAAATAACAAGACATCCCTCTAAATAACAAGACATCCCTCTAAAAAACAAGACATCCCTCTAAATATTAAGACATCAATCTAAATAACAAGACATCCCTCCAAATAACAAGACAACCCTCTAAAAAACAAAAAAACCCTTTAAATAACAAGACATCTCTCTAAAAAACAAGACATCCCTCTAAATATCAAGACATCCCTCTAAATAACAAGACATCCATCTATATAACAAGACATACCTGTAAATAACAAGACATCCCTCTAAATAACAAGACATCCCATCTAAATTACAAGACAACCCTCTAAAAAACAAGACATCCCTCCAAATAACAAGACAACCCTCTAAAAAACAAGACATCCCTCTAAATAACAAGACATCCCTCTAAATAACAAGACATCACTCTAAATATTAAGACATCCCTCCAAATAACAAGACAACCCTTTAAAAAACAAGACATCCCTCTAAATAACAAGACATCCCTCTAAATAACAAGACATCCCTCTAAATATTAAGACATCCCTTCAAATAACAAGACATCCCTCTAAATATTAAGACATCCCTCTAAATAACAAGACATCCCTCTAAATATTAAGACATCCCTTTAAATAACAAGACATCTCTCTAAATAACAAGACATCCCTCAAATAACAAGACATCCCACTAAATAACAAGACATCCCTCTAAATAACAAGACATCCCTTTTAAATAACAAGACATTCCTCTAAATAACAAGACATCCCTCTAAATATTAAGACATCCCTCTAAATAACAAGACATCCCTCCAAATAAAAAGACATCCCTCTAAATAGCAAGACATCCCTCTAATAAACAAGACATTCCGCTAAATATTAAGACATCCCTCTAAATAACAAGACATCCCATCTAAATTTCAAGAAAACCCTCTAAAAAACAAGACAACCCTCTAAAAAACAAGACATCCCTCTAAATAAAAAGACATCTTAGACACAAGTGTGTACAAGGTTGTACAAGTGTGTACAAGGTTGTACAAGTGTGTACAAGGGTGTACAAGTTTGTACAAGTGTGTACAAGTTTGTACAAGTGTGTACAAGTTTGTACAAGGTTGTACAAATGTATACAAGGGTGTACAAAAGTGTACAAGGGTGCACAAGTTTGTACAAGGGTGTACAAGTGTGTACAAGCTTGTAGAAGTGTGTACAAGCTTGTACAAGTGTGTACAAGGGTGTACAGGTTTGTACAAGGTTGTACAAGTGTTTACAAGGGAGTACAAGTATGTACAAGAATGTACAAGTTTGTACAAGTGTGTACAAGTGTGTACAAGGTTGTACAAGTGTGTACAAGGTTGTACAAGTGTGTACAAGGTTGTACAAGTGTGTACAAGGTTGTACAAGTGTGTACAATGTTGAACAAGTGTGTACAAAGGTGTACAAGTGTGTACAAGGTTGTACAAGTGTGTACAAGGTTGTACAAGTGTGTACAAGGTTGTACAAGTGTGTACAAGGTTGTACAAGGTTGTACAATTGTGTACAAGGTTGTACAAGTGTTTACAAGAGTGTACAAGTATGTACAAGAATGTACAATTTTGTACAAGTGTGTACAAGTTTGTAAAAGGTTGTACAAGTGTGTACAAGGGTGTACAAGTGTGTACAAGGGTGCACAAGTGTGTACAATGGTGTACAATCGTGTACAAGCTTGTACAAGTTTGTACAAGGGTGTACAGGTTTGTACAAGGTTGTACAAGTGTGTACAAGGTTGTACAAGTGTGTACAAGGGTGTACAAGTTTGTACAAGTGTGTACAAGTTTGTACAATTGTGTACAAGTTTGTACAAGGTTGAACAAATGTATACAAGGGTGTACAAAAGTGTACAAGGGTGCACAAGTTTGTACAAGGGTGTACAAGTGTGTACAAGCTTGTACAAGTGTGTACAAGCTTGTACAAGTGTGTACAAGGGTGTACAGGTTTGTACAAGGTTGTACAAGTGTTTACAAGGGTGTACAAGTATGCACAAGAATGTACAAGTTTGTACAAGTGTGTACAAGTTTGTAAAAGGTTGTACAAGTGTATACAAGGGTGTACAAGTGTGTACAAGGGTGCACAAGTGTGTACAAGGGTGTACAATCTTGTACAAGCTTGTACAAGTGTGTACAAGGGTGTACAGGTTTGTACAAGGTTGTACAAGTGTGTACAAGGGTGTACAAATGTGTACAAGGATGTAAAAGTTTGTACAAGTGTGTACAAGTTTGTACAAGGTTGTACAAGTAAGTACAAGTTTGTACAAGAATGTACAAGTGTGTACAAGGGTGTACAAATGTGTACAAGGATGTAAAAGTTTGTACAAGTGTGTACAAGTTTGTACAAGGTTGTACAAGTAAGTACAAGTTTGTACAAGAATGTACAAGTGTGTACAAGGTTTTACAATTGTGTAAAATGTTGTACAAGTGTGTACAAGGTTGTACAAGTGTGTACAAGGTTGTACAAGTGTGTACAAGGTTGTACAAGTGTGTACAAGTTTGTACAAGTGTGTACAAGGTTGTACAAGTGTGTACAAGGTTGTACAAGTGTGTACAAGGTTGTACAAGTGTGTACAAGGTTGTACAAGTGTGTACAAGGGTGCACAAGTGTGTACAAGGGTGTACAATCGTGTACATGCTTGTACAAGTTTTTACAAGGTTGTACAAGTGTGTACAAGGTTGTACAAGTGTGTACAAGGTTGTACAAACGTGTACAAGGTTGTACAAGTGTGTACAAGGTTGTACAAGTGTGTACAAGGTTGTATAAGTGTGTACAAAGGTGTACAAGTGTGTACAAGGTTGTACAAGTGTGTACAAGGTTGTACAAGTGTGTACATGGTTGTACAAGGTTGTACAATTGTGTACAAGGTTGTACAAGTGTGTACAAGGTTGTACAAGTGTGTAGAAGGGTGTACAAGTTTGTACAAGTGTGTACAAGTTTGTACAAGTGTGTACAAGTTTGTACAAGGTTGTACCAATGTATACAAGGGTGTACAAAAGTGTACAAGGGTGCACAAGTTTGTACAAGGGTGTACAAGTGTGTACAAGCTTGTACAAGTGTGTACAAGCTTGTACAAGTGTGTACAAGCTTGTACAAGTGTGTACAAGCTTGTACAAGTGTGTACAAGGGTGTACAAAAGAATGTACAAGTTTGTACAAGTGTGTACAAGGGTGTACAAAAGAATGTACAAGTTTGTACAAGTGTGTACAAGTTTGTAAAAGGTTGTACAAGTGTGTACAAGGTTGTACAAGTGTGTACAAGGTTGTATCATAGTGTACAAGGTTGTACAAGTGTGTACAAAGGTGTACAAGTGTGTACAAGGTTGTACAAGTGTGTACAAAGTTGTACAAGTGTGTACATGGTTGTACAAGGTTGTACAATTGTGTACAAGGTTGTACAAGTGTGTACAAGGGTGCACAAGTTTGTACAAGGGTGTACAAGTGTGTACACGCTTGTACAAGTGTGTACAAGCTTGTACAAGTGTGTACAAGTGTGTACAAGTTTGTACAAGGTTGTACAAGTGTTTACAAGGGTGTACAAGTATGTACAAGAATGTTCAAGTTTGTACAAGTGTGTACAAGTTTGTAAAAGGTTGTACAAGTGTGTACAAGGGTGTACAAGTGTGTACAAGGGTGCACAAGTGTGTACAAGGGTGTACAATCGTGTACAAGCTTGTACAAGTGTGTACAAGGGTGTACAGGTTTGTACAAGTTTGTACAAGTGTGTACAAGGGTGTACAAATGTGTACAAGGATGTAAAAGTTTGTAAAAGTGTGTACAAGTTTGTACAAGGTTGTACAAGTAAGTACAAGTTTGTACAAGAATGTACAAGTGTGTACAAGGTTTTACAATTGTGTAAAAGGTTGTACAAGTGTGTACAAGGTTGTACAAGTGTGTACAAGGTTGTACAAGTGTGTACAAGCTTGTACAAGTGTGTACAAGGTTGTACAAGTGTGTACAAGGTTGTACAAGTGTGTACAAGGTTGTACAAGTGTGTACAAGTTTGTTCAAGTGTGTACAAGTTTGTACAAGGTTGTACAAATGTGTACAAAGGTGTACAAAAGTGTACAAGGGTGCACAAGTTTGTACAAGGGTGTACAAGTGTGTACAAGTTTGTACAAGTGTGTACAAGCTTGTACAAGGGTTTACAGGTTTGTACAAGGTTGTACAAGTGTGTACAAGGGTGTACAAGTATGTACAAGAATGTACAAGTTTGTACAAGTGTGTACAAGAGTGTACAAGTATGTACAAGAATGTACAAGTTTGTACAAGTGTGTACAAGGGTGTACAAATGTGTACAAGGATGTAAAAGTTTGTACAAGTGTGTACAAGTTTGTAGTAGGTTGTACAAGGTTGTACAAGTGTGTACAAGGTTGTACAAGTGTGTACAAGGTTGTACAAGTGTGTACAAGGTTGTACAAGTGTGTACAAGGTTGTACAAGTGTGTACAAGGTTGTACAAGTGTGTACAAGGTTGTACAAGTGTGTACAAGGTTGTACAAGTGTGTACAAGGTTGTACAAGTGTGTACAAGGGTTCACAAGTGTGTACAAGGGTGTACAATCGTGTACAAGCTTGTACAATCGTGTACAAGCTTGTACAAGTGTGTACAAGGGTTTACAGGTTTGTACAAGGTTGTACAAGTGTGTACAAGGGTGTACAAATGTGTACAAGGATGTAAAAGTTTATACAAGTGTGTACAAGTTTGTACAAGGTTGTTTAAGTGTGTACAATGTTTTACAATTGTGTACAAGGTTGTACAAGTGTGTACAAGGTTGTACAAGTGTGTACAAGGATGTACAAGTGTGTACAAGGTTGTACAAGTGTGTACAAGTTTGTACAAGTGTGTACAAGTTTGTACAAGGTTGTACAAATGTGTACAAGGGTGTACAAAAGTGTACAAGGGTGCACAAGTTTGTACAAGGGTGTACAAGTGTGTACAAGGGTGTACAGGTTTGCACAAGGTTGTACAAGTATGTACAAGCTTGAACAAGTGTGTACAAGGTTGTACAAGTGTTTACAAGGTTGTACAAGTGTGTACAAGGTTGCACAAGTGTGTACAAGGTTGCACAAGTGTGTACAAGAGTGTACAATCGTGTACAAGCTTGTACAAGTGTGTACAAGGGTGTACATGTTTGTACAAGGTTGTACAAGGTTGTACAATTGTGTACAAGGTTGTACAAGTGTTTACAAGAGTGTACAAGTATGTACAAGAATGTACAAGTTTGTACAAGTGTGTACAAGTTTGTAAAAGGTTGTACAAGTGTGTACAAGGGTGTACAAGTGTGTACAAGGGTGCACAAGTGTGTACAAGGGTGTACAATCGTGTACAAGCTTGTACAAGTTTGTACAAGGGTGTACAGGTTTGTACAAGGTTGTACAAGTGTGTACAAGGTTGTACAAGTGTGTACAAGGGTGTACAAGTTTGTACAAGTGTGTACAAGTTTGTACAATTGTGTACAAGTTTGTACAAGGTTGAACAAATGTATACAAGGGTGTACAAAAGTGTACAAGGGTGCACAAGTTTGTACAAGGGTGTACAAGTGTGTACAAGCTTGTACAAGTGTGTACAAGCTTGTACAAGTGTGTACAAGGGTGTACAGGTTTGTACAAGGTTATACAAGTGTTTACAAGGGTGTACAAGTATGCACAAGAATGTACAAGTTTGTACAAGTGTGTACAAGTTTGTAAAAGGTTGTACAAGTGTATTTAAGGGTGTACAAGTGTGTACAAGGGTGCACAAGTGTGTACAAGGGTGTACAATCTTGTACAAGCTTGTACAAGTGTGTACAAGGGTGTACAGGTTTGTACAAGGTTGTACAAGTGTGTACAAGGGTGTACAAATGTGTACAAGGATGTAAAAGTTTGTACAAGTGTGTACAAGTTTGTACAAGGTTGTACAAGTAAGTACAAGTTTGTACAAGAATGTACAAGTGTGTACAAGGTTTTACAATTGTGTAAAATGTTGTACAAGTGTGTACAAGGTTGTACAAGTGTGTACAAGGTTGTACAAGTGTGTACAAGGTTGTACAAGTGTGTACAAGTTTGTACAAGTGTGTACAAGGTTGTACAAGTGTGTACAAGGTTGTACAAGTGTGTACAAGGTTGTACAAGTGTGTACAAGGTTGTACAAGTGTGTACAAGGGTGCACAAGTGTGTACAAGGGTGTACAATCGTGTACATGCTTGTACAAATTTTTACAAGGTTGTACAAGTGTGTACAAGGTTGTACAAGTGTGTACAAGGTTGTACAAACGTGTACAAGGTTGTACAAGTGTGTACAAGGTTGTACAAGTGTGTACAAGGTTGTATAAGTGTGTACAAAGGTGTACAAGTGTGTACAAGGTTGTACAAGTGTGTACAAGGTTGTACAAGTGTGTACATGGTTGTACAAGGTTGTACAATTGTGTACAAGGTTGTACAAGTGTGTACAAGGTTGTACAAGTGTGTAGAAGGGTGTACAAGTTTGTACAAGTGTGTACAAGTTTGTACAAGTGTGTACAAGTTTGTACAAGGTTGTACCAATGTATACAAGGGTGTACAAAAGTGTACAAGGGTGCACAAGTTTGTACAAGGGTGTACAAGTGTGTACAAGCTTGTACAAGTGTGTACAAGCTTGTACAAGTGTGTACAAGGGTGTACAAAAGAATGTACAAGTTTGTACAAGTGTGTACAAAAGAATGTACAAGTTTGTACAAGTGTGTACAAGTTTGTAAAAGGTTGTACAAGTGTGTACAAGGTTGTACAAGTGTGTACAAGGTTGTATCATAGTGTACAAGGTTGTACAAGTGTGTACAAAGGTGTACAAGTGTGTACAAGGTTGTACAAGTGTGTACAAAGTTGTACAAGTGTGTACATGGTTGTACAAGGTTGTACAATTGTGTACAAGGTTGTACAAGTGTGTACAAGGGTGCACAAGTTTGTACAAGGGTGTACAAGTGTGTACAAGCTTGTACAAGTGTGTACAAGCTTGTACAAGTGTGTACAAGTGTGTACAAGTTTGTACAAGGTTGTACAAGTGTTTACAAGGGTGTACAAGTATGTACAAGAATGTTCAAGTTTGTACAAGTGTGTACAAGTTTGTAAAAGGTTGTACAAGTGTGTACAAGGGTGTACAAGTGTGTACAAGGGTGCACAAGTGTGTACAAGGGTGTACAATCGTGTACAAGCTTGTACAAGTGTGTACAAGGGTGTACAGGTTTGTACAAGGTTGTACAAGTGTGTACAAGGGTGTACAAATGTGTACAAGGATGTAAAAGTTTGTAAAAGTGTGTACAAGTTTGTACAAGGTTGTACAAGTAAGTACAAGTTTGTACAAGAATGTACAAGTGTGTACAAGGTTTTACAATTGTGTAAAAGGTTGTACAAGTGTGTACAAGGTTGTACAAGTGTGTACAAGGTTGTACAAGTGTGTACAAGCTTGTACAAGTGTGTACAAGGTTGTACAAGTGTGTACAAGGTTGTACAAGTGTGTACAAGGTTGTACAAGTGTGTACAAGGTTGTACAAGTGTGTACAAGTTTGTTCAAGTGTGTACAAGTTTGTACAAGGTTGTACAAATGTGTACAAGGGTGTACAAAAGTGTACAAGGGTGCACAAGTTTGTACAAGGGTGTACAAGTGTGTACAAGTTTGTACAAGTGTGTACAAGCTTGTACAAGGGTTTACAGGTTTGTACTAGGTTGTAGAAGTGTGTACAAGGGTGTACAAGTATGTACAAGAATGTACAAGTTTGTACAAGTGTGTACAAGAGTGTACAAGTATGTACAAGAATGTACAAGTTTGTACAAGTGTGTACAAGGGTGTACAAATGTGTACAAGGATGTAAAAGTTTGTACAAGTGTGTACAAGTTTGTAGTAGGTTGTACAAGGTTGTACAAGTGTGTACAAGGTTGTACAAGTGTGTACAAGGTTGTACAAGTGTGTACAAAGTTGTACAAGTGTGTACAAGGTTGTACAAGTGTGTACAAGGTTGTACAAGTGTGTACAAGGTTGTACAAGTGTGTACAAGGTTGTACAAGTGTGTACAAGGGTTCACAAGTGTGTACAAGGGTGTACAATCGTGTACAAGCTTGTACAATCGTGTACAAGCTTGTACAAGTGTGTACAAGGGTTTACAGGTTTGTACAAGGTTGTACAAGTGTGTACAAGGGTGTACAAATGTGTACAAGGATGTAAAAGTTTATACAAGTGTGTACAAGTTTGTACAAGGTTGTTTAAGTGTGTACAATGTTTTACAATTGTGTACAAGGTTGTACAAGTGTGTACAAGGTTGTACAAGTGTGTACAAGGATGTACAAGTGTGTACAAGGTTGTACAAGTGTGTACAAGTTTGTACAAGTGTGTACAAGTTTGTACAAGGTTGTACAAATGTGTACAAGGGTGTACAAAAGTGTACAAGGGTGCACAAGTTTGTACAAGGGTGTACAAGTGTGTACAAGGGTGTACAGGTTTGCACAAGGTTGTACAAGTGTGTATAAGCTTGAACAAGTGTGTACAAGGTTGTACAAGTGTTTACAAGGTTGTACAAGTGTGTACAAGGTTGCACAAGTGTGTACAAGGTTGCACAAGTGTGTACAAGAGTGTACAATCGTGTACAAGCTTGTACAAGTGTGTACAAGGGTGTACATGTTTGTACAAGGTTGTACAAGTGTGTACAAGGTTTTACAATTGTGTACAAGGTTGTACAAGTGTGTACAAGGTTGTACAAGTGTGTACAAGGTTGTACAAGTGTGTACAAGCTTGTACAAGTGTGTACAAGGTTGTACAAGTGTGTACATGGTTGTTCAAGTGTGTACATGTTTGTACAAGTGTGTTTAAGTTTGTACAAGGTTGTACAAATGTGTACAAGGGTGTACAAAAGTGTACAAGGGTGCACAAGTTTGTACAAGGGTGTACAAGTGTGTACAAGCTTGTACAAGTGTGTACAATGGTGTACAGGTTTGTACTAGGTTGTACAAATGTGTACAAGGATGTACAAGTATGTACAAGAATGTACAATTTTGTACAAGTGTGTACAAGTTTGTAAAAGGTTGTACAAGTGTGTACAAGGGTGAACAAGTGTGTACAAGGTTGTACAAGTGTGTACAAGCTTGTACAAGTGTGTACAAGCTTGTACAAGTGTGTACAAGGGTGTACAAGTGTGTACAAGTTTGTACAATTGTGTACAAGTTTGTACAAGGTTGTACAAATGTATACAAGGGTGCACAAGTGTGTACAAGGGTGTACAATCGTGTACAAGCTTGTACAAGTGTGTACAAGGGTGTACAGGTTTGTACAAGGTTGTACAAGTGTGTACAAGGGTGTACAAATGTGTACAAGGATGTAAAAGTTTGTACAAGGTTGTACAAGTGTGTACAAGGTTGTACAAGTGTGTACAAGTTTGTTCAAGTGTGTACAAGTTTGTACAAGGTTGTACAAATGTGTACAAGGGTGTACAAAAGTGTACAAGGGTGCACAAGTTTGTACAAGGGTGTACAAGTGTGTACAAGCTTGTACAAGTTTGTACAAGCTTGTACAAGGGTTTACAGGTTTGTACAAGGTTGTACAAGTGTGTACAAGGGTGTACAAGTATGTACAAGAATGTACAAGTTTGTACAAGTGTGTACAAGGGTGTACAAGTATGTACAAGAATGTACAAGTTTGTACAAGTGTGTACAAGGATGTACAAATGTGTACAAGGATGTAAAAGTTTGTACAAGTGTGTACAAGTTTGTACAAGGTTGTACAAGGTTGTACAAGTGTGTACAAGGTTGTACAAGTGTGTACAAGGTTGTACAAGTGTGTACAAGGTTGTACAAGTGTGTACAAGGTTGTACAATCGTGTACAAGCTTGTACAATCGTGTACATGCTTGTTTCAAGTTTGTACAAGGGTTTACAGGTTTGTACAAGGTTGTACAAGTGTGTACAAGGTTGTACAAGTGTGTACAAGGTTGTACAAGTGTGTACAAGGTTGTATAAGTGTGTACAAGGTTGAAAAAGTGTGTACAAGGTTGTACAAGTGTGTACAAGGGTGTACAAGTGTGTACAAGGTTGTACAAGTTTTTACAAGGTTGTACAAGTGTGTACAAGGTTGTACAAGTGTGTACAAGGTTGTACAAGTGTGTACAAGGTTGTACAAGGTTGTACAATTGTGTACAAGGTTGTACAAGTGTGTACAAGGTTGTACAAGTGTGTACAATGTTGTACAAGTGTGTACAAGGGTGTACAAGTTTGTACAAGTGTGTACAAGGTTTTACAAGTGTGTACAAGGGTGTACAAGTTTGTACAAGTGTGTACAAGTTTGTACAATTGTGTACAAGTTTGTACAAGTTTGTACAAATGTATACAAGGGTGCACAAGTGTGTACAAGGGTGTACAATCGTGTACAAGCTTGTACAAGTGTGTACAAGGGTGTACATGTTTGTACAAGGTTGTACAAGTGTGTACAAGGGTGTACAAATGTGTACAAGGATGTAAAAGTTTGTACAAGTGTGTACAAGTTTGTACAAGGTTGTACAAGTAAGTACAAGTTTGTACAAGAATGTACAAGTGTGTACAAGGTTTTACAATTGTGTAAAAGGTTGTACAAGTGTGTACAAGGTTGTACAAGCGTGTACAAGGTTGTACAAGTGTGTACAAGGTTGTACAAGTGTGTACAAGGTTGTACAAGTGTGTACAAGTTTGTTCAAGTGTGTACAAGTTTGTTCAAGTGTGTACAAGTTTGTACAAGGTTGTACAAATGTGTTCAAGGGTGTACAAAAGTGTACAAGGGTGCACAAGTTTGTACAAGGGTGTACAAGTGTGTACAAGCTTGTACAAGTGTGTACAAGCTTGTACAAGGGTTTACAGGTTTGTACAAGGTTGTACAAGTGTGTACAAGGGTGTACAAGTATGTACAAGAATGTACAAGTTTGTACAAGTGTGTACAAGAGTGTACAAGTATGTACAAGAATGTACAAGTTTGTACAAGTGTGTACAAGGATGTACAAATGTGTACAAGGATGTAAAAGTTTGTACAAGTGTGTACAAGTTTGTACAAGGTTGTACAAGGTTGTACAAGTGTGTACAAGGTTGTACAAGTGTGTACAAGGTTGTACAAGTGTGTACAAGGTTGTACAAGTGTGTACAAGGTTGTACAAGTGTGTACAAGGATGCACAAGTGTGTACAAGGGTGTACAATCGTGTACAAGCTTGTACAATCGTGTACATGCTTGTTTCAAGTTTGTACAAGGGTTTACAGGTTTGTACAAGGTTGTACAAGTGTGTACAAGGGTGTACAAGTATGTACAAGAATGTACAAGTTTGTACAAGTGTGTACAAGGGTGTACAAATGTGTACAAGGATGTAAAAGTTTGTACAAGTGTGTACACACTTGTACAACCTTGTACACACTTGTACAACCTTGTACACACTTTTTCAACCTTGTACACACTTATACAACCTTGTACACACTTGTACAACCTTGTACACACTTGTACAACCTTGTACACACTTGTACAACCTTGTACACACTTGTACAACCTTGTAAAAACTTGTACAACCTTGTACACACTTGTACACCCTTGTACACACTTGTACAAGCTTGTACACACTTGTACAACCTTGTACACACTTGTTCACCCTTGTACACACTTGTACAACCTTTTACAAACTTGTACACACTTGTACAAAATTGTACATTCTTGTACATACTTGTACATCCTTGTACACATTTGTACAACTTTGTACAAACCTGTACACCCTGTACACACTTGTACAAGCTTGTACACACTTGTACACCCTTGTACAAACTTGTGCACCCTTGTACACTTTTGTACACCCTTGTACACATTTGTACAACCTTGTACAAACTTAAACACACTTGTACAAACATGTACACACTTGAACAACCATGTACACACTTGTACAACCTTGTACACACTTGTACAAGCTTGTACACACTTGTACAAACTTGTACACACTTGTACAACCTTGTACACACTTGTACAACCTTGTACACAATTGTAAAACCTTGTACACACTTGTACAACCTTGTACAAACCTGTACACCCTTGTACACACTTGTACAAGCTTGTACACGATTGTACACCCTTGTACACACTTGTACACCCTTGTACAAACTTGTGCACCCTTGTACACTTTTGTACACCCTTGTACACATTTGTACAACCTTGTACAAACTTGTACACACTTGTACAAACTTGTACACACTTGTACAACCTTGTACACACTTGTACAACCTTGTACACACTTGTACAACCTTGTACAACCTTGTACAAACTTGTACACACTTGTACAAACTTTTACATCCTTGTACACATTTGTACACCCTTGTACACACTTGTACAAACTTGTACATTCTTGTACATACTTGTACACCCTTGTACACACTTGTACAACCTTACAAACCTGTAAACCCTTGTACAAACTTGAAACAAGCATGTACACGATTGTACAAGCTTGTACACGATTGTACACCCTTGTACACACTTGTGCACCCTTGTACACACTTGTACAACCTTGTACACACTTGTACAACCTTGTACACACTTGTACAACCTTGTACACACTTGTACAACCTTGTACACACTTGTACAACCTTGTACAACCTTGTACAAACTTGTACACACTTGTACAAACTTTTACATCCTTGTACACATTTGTACATCCTTGTACACACTTGTACAAACTTGTACATTCTTGTACATACTTGTACACCCTTGTACACACTTGTACAAACTTGTACATTCTTGTACATACTTGTACACCCTTGTACACACTTGTACAACCTTGTACAATCCTGTAAACCCTTGTACAAGCTTGTACACACTTGTACAAGCTTGTACACACTTGTACACCCTTGTACAAACTTGTGCACCCTTGTACACTTTTGTACACCCTTGTACACATTTGTACAACCTTGTACAAACTTGTACACACTTGAACAAACTTGTACACACTTGTACAACCTTGTACACACTTGTACAACCTTGTACACACTTGTACAACCTTGTACACGCTTGTACAACCTTGTACACACTTGTACAACCTTTTACACAATTGTAAAACCTTGTACACACTTGTACATTCTTGTACAAACTTGTACTTACTTGTACAAACTTGTACTTACTTGTACACACTTGTACAAACTTTTACATCCTTGTACACATTTGTACACCCTTGTACACACTTGTACAACCTTGTACAAACCTGTACACCCTTGTACACACTTGTACAAGCTTGTACACGATTGTACACCCTTGTACACACTTGTGCACCCTTGTATACATTTGTACAACCTTGTACAAACTTGTACACAATTGTACAAACTTGTACACACTTGTACAAACTTGTACACCCTTGTACACACTTGTACAACCTTGTACACACTTGTACAAACTTGTACACCCTTGTACACACTTGTACAACCTTGTACACACTTGTACAACCTTGTACACACTTGTACAACCTTGTACACAATTGTACAACCTTGTACAACCTTGTACACACTTGTACAACCTTGTACACACTTGTACAACCTTGTACACACTTGTACAACCTTGTACACACTTGTACAACCTTGTAAAAACTTGTACAACCTTGTACACACTTGTACACCCTTGTACACACTTGTACAAACTTGTACACCCTTGTACACACTTGTACAACCTTGTACACACTTGTACAACCTTGTACACACTTGTACAACCTTGTACACAATTGTACAACCTTGTACAACCTTGTACACACTTGTACAACCTTGTACACACTTGTTCACCCTTGTACACACTTGTACAACCTTTTACAAACTTGTACACACTTGTACAAAATTGTACATTCTTGTACATACTTGTACATCCTTGTACACATTTGTACAACCTAGTACAAACCTGTACACCATTGTACACACTTGTACAAGCTTGTACACACTTGTACACCCTTGTACAAACTTGTGCACCCTTGTACACTTTTGTACACCCTTGTACACATTTGTACAACCTTGTACAAACTTAAACACACTTGTACAAACATGTACACACTTGAACAACCATGTACACACTTGTACAACCTTGTACACAATTGTAAAACCTTGTACACACTTGTACAACCTTGTACAAACCTGTACACCCTTGTACACACTTGTACAAGCTTGTACACGATTGTACACTCTTGTACACACTTGTGCAACCTTGTACACACTTGTGCAACCTTGTACACACTTGTACAACCTTGTAAACACTTGTACAACCTTGTACACACTTGTTCAAGCTTGTACACACTTGTACAACCTTGTACAAACCTGTACACCCTTGTACACACTTGTACACCCTTGTACAAACTTGTGCACACTTGTACACTTTTGTACACCCTTGTACACATTTGTACAACCTTGTACAAACTTGTACACACTTGTACAAACTTGTACACACTTGTACAACCTTGTACACACTTGTACATCCTTGTACACACTTGTACAACCTTGTACACACTTGTATAACCTTGTACACAATTGTAAAACATTGTACACACTTAAACAACCTTGTACAAACTTGTACACACTTGTATAAACTTTTACATCCTTGTACACATTTGTACACCCTTGTACACACTTGTACAACCTTGTACAAACCTGTAAACCCTTGTACACACTTGTACAAGCTTGTACACGATTGTACAAGCTTGTACACGATTGTACACCCTTGTACACACTTGTGAACCCTTGTACACACTTGTACAACCTTGTACACACTTGTACAACCTTGTACACACTTGTACAACCTTGTACACACTTGTACAACCTTGTACACACTTTTTCAACCTTGTACACACTTATACAACCTTGTACACACTTGTACAACCTTGTACACACTTGTACAACCTTGTACACACTTGTACAACCTTGTACACACTTGTACAACCTTGTAAAAACTTGTACAACCTTGTACACACTTGTACACCCTTGTACACACTTGTACAAGCTTGTACACACTTGTACAACCTTGTACACACTTGTTCACCCTTGTACACACTTGTACAACCTTTTACAAACTTGTACACACTTGTACAAAATTGTACATTCTTGTACATACTTGTACATCCTTGTACACATTTGAAAACCTTGTACAAACCTGTACACCCTTGTACACACTTGTACAAGCTTGTACACACTTGTACACCCTTGTACAAACTTGTGCACCCTTGTACTGTTTTGTACACCCTTGTACACATTTGTACAACCTTGTACAAACTTTAACACACTTGTACAAACATGTACACACTTGAACAACCATGTACACACTTGTACAACCTTGTACACACTTGTACAAGCTTGTACACACTTGTACAAACTTGTACACACTTGTACAACCTTGTACACACTTGTACAACCTTGTACACAATTGTAAAACCTTGTACACACTTGTACAACCTTGTACAAACCTGTACACCCTTGTACACACTTGTACAAGCTTGTACACGATTGTACACTCTTGTACACACTTGTGCAACCTTGTACACACTTGTACAACCTTGTAAACACTTGTACAACCTTGTACAAACCTGTACACCCTTGTACACACTTGTACACCCTTGTACAAACTTGTGCACCCTTGTACACTTTTGTACACCCTTGTACACATTTGTACAACCTTGTACAAACTTGTACACACTTGTACAAACTTGTACACACTTGTACAACCTTGTACACACTTGTACAACCTTGTACATTCTTGTACATACTTGTACACCCTTGTACACACTTGTACAACCTTGTACAAACCTGTAAACCCTTGTACAAACTTGAAACAAGCATGTACACGATTGTACAAGCTTGTACACGATTGTACACCCTTGTTCACACTTGTGCACCCTTGTACACACTTGTACAACCTTGTACACACTTGTACAACCTTGTACACACCTGTACAACCTTGTACACACTTGTACAACCTTGTACACACTTGTACAACCTTGTACAACCTTGTACAAACTTGTACACACTTGTACAAACTTTTACATCCTTGTACACATTTGTACATCCTTGTACACACTTGTACAAACTTGTACATTCTTGTACATACTTGTACACCCTTGTACACACTTGTACAAACTTGTACATTGTTGTACATACTTGTACACCCTTGTACACACTTGTACAACCTTGTACAATCCTGTAAACCCTTGTACAAGCTTGTACACACTTGTACAAGCTTGTACACACTTGTACACCCTTTTACAAACTTGTGCACCCTTGTACACTTTTGTACACCCTTGTACACATTTGTACAACCTTGTACAAACTTGTACACACTTGAACAAACTTGTACACACTTGTACAACCTTGTACACACTTGTACAACCTTGTACACACTTGTACAACATGGAACACGCTTGTACAACCTTGTACACACTTGTACAACCTTTTACACAATTGTAAAACCTTGTACACACTTGTACATTCTTGTACAAACTTGTACTTACTTGTACAACCTTGTACAAACTTGTACACACTTGTACAAACTTTTACATCCTTGTACACATTTGTACACCCTTGTACACACTTGTACAACCTTGTACAAACCTGTACACCCTTGTACACACTTGTACAAGCTTGTACACGATTGTACACCCTTGTACACACTTGTGCACCCTTGTATACATTTGTACAACCTTGTACAAACTTGTACACAATTGTACAAACTTGTACACACTTGTACAAACTTGTACACCCTTGTACACACTTGTACAACCTTGTACACACTTGTACAAACTTGTACACCCTTGTACACACTTGTACAACCTTGTACACACTTGTACAACCTTGTACACACTTGTACAACCTTGTACACAATTGTACAACCTTGTACAACCTTGTACACACTTGTACAACCTTGTACACACTTGTACAACCTTGTACACACTTGTACAACCTTGTAAAAACTTGTACAACCTTGTACACACTTGTACACCCTTGTACACACTTGTACAAGCTTGTACACACTTGTACAAGCTTGTACACACTTGTACAACCTTGTACACACTTGTTCACCTTTGTACACACTTGTACAACCTTTTACAAACTTGTACACACTTGTACAAAATTGTACATTCTTGTACATACTTGTACATCCTTGTACACATTTGTACAACCTAGTACAAACCTGTACACCATTGTACACACTTGTACAAGCTTGTACACACTTGTACACCCTTGTACAAACTTGTGCACCCTTGTACACTTTTGTACAACCTTGTACACATTTGTACAACCTTGTACAAACTTAAACACACTTGTACAAACATGTACACACTTGAACAACCATGTACACACTTGTACAACCTTGTACACACTTGTACAAGCTTGTACACACTTGTACAACCTTGTACACACTTGTACAACCTTGTACACACTTGTACAACCTTGTACACAATTGTAAAACCTTGTACACACTTGTACAACCTTGTACAAACCTGTACACCCTTGTACACACTTGTACAAGCTTGTACACGATTGTACACTCTTGTACACACTTGTGCAACCTTGTACACACTTGTGCAACCTTGTACACACTTTTACAACCTTGTACACACTTTTACAACCTTGTAAACACTTGTACAACCTTGTACACACTTGTTCAAGCTTGTACACACTTGTACAACCTTGTACAAACCTGTACACCCTTGTACACACTTGTACACCCTTGTACAAACTTGTGCACCCTTGTACACTTTTGTACAACCTTGTACAAACTTGTACACACTTGTACAAACTTGTACACACTTGTACAACCTTGTACACACTTGTACATCCTTGTACACACTTGTACAACCTTGTACACACTTGTATAACCTTGTACACAATTGTAAAACATTGTACACACTTAAACAACCTTGTACACACTTTTTCAACCTTGTACACACTTATACAACCTTGTACACACTTGTACAACCTTGTACACACTTGTACAACCTTGTACAACCTTGTACAACCTTGTACACACTTGTACAACCTTGTACACACTTGTACAACCTTGTACACACTTGTACAACCTTGTACAACCTTGTACAAACTTGTACACACTTGTACAAACTTTTACATCCTTGTACACATTTGTACATCCTTGTACACACTTGTACAAAATTGTACATTCTTGTACATACTTGTACACCCTTGTACACTGTTGTACAAACTTGTAAATTCTTGTACATACTTGTACGCCCTTGTACACACTTGTACAACCTTGTACAATCCTGTAAACCCTTGTACAAGCTTGTACACACTTGTACAAGCTTGTACACACTTGTACACCCTTGTACAAACTTGTGCACCCTTGTACACTTTTGTACACCCTTGTACACATTTGTACAACCTTGTACAAACTTGTACACACTTGAACAAACTTGTACACACTTGTACAACCTTGTACACACTTGTACAACCTTGTACACACTTGTACAACATGGAACACGCTTGTACAACCTTGTACACACTTGTACAACCTTTTACACAATTGTAAAACCTTGTACACACTTGTACATTCTTGTACAAACTTGTACTTACTTGTACAACCTTGTACAAACTTGTACACACTTGTACAAACTTTTACATCCTTGTACACATTTGTACACCCTTGTACACACTTGTACAACCTTGTACAAACCTGTACACCCTTGTACACACTTAAACAAGCTTGTACACGATTGTACACCCTTGTACACACTTGTGCACCCTTGTATACATTTGTACAACCTTGTACAAACTTGTACACAATTGTACAAACTTGTACACACTTGTACAAACTTGTACACCCTTGTACACACTTGTACAACCTTGTACACACTTGTACAAACTTGTACACCCTTGTACACACTTGTACAACCTTGTACACACTTGTACAACCTTGTACACACTTGTACAACCTTGTACACAATTGTACAACCTTGTACAACCTTGTAAACACTTGTACAACCTTGTACACACTTGTACAACCTTGTACACACTTGTACAACCTTGTAAAAACTTGTACAACCTTGTACACACTTGTACACCCTTGTACACACTTGTACAAGCTTGTACACACTTGTACAAGCTTGTACACACTTGTACAACCTTGTACACACTTGTTCACCCTTGTACACACTTGTACAACCTTTTACAAACTTGTACACACTTGTACAAAATTGTACATTCTTGTACATACTTGTACATCCTTGTACACATTTGTACAACCTAGTACAAACCTGTACACCATTGTACACACTTGTACAAGCTTGTACACACTTGTACACCCTTGTACAAACTTGTGCACCCTTGTACACTTTTGTACACCCTTGTACACATTTGTACAACCTTGTACAAACTTAAACACACTTGTACAAACATGTACACACTTGAACAACCATGTACACACTTGTACAACCTTGTACACACTTGTACAAGCTTGTACACACTTGTACAACCTTGTACACACTTGTACAACCTTGTACACACTTGTACAACCTTGTACACAATTGTAAAACCTTGTACACACTTGTACAACCTTGTACAAACCTGTACACCCTTGTACACACTTGTACAAGCTTGTACACGATTGTACACTCTTGTACACACTTGTGCAACCTTGTACACACTTGTGCAACCTTGTACACACTTGTACAACCTTGTAAACACTTGTACAACCTTGTACACACTTGTTCAAGCTTGTACACACTTGTACAACCTTGTACAAACCTGTACACCCTTGTACACACTTGTACACCCTTGTACAAACTTGTGCACCCTTGTACACTTTTGTACACCCTTGTACACATTTGTACAACCTTGTACAAACTTGTACACACTTGTACAAACTTGTACACACTTGTACAACCTTGTACACACTTGTACATCCTTGTACACACTTGTACAACCTTGTACACACTTGTATAACCTTGTACACAATTGTAAAACATTGTACACACTTAAAAAACCTTGTACAAACTTGTACACACTTGTATAAACTTTTACATCCTTGTACACATTTGTACACCCTTGTACACACTTGTACAACCTTGTACAAACCTGTAAACCCTTGTACACACTTGTACAAGCTTGTACACGATTGTAGAAGCTTGTACACGATTGTACACCCTTGTACACACTTGTGAACCCTTGTACACACTTGTACAACCTTGTACACACTTGTACAACCTTGTACACACTTGTACAACCTTGTACAACCTACTACAAACTTGTACACACTTGTACAAACTTTTACATCCTTGTACACATTTGTACACCCTTGTACACACTTGTACAAACTTGTACATTCTTGTACATACTTGTACACCCTTGTACACACTTGTACAAACTTGTACATTCTTGTACATACTTGTACACCCTTGTACACACTTGTACAACCTTGTACAAACCTCTAAACCCTTGTACAAATTTGTACACACTTGTACAAACTTGTACACACTTGTACACCCTTGTACAAACTTGTGCACCCTTGTACACTTTTGTACACCCTTGTACACATTTGTACAACCTTGTACAAACTTGTACACACTTGAACAAACTTGTACACACTTGTACAACCTTGTACACACTTGTACAACCTTGTACACACTTGTACAACCTTGTACACACTTGTACAAGCTTGTACACACTTGTACAACCTTGTACACACTTGTACAACCTTGTACACACTTGTACAACCTTTTACACAATTGTAAAACCTTGTACACACTTGTACATTCTTGTACAAACTTGTACTTACTTGTACAACCTTGTAAAAACTTGTACACACTTGTACAAACTTTTACATCCTTGTACACATTTGTACACCCTTGTACACACTTGTACAACCTTGTACAAACCTGTACACCCTTGTACACACTTGTACAAGCTTGTACACGATTGTACACCCTTGTACACACTTGTGCACCCTTGTACACACTTGTACACCCTTGTACACACTTGTACAACCTTTTACAAACTTGTAAACACTTGTACAAACTTGAACATTCTTGTACATACTTGTACACCCTTGTAAACACTTGTACAACCTTGTACAAACTTGTACAAACTTGTACACACTTGTACAAGCTTGTACACACTTGTACAAGCTTGTACACACTTGTACACCCTTGTACAAACTTGTGCAACCTTGTACACACTTGTACAACCTTGTACACAATTGTACAACATTGTACAACCATGTACACACTTGTACAACTTTGTACACACTTGTACAACCTTGTACACACTTGTACACCTTTATAAACACTTGTACAACCTTGTACACTATGATACAACCTTGTACACACTTGTACAACCTTGTACACACTTGTACAACCTTTTACAAACTTGTACACACTTGTACAAACTTGTACATTCTTTTGTACACCCTTGTAAACACTTGTACAACCTTGTACAAACCTGTACACCCTTGTACACACTTGTACAAGCTTGTACACACTTGTACAAGCTTGTACACACTTGTACACCCTTGTACAAACTTGTGCACCCTTGTACACTTTTGTACACCCTTGTATACATTGGTACAACCTTGTACAAACTTGTACACACTTGTACAAACTTGTACACACTTGTACCAACTTGTACACCCTTGTACACACTTGTACAACCTTGTACACACTTGTACAACCTTGTACACAATTGTACAACCTTGTACAACCATGTACACACTTGTACAACCTTGTACACACTTGTACAACCTTGTACACACTTGTACACCTTTGTACACACTTATACAACCTTGTACACACTTGTACAACCTTGTACACACTTGTACAACCTTGTACACACTTGTACAACCTTGTACACGTTTGTACAACCTTGTACACACTTGTACAACCTTGTACACACTTGTACAACCTTATAAAAACTTGTACAAGCATGTACACGATTGTACACCCTTGTACACACTTGTGCACCCTTGTACACACTTGTACAACCTTGTACACACTTGTACAACCTTGTACACACTTGTACAACCTTGTACACACTTGTACAACCTTGTACACACTTGTACAAACTTGTACACACTTGTACAAACTTGTACACACTTGTACAACCTTGTACACACTTGTACAACCTTGTACACACTTGTACAACCTTGTACACACTTGTACAACCTTTTACACAATTGTAAAACCTTGTACACACTTGTACATTCTTGTACAAACTTGTACTTACTTGTACAACCTTGTACAAACTTTTACACACTTGTACAAACTTTTTCATCCTTGTACACATTTGTACACCCTTGTACACACTTGTACAACCTTGTACAAACCTGTAAACCCTTGTACACACTTGTACAAGCTTGTACACGATTGTAGAAGCTTGTACACGATTGTACACCCTTGTACACACTTGTGAACCCTTGTACACACTTGTACAACCTTGTACACACTTGTACAACCTTGTACACACTTGTACAACCTTGTACAACCTACTACAAACTTGTACACACTTGTACAAACTTTTACATCCTTGTACACATTTGTACACCCTTGTACACACTTGTACAAACTTGTACATTCTTGTACATACTTGTACACCCTTGTACACACTTGTACAAACTTGTACATTCTTGTACATACTTGTACACCCTTGTACACACTTGTACAACCTTGTACAAACCTCTAAACCCTTGTACAAATTTGTACACACTTGTACAAACTTGTACACACTTTTACACCCTTGTACAAACTTGTGCACCCTTGTACACTTTTGTACACCCTTGTACACATTTGTACAACCTTGTACAAACTTGTACACACTTGAACAAACTTGTACACACTTGTACAACCTTGTACACACTTGTACAACCTTGTACACACTTGTACAACCTTGTACACACTTGTACAAGCTTGTACACACTTGTACAACCTTGTACACACTTGTACAACCTTGTACACACTTGTACAACCTTTTACACAATTGTAAAACCTTGTACACACTTGTACATTCTTGTACAAACTTGTACTTACTTGTACAACCTTGTAAAAACTTGTACACACTTGTACAAACTTTTACATCCTTGTACACATTTGTACACCCTTGTACACACTTGTACAACCTTGTACAAACCTGTACACCCTTGTACACACTTGTACAAGCTTGTACACGATTGTACACCCTTGTACACACTTGTGCACCCTTGTACACACTTGTACACCCTTGTACACACTTGTACAACCTTTTACAAACTTGTAAACACTTGTACAAACTTGAACATTCTTGTACATACTTGTACACCCTTGTAAACACTTGTACAACCTTGTACAAACTTGTACAAACTTGTACACACTTGTACAAGCTTGTACACACTTGTACAAGCTTGTACACACTTGTACACCCTTGTACAAACTTGTGCAACCTTGTACACACTTGTACAACCTTGTACACAATTGTACAACATTGTACAACCATGTACACACTTGTACAACTTTGTACACACTTGTACAACCTTGTACACACTTGTACACCTTTATAAACACTTGTACAACCTTGTACACTATGATACAACCTTGTACACACTTGTACAACCTTGTACACACTTGTACAACCTTTTACAAACTTGTACACACTTGTACAAACTTGTACATTCTTTTGTACACCCTTGTAAACACTTGTACAACCTTGTACAAACCTGTACACCCTTGTACACACTTGTACAAGCTTGTACACACTTGTACAAGCTTGTACACACTTGTACACCCTTGTACAAACTTGTGCACCCTTGTACACTTTTGTACACCCTTGTATACATTGGTACAACCTTGTACAAACTTGTACACACTTGTACAAACTTGTACACACTTGTACCAACTTGTACCAACTTGTACACCCTTGTACACACTTGTACAACCTTGTACACACTTGTACAACCTTTTACAAACTTGTACACACTTGTACAAACTTGTACATTCTTTTGTACACCCTTGTAAACACTTGTACAACCTTGTACAAACCTGTACACCCTTGTACACACTTGTACAAGCTTGTACACACTTGTACAAGCTTGTACACACTTGTACACCCTTGTACAAACTTGTGCACCCTTGTACACTTTTGTACACCCTTGTATACATTGGTACAACCTTGTACAAACTTGTACACACTTGTACAAACTTGTACACACTTGTACCAACTTGTACACCCTTGTACACACTTGTACAACCTTGTACACACTTGTACAACCTTGTACACAATTGTACAACCTTGTACAACCATGTACACACTTGTACAACCTTGTACACACTTGTACAACCTTGTACACACTTGTACACCTTTGTACACACTTATACAACCTTGTACACACTTGTACAACCTTGTACACACTTGTACAACCTTGTACACACTTGTACAACCTTATAAAAACTTGTACAAGCATGTACACGATTGTACACCCTTGTACACACTTGTGCACCCTTGTACACACTTGTACAACCTTGTACACACTTGTACAACCTTGTACACACTTGTACAACCTTGTACACACTTGTACAACCTTGTACACACTTGTACAAACTTGTACACACTTGTACAAACTTGTACACACTTGTACAACCTTGTACACACTTGTACAACCTTGTACACACTTGTACAACCTTGTACACACTTGTACAACCTTTTACACAATTGTAAAACCTTGTACACACTTGTACATTCTTGTACAAACTTGTACTTACTTGTACAACCTTGTACAAACTTTTACACACTTGTACAAACTTTTTCATCCTTGTACACATTTGTACACCCTTGTACACACTTGTACAACCTTGTACAAACCTGTAAACCCTTGTACACACTTGTACAAGCTTGTACACGATTGTAGAAGCTTGTACACGATTGTACACCCTTGTACACACTTGTGAACCCTTGTACACACTTGTACAACCTTGTACACACTTGTACAACCTTGTACACACTTGTACAACCTTGTACAACCTACTACAAACTTGTACACACTTGTACAAACTTTTACATCCTTGTACACATTTGTACACCCTTGTACACACTTGTACAAACTTGTACATTCTTGTACATACTTGTACACCCTTGTACACACTTGTACAAACTTGTACATTCTTGTACATACTTGTACACCCTTGTACACACTTGTACAACCTTGTACAAACCTCTAAACCCTTGTACAAATTTGTACACACTTGTACAAACTTGTACACACTTTTACACCCTTGTACAAACTTGTGCACCCTTGTACACTTTTGTACACCCTTGTACACATTTGTACAACCTTGTACAAACTTGTACACACTTGAACAAACTTGTACACACTTGTACAACCTTGTACACACTTGTACAACCTTGTACACACTTGTACAACCTTGTACACACTTGTACAAGCTTGTACACACTTGTACAACCTTGTACACACTTGTACAACCTTGTACACACTTGTACAACCTTTTACACAATTGTAAAACCTTGTACACACTTGTACATTCTTGTACAAACTTGTACTTACTTGTACAACCTTGTAAAAACTTGTACACACTTGTACAAACTTTTACATCCTTGTACACATTTGTACACCCTTGTACACACTTGTACAACCTTGTACAAACCTGTACACCCTTGTACACACTTGTACAAGCTTGTACACGATTGTACACCCTTGTACACACTTGTGCACCCTTGTACACACTTGTACACCCTTGTACACACTTGTACAACCTTTTACAAACTTGTAAACACTTGTACAAACTTGAACATTCTTGTACATACTTGTACACCCTTGTAAACACTTGTACAACCTTGTACAAACTTGTACAAACTTGTACACACTTGTACAAGCTTGTACACACTTGTACAAGCTTGTACACACTTGTACACCCTTGTACAAACTTGTGCAACCTTGTACACACTTGTACAACCTTGTACACAATTGTACAACATTGTACAACCATGTACACACTTGTACAACTTTGTACACACTTGTACAACCTTGTACACACTTGTACACCTTTATAAACACTTGTACAACCTTGTACACTATGATACAACCTTGTACACACTTGTACAACCTTGTACACACTTGTACAACCTTTTACAAACTTGTACACACTTGTACAAACTTGTACATTCTTTTGTACACCCTTGTAAACACTTGTACAACCTTGTACAAACCTGTACACCCTTGTACACACTTGTACAAGCTTGTACACACTTGTACAAGCTTGTACACACTTGTACACCCTTGTACAAACTTGTGCACCCTTGTACACTTTTGTACACCCTTGTATACATTGGTACAACCTTGTACAAACTTGTACACACTTGTACAAACTTGTACACACTTGTACCAACTTGTACACCCTTGTACACACTTGTACAACCTTGTACACACTTGTACAACCTTGTACACAATTGTACAACCTTGTACAACCATGTACACACTTGTACAACCTTGTACACACTTGTACAACCTTGTACACACTTGTACACCTTTGTACACACTTATACAACCTTGTACACACTTGTACAACCTTGTACACACTTGTACAACCTTGTACACACTTGTACAACCTTGTACACGTTTGTACAACCTTGTACACACTTGTACAACCTTGTACACACTTGTACAACCTTATAAAAACTTGTACAAGCATGTACACGATTGTACACCCTTGTACACACTTGTGCACCCTTGTACACACTTGTACAACCTTGTACACACTTGTACAACCTTGTACACACTTGTACAACCTTGTACACACTTGTACAACCTTGTACACACTTGTACAAACTTGTACACACTTGTACAAACTTGTACACACTTGTACAACCTTGTACACACTTGTACAACCTTGTACACACTTGTACAACCTTGTACACACTTGTACAACCTTTTACACAATTGTAAAACCTTGTACACACTTGTACATTCTTGTACAAACTTGTACTTACTTGTACAACCTTGTACAAACTTTTACACACTTGTACAAACTTTTTCATCCTTGTACACATTTGTACACCCTTGTACACACTTGTACAACCTTGTACAAACCTGTACACCCTTGTACACACTTGTACAAGCTTGTACAAGATTGTACACCCTTGTACACACTTGTGCACCCTTGTACACACTTGTACACCCTTGTATACACTTGTACAACCTTTTACAAACTTGTACACACTTGTACAAACTTGTACATTCTTGTGCATACTTGTACACCCTTGTAAACACTTGTACAACCTTGTACAAACCTGTACACCCTTGTACACACTTGTACAAGCTTGTACACACTTGTACAAGCTTGTACACACTTGTACACCCTTGTACAAACTTGTGCACCCTTGTACACTTTTGTACACCCTTGTATACATTTGTACAACCTTGTACAAACTTGTACACAATTGTACAAACTTGTACACACTTGTACAAACTTGTACACCCTTGTACACACTTGTACAACCTTGTACACACTTGTACAACCTTGTACAAACCTGTACACCCTTGTACACACTTGTACAAGCTTGTACACGATTGTACACCCTTGTACACACTTGTGCACCCTTGTACACACTTGTACACCCTTGTACACACTTGTACAACCTTTTACAAACTTGTACACACTTGTACAAACTTGTACATTCTTGTACATACTTGTACACCCTTGTAAACACTTGTACAACCTTGTACAAACCTGTACACCCTTGTACACACTTGTACAAGCTTGTACACACTTGTACACCCTTGTACACACTTGTACACCCTTGTACAAACTTGTGCACCCTTGTACACTTTTGTACACCCTTGAATACATTTGTACAACCTTGTACAAACTTGTACACAATTGTACAAACTTGTACACACTTGTACAAACTTGTACACCCTTGTACACACTTGTACAACCTTGTACACACTTGTACAACCTTGTACAAACCTGTACACCCTTGTACACACTTGTACAAGCTTGTACACGATTGTACACCCTTGTACACACTTGTGCACCCTTGTACACACTTGTACACCCTTGTACACACTTGTACAACCTTTTACAAACTTGTACACACTTGTACAAACTTGTACATTCTTGTACATACTTGTACACCCTTGTAAACACTTGTACAACCTTGTACAAACCTGTACACCCTTGTACACACTTGTACAAGCTTGTACACACTTGTACACCCTTGTACACACTTGTACAACCTTGTACACACTTGTACAACCTTGTACACAATTGTACAACCTTGTACAACCTTGTACACACTTGTACAACCTTGTACACACTTGTACAACCTTGTACACACTTGTACAACCTTGTACACACTTGTACACCTTTGTACACACTTGTTCAACCTTGTACACACTTGTACAACCTTGTACACACTTGTACAACCTTGTACACACTTGTACAACCTTGTACACACTTGTACAACCTTGTACACACTTGTACAACCTTGTACACACTTGTACACACTTGTACAAACTTGTACATTCTTGTACATACTTGTACTCCCTTGTAAACACTTGTACAACCTTGTACAAACCTGTACACCCTTGTACACACTTGTACAAGCTTGTACACACTTCTACAAGCTTGTACACACTTGTACACCCTTGTACAAACTTGTGCACCCTTGTACACTTTTGTAAACCTTGTATACATTTGTACAACCTTGTACAAACTTGTACACACTTGTACAAACTTGTACACAGTTGTACAAACTTGTACACCCTTGTACACACTTGTACAACCTTGTACACACTTGTACAACCTTGTACACACTTGTGTCTAAGATGTCTTTTTATTTAGAGGGATGTCTTGTTTTTTAGAGGGTTGTCTTGTTTTTTAGAGGGTTTTCTTGTAATTTAGATGGGATGTCTTGTTATTTAGAGGGATGTCTTAATATTTAGCGGAATGTCTTGTTTATTAGAGGGATGTCTTGCTATTTAGAGGGATGTCTTTTTATTTGGAGGGATGTCTTGTTATTTAGAGGGATGTCTTAATATTTAGAGGGATGTCTTGTTATTTAGAGGAATGTCTTGTTATTTAAAAGGGATGTCTTGTTATTTAGAGGGATGTCTTGTTATTTAGTGGGATGTCTTGTTATTTAGAGGGATGTCTTGTTATTTAGAGAGATGTCTTGTTATTTAAAGGGATGTCTTAATATTTAGAGGGATGTCTTGTTATTTAGAGGGATGTCTTAATATTTAGAGGGATGTCTTGTTATTTGAAGGGATGTCTTAATATTTAGAGGGATGTCTTGTTATTTAGAGGGATGTCTTGTTATTTAGAGGGATGTCTTGTTTTTTAAAGGGTTGTCTTGTTATTTGGAGGGATGTCTTAATATTTAGAGTGATGTCTTGTTATTTAGAGGGATGTCTTGTTATTTAGAGGGATGTCTTGTTTTTTAGAGGGTTGTCTTGTTATTTTGAGGGATGTCTTGTTTTTTAGAGGGTTGTCTTGTAATTTAGATGGGATGTCTTGTTATTTAGAGGGATGTCTTGTTATTTACAGGTATGTCTTGTTATTTAGAGGGATGTCTTGTTATTTAGAGGAATGTCTTGTTTTTTAGAGGGTTGTCTTGTTATTTGGAGGGATGTCTTGTTTTTTAGAGGGTTGTCTTGTAATTTAGATGGGATGTCTTGTTATTTAGAGGGATGTCTTGTTATTTACAGGTATGTCTTGTTATTTAGAGGGATGTCTTAATATTTAGAGGAATGTCTTGTTATATAGATGGATGTCTTGTTATTTAGAGGGATGTCTTGATATTTAGAGGGATGTCTTGTTTTTTAGAGAGATGTCTTGTTATTTAAAGGGTTTTTTTTGTTTTTTAGAGGGTTATCTTGTTATTTGGAGGGATGTCTTGTTATTTAGATTGATGTCTTAATATTTAGAGGGATGTCTTGTTTTTTAGAGGGATGTCTTGTTATTTAGAGGGATGTCTTGTTATTTAGAGGGATGTCTTGTTATTTAGAGGGATGTCTTGTTATTTAGAGGGATGTCTTGTTATTTGAAGGGATGTCTTAATATTTAGAGAGATGTCTTGTTATTTAGAGGGATGTCTTGTTATTTAGAGGGATGTTTTGTTATTTAGAGGGATGTCTTCATATTTGGAGGGATGTCTTGTTATTTAGAGGGATGTCTTGTTATTTGGAGGGATGCTTGTTATTAAGAGGGATGTCTTATAATTTAGAGGGATGTTTCGTTATTTCTAGGTATGTCTTGTTATTTAGAGGGATGTCTTGTTATTTAGAGGGATGTCTTGGTATTTGGAGGGATGTCTATTTATTTAGAGGGATGTCTTTTTATTTAGAGGGATGTCTTGTTATTTAGAGGGATGTCTTGTTATTTAGAGGGATGTCTTGTTATTTGAAGGGATGTCTTAATATTTAGAGGGATGTCTTGCTTTTTTGAGGGATTTCTTGTTATTTGGAGGGATGTCTTCTTATTTAGAGGGATGTCTTGTTATTTAGAGGAATGTCTTGTTATTTAAAAGGGATGTCTTGTTATTTAGAGGGATGTCTTGTTTTTTAGTGAGATGTCTTGTTATTTAGAGGGATGTCTTGTTATTTAGAGAGATGTCTTGTTATTTAAAGGGATGTCCTAATATTTAGAGGGATGTCTTGTTATTTAGAGGGATGTCTTAATATTTAGAGGGATGTCTTGTTATTTGGAGGGATGTCTTAATATTTAGAGGGATGTCTTGTTATTTAGAGGGATGTCTTGTTATTTAGAGAGATGTCTTGTTATTTAAAGGGATGTCTTAATATTTAGAGGGATGTCTTGTTATTTAGAGGGATGTCTTAATATTTAGAGGGATGTCTTGTTATTTAGAGGGATGTCTTGTTATTTAGAGGGATGTCTTGTTTTTTAAAGGGTTGTCTTGTTATTTGGAGGGATGTCTTAATATTTAGAGGGATGTCTTGGTATTTAGAGGGATGTCTTGTTATTTAGAGGGATGTCTTGTTATTTAGAGGGATGTCTTCTTTTTTGGAGGGAAGTCTTGTTATTTGGAGGAATGTCTTGTTATTTAGAGGGATATCTTGTTATTTGGAGGGATGTCTTGTTATTTAGAGGGATGTCTTGCTATTTAGAGGGATGTCTTTTTATTTGGAGGGATGTCTTGTTATTTAGAGGGATGTCTTGTTATTTAGAGGAATGTCTTGTTATTTAAAAGGGATGTCTTGTTATTTAGAGGGACGTCTTGTTATTTAGTGGGATGTCTTGTTATTTAGAGGGATGTCTTGTTATTTAGAGAGATGTCTTGTTATTTAAAGGGATGTCTTAATATTTAGAGGGATGTCTTGTTATTTAGAGGGATGTCTTAATATTTAGAGGGATGTCTTGTTATTTGGAGGGATGTCTTAATATTTAGAGGGATGTCTTGTTATTTAGAGGGATGTCTTGTTATTTAGAGGGATGTCTTGTTTTTTAAAGGGTTTTCTTGTTATTTGGAGGGATGTCTTAATATTTAGAGGGATATCTTGGTATTTGGAGGGATGTCTTGTTATTTAGAGGGATGTCTTAATATTTAGCGGAATGTCTAGTTTATTAGAGGGATGTCTTGTTATTTAGAGGGATGTCTTGTTATTTAGAGGGATGTCTTAATATTTGGAGGGATGTCTTGTTATTTAGAGGGATGTCTTAATATTTAGAGGGATGTCTTGTTTTTTAGTGGGATGTCTTGTTATTTAGAGGGATGTCTTGTTATTTAGAGGGTTTTTTTGTTTTTTAGAGGGTTGTCTTGTTATTTGGAGGGATGTCTTGTTATTTAGATTGATGTCTTAATATTTAGAGGGATGTCTTGTTTTTTAGAGGGATGTCTTGTTATTTAGAGGGATGTCTTGTTATTTAGAGGGATGTCTTGTTATTTAGAGGGATGTCTTGTTATTTAGAGGGATGTCCTGTTATTTGAAGGGATGTCTTAATATTTAGAGAGATGTCTTGTTATTTAGAGGGATGTCTTGTTATATAGAGGGATGTCTTCATATTTGGAGGGGTTTCTTCATATTTGGAGGGATGTCTTGTTATTTAGAGGGATGTCTTGTTATTTGGAGGGATGCTTATTATTAAGAGGGATGTTTTATAATTTAGAGGGATGTCTTGTTATTTGGAGGTATGTCTTGTTATTTAGAGGGATGTCTTGTTATTTAGAGGGATGTCTTTGTATTTGGAGGGATGTCTAGTTATTTAGAGGGATGTCTTTTTATTTAGAGGGATGTCTTGTTATTTAGAGGGATGTCTTGGTATTTGGAGGGATGTCTAGTTATTTAGAGGGATGTCTTTTTATTTAGAGGGATGTCTTGTTATTTAGAGGGATGTCTTGTTATTTAGAGGGATGTCTTGTTATTTGAAGGGATGGCTTAATATTTAGAGGGATGTCTTGCTATTTTGAGGGATTTCTTGTTATTTGGAGGGATGTCTTGTTATTTAGAGGGATGTCTTGTTATTTAGAGGAATGTCTTGTTATTTAAAAGGGATGTCTTGTTATTTAGAGGGATGTCTTGTTATTTAGTGGGATGTCTTGTTATTTAGAGGGATGTCTTGTTATTTAGAGAGATGTCTTGTTATTTAAAGGGATGTCTTAATATTTAGAGGGATGTCTTGTTATTTAGAGGGATGTCTTAATATTTAGAGGGATGTCTTGTTATTTGGAGGGATGTCTTAATATTTAGAGGGATGTCTTGTTATTTAGAGGGATGTCTTGTTATTTAGAGAGATGTCTTGTTATTTAAAGGGATGTCTTAATATTTAGAGGGATGTCTTGTTATTTAGAGGGATGTCTTAATATTTAGAGGGATGTCTTGTTATTTGAAGGGATGTCTTAATATTTAGAGGGATGTCTTGTTATTTAGAGGGATGTCTTGTTATTTAGAGGGATGTCTTGTTTTTTAAAGGGTTGTCTTGTTATTTGGAGGGATGTCTTGGTATTTAGAGGGATGTCTTGTTATTTAGAGGGATGTCTTGTTATTTAGAAGGATGTCTTCTTATTTGGAGGGATGTCTTGGTATTTAGAGGGATGTCTTGTTATTTAGAGGGATGTCTTGTTATTTAGAGGGATGTCTTAATATTTAGCGGAATGTCTAGTTTATTAGAGGGATGTCTTGTTATTTAGAGGGATGTCTTGTTATTTAGAGGGATATCTTGTTATTTGGAGGGATGTCTTGTTATTTAGAGGGATGTCTTGCTATTTAGAGGGATGTCTTTTTATTTAGAGGGATGTCTTGTTATTTAGAGGGATGTCTTGTTATTTAGAGGAATGTCTTGTTATTTAAAAGGGATGTCTTGTTATTTAGAGGGACGTCTTGTTATTTAGTGGGATGTCTTGTTATTTAGAGGGATGTCTTGTTATTTAGAGAGATGTCTTGTTATTTAAAGGGATGTCTTAATATTTAGAGGGATGTCTTGTTATTTAGAGGGATGTCTTAATATTTAGAGGGATGTCTTGTTATTTGGAGGGATGTCTTAATATTTAGAGGGATGTCTTGTTATTTAGAGGGATGTCTTGTTATTTAGAGGGATGTCTTGTTTTTTAAAGGGTTTTCTTGTTATTTGGAGGGATGTCTTAATATTTAGAGGGATATCTTGGTATTTGGAGGGATGTCTTGTTATTTAGAGGGATGTCTTAATATTTAGCGGAATGTCTAGTTTATTAGAGGGATGTCTTGTTATTTAGAGGGATGTCTTGTTATTTAGAGGGATGTCTTAATATTTGGAGGGATGTCTTGTTATTTAGAGGGATGTCTTAATATTTAGAGGGATGTCTTGTTTTTTAGTGGGATGTCTTGTTATTTAGAGGGATGTCTTGTTATTTAGAGGGTTTTTTTTGTTTTTTAGAGGGTTGTCTTGTTATTTGGAGGGATGTCTTGTTATTTAGATTGATGTCTTAATATATAGAGGGATGTCTTGTTTTTTAGAGGGATGTCTTGTTATTTAGAGGGATGTCTTGTTATTTAGAGGGATGTCTTGTTATTTAGAGGGATGTCTTGTTATTTAGAGGGATGTCCTGTTATTTGAAGGGATGTCTTAATATTTAGAGAGATGTCTTGTTATTTAGAGGGATGTCTTGTTATATAGAGGGATGTCTTCATATTTGGAGGGGTTTCTTCATATTTGGAGGGATGTCTTGTTATTTAGAGGGATGTCTTGTTATTTGGAGGGATGCTTATTATTAAGAGGGATGTCTTATAATTTAGAGGGATGTCTTGTTATTTGGAGGTATGTCTTGTTATTTAGAGGGATGTCTTGTTATTTAGAGGGATGTCTTTTATATTTGGAGGGATGTCTAGTTATTTAGAGGGATGTCTTTTTATTTAGAGGGATGTCTTGTTATTTAGAGGGATGTCTTGGTATTTGGAGGGATGTCTAGTTATTTAGAGGGATGTCTTTTTATTTAGAGGGATGTCTTGTTATTTAGAGGGATGTCTTGTTATTTAGAGGGATGTCTTGTTATTTGAAGGGATGTCTTAATATTTAGAGGGATGTCTTGCTATTTTGAGGGATTTCTTGTTATTTGGAGGGATGTCTTGTTATTTAGAGGGATGTCTTGTTATTTAGAGGAATGTCTTGTTATTTAAAAGGGATGTCTTGTTATTTAGAGGAATGTCTTGTTATTTAGTGGGATGTCTTGTTATTTAGAGGGATGTCTTGTTATTTAGAGAGATGTCTTGTTATTTAAAGGGATGTCTTAATATTTAGAGGGATGTCTTGTTATTTAGAGGGATGACTTAATATTTAGAGGGATGTCTTGTTATTTGGAGGGATGTCTTAATATTTAGAGGGATGTCTTGTTATTTAGAGGGATGTCTTGTTATTTAGAGAGATGTCTTGTTATTTAAAGGGATGTCTTAATATTTAGAGGGATGTCTTAATATTTAGAGGGATGTCTTGTTATTTGAAGGGATGTCTTAATATTTAGAGGGATGTCTTGTTATTTAGAGGGATGTCTTGTTATTTAGAGGGATGTCTTGTTTTTTAAAGGGTTGTCTTGTTATTTGGAGGGATGTCGTGGTATTTAGAGGGATGTCTTGTTATTTAGAGGGATGTCTTGTTATTTAGAAGGATGTCTTCTTATTTGGAGGGAAGTCTTGTTATTTGGAGGAATGTCTTGTTATTTAGAGGGATATCTTGTTATTTGGAGGGATGTCTTGTTATTTAGAGGGATGTCTTGCTATTTAGAGGGATGTCTTTTTATTTGGAGGGATGTCTTGTTATTTAGAGGGATGTCTTGTTATTTAGAGGAATGTCTTGTTATTTAAAAGGGATGTCTTGTTATTTAGAGGGACGTCTTGTTATTTAGTGGGATGTCTTGTTATTTAGAGGGATGTCTTGTTATTTAGAGGGATGTCTTGTTATTTAAAGGGATGTCTTAATATTTAGAGGGTTGTCTTGTTATTTAGAGGGATGTCTTAATATTTAGAGGGATGTCTTGTTATTTGGAGGGATGTCTTAATATTTAGAGGGATGTCTTGTTATTTAGAGAGATGTCTTGTTATTTAGAGGGATGTCTTGTTTTTTAAAGGGTTTTCTTGTTATTTGGAGGGATGTCTTAATATTTAGAGGGATGTCTTGGTATTTGGAGGGATGTCTTGTTATTTAGAGGGATGTCTTAATATTTAGCGGAATGTCTAGTTTATTAGAGGGATGTCTTGTTATTTAGAGGGATGTCTTGTTATTTAGAGGGATGTCTTAATATTTGGAGGGATGTCTTGTTATTTAGAGGGATGTCTTAATATTTAGAGGGATGTCTTGTTTTTTAGTGGGATGTCTTGTTATTTAGAGGGATGTCTTGTTATTTGGAGAGATGTCTTTTTATTTAGAGGGATGTCTTGTTTTTTAGAGGGTTGTCTTGTTATTTGGAGGGATGTCTTGTTTTTTCGAGGGTTGTCTTGTAATTTAGATGGGATGTCTTGTTATTTAGAGGGATGTCTTAATATTTAGCGGAATGTCTTGTTTATTAGAGGGACGTCTTGCTATTTAGAGGGATGTCTTTTTATTTGGAGGGATGTCTTGTTATTTAGAGGGATGTCTTGTTATTTAGAGGAATGTCTTGTTATTTAAAAGGGATGTCTTGTTATTTAGAGGGATGTCTTGTTATTTAGTGGGATGTCTTGTTATTTAGAGGGATGTCTTGTTATTTAGAGAGATGTCTTGTTATTTAAAGGGATGTCTTAATATTTAGAGGGATGTCTTGTTATTTAGAGGGATGTCTTAATATTTAGCGGAATGTCTTGTTTATTAGAGGGATGTCTTGCTATTTAGAGGGATGTCTTTTTATTTGGAGGGATGTCTTGTTATTTAGAGGGATGTCTTGTTATTTAGAGGAATGTCTTGTTATTTAAAAGGGATGTCTTGTTATTTAGAGGGATGTCTTGTTATTTAGTGGGATGTCTTGTTATTTAGAGGGATGTCTTGTTATTTAGAGAGATGTCTTGTTATTTAAAGGGATGTCTTAATATTTAGAGGGATGTCTTGTTATTTAGAGGGATGTCTTAATATTTAGAGGGATGTCTTGTTATTTGAAGGGATGTCTTAATATTTAGAGGGATGTCTTGTTATTTAGAGGGATGTCTTGTTATTTAGAGGGATGTCTTGTTTTTTAAAGGGTTGTCTTGTTATTTGGAGGGATGTCTTAATATTTAGAGGGATGTCTTGGTATTTAGAGGGATGTCTTGTTATTTAGAGGGATGTCTTAATATTTAGCGGAATGTCTAGTTTATTAGAGGGATGTCTTGTTATTTAGAGGGATGTCTTGTTATTTAGAGGGATGTCTTGTTTTTTAGAGGGTTGTCTTGTTATTTGGAGGGATGTCTTGTTTTTTAGAGGGTTGTGTTGTAATTTAGATGGGATGTCTTGTTATTTAGAGGGATGTCTTGTTATTTACAGGTATGTCTTGTTATTTAGAGGGATGTCTTAATATTTAGAGGAATGTCTTGTTATATAGATGGATGTCTTGTTATTTAGAGGGATGTCTTGATATTTAGAGGGATGTCTTGTTTTTTAGAGAGATGTCTTGTTATTTAGAGGGTTTTTTTGTTTTTTAGAGGGTTGTCTTGTTATTTGGAGGGATGTCTTGTTATTTAGATTGATGTCTTAATATTTAGAGGGATGTCTTGTTTTTTAGAGGGATGTCTTGTTATTTAGAGGGATGTCTTGTTATTTAGAGGGATGTCTTGTTATTTAGAGGGATGTCTTGTTATTTAGAGGGATGTCTTGTTATTTGAAGGGATGTCTTAATATTTAGAGAGATGTCTTGTTATTTAGAGGGATGTCTTGTTATTTAGAGGGATGTCTTCATATTTGGAGGGATGTCTTGTTATTTAGAGGGATGTCTTGTTATTTAGAGGGATGTCTTAATATTTAGAGGAATGTCTAGTTTATTAGAGGGATGTCTTGTTATTTAGAGGGATGTCTTGTTATTTAGAGGGATGTCTTAATATTTGGAGGGATGTCTTGTTATTTAGAGGGATGTCTTAATATTTAGAGGGATGTCTTGTTTTTTAGTGGGATGTCTTGTTATTTGGAGAGATTTCTTTTTATTTAGAGGGATGTCTTGTTTTTTAGAGGGTTGTCTTGTTATTTGGAGGGATGTCTTGTTTTTTAGAGGGTTGTCTTGGTATTTAGAGGGATGTCTTGTTATTTAGAGGGATGTCTTGTTATTTAGAGGGATGTCTTCTTATTTGGAGGGAAGTCTTGTTATTTGGAGGAATGTCTTGTTATTTAGAGGGATATCTTGTTATTTGGAGGGATGTCTTGTTATTTAGAGGGATGTCTTGCTATTTAGAGGGATGTCTTTTTATTTGGAGGGATGTCTTGTTATTTAGAGGGATGTCTTGTTATTTAGAGGAATGTCTTGTCATTTAAAAGGGATGTCTTGTTATTTAGAGGGACGTCTTGTTATTTAGTGGGATGTCTTGTTATTTAGAGGGATGTCTTGTTATTTAGAGAGATGTCTTGTTATTTAAAGGGATGTCTTAATATTTAGAGGGATGTCTTGTTATTTAGAGGGATGTCTTAATATTTAGAGGGATGTCTTGTTATTTGGAGGGATGTCTTAATATTTAGAGGGATGTCTTGTTATTTAGAGGGATGTCTTGTTATTTAGAGGGATGTCTTGTTTTTTAAAGGGTTGTCTTGTTATTTGGAGGGATGTCTTAATATTTAGAGGGATGTCTTGGTATTTGGAGGGATGTCTTGTTATTTAGAGGGATGTCTTAATATTTAGCGGAATGTCTAGTTTATTAGAGAGATGTCTTGTTATTTAGAGGGATGTCTTGTTATTTGGAGGGATGTCTTAATATTTGGAGGGATGTCTTGTTATTTAGAGGGATGTCTTATTTGTACAACCTTGTACAAACTTGTACACACTTGTACAAACTTGTACACACTTGTACAACCTTGTACACACTTGTACAACCTTGTACACACTTGTACAACCTCGTACACACTTGTACAACCTTGTACACACTTGTACAACCTTGTACACAATTGTAAAACCTTGTACACACTTGTACAACCTTGTACACACTTGTACACCCTTGTACACACTTGTACAAAATTTTACATTCTTGTACATACTTGTACACCCTTGTACACACTTGTACAACCTTGTACAAACCTGTACACCCTTGTACACACTTGTACAAGCTTGTACACACTTGTACAAGCTTGTACACACTTGTACACCCTTGTACAAACTTGTGCACCCTTGAACACTTTTGTACACCCTTGTACACATTTGTACAACCTTGTACAAACTTAAACACACTTGTACAAACATGTACACACTTGAACAACCTTGTACACACTTGTACAACCTTGTACACACTTGTACAAGCTTGTATACACTTGTACAACCTTGTACACACTTGTACAACCTTGTACACACTTGTACAAGCTTGTACACACTTGTACAACCTTGTACACACTTGTACAACCTTTTACACAATTGTAAAACCTTGTACACACTTGTACATTCTTGTACAAAATTGTACTTACTTGTACAACCTTGTACAAACTTGTACACACTTGTACAAACTTTTACATCCTTGTATACATTTGTACACCCTTGTACACACTTGTACAACCTTGTACAAACCTGTACACCCTTGTACACACTTGTACAAGCTTGTACACGATTGTACACCCTTGTACACACTTGTGCACCCTTGTACACACTTGTACACCCTTGTACACACATGTACAACCTTTTACAAACTTGTACACACTTGTACAAACTTGAACATTCTTGTACATACTTGTACACCCTTGTAAACACTTGTACAAAATTGTACAAACCTGTACACCCTTGTACACACTTGTACAAGCTTGTACACACTTGTACAAGCTTGTACACACTTGTACACCCTTGTACAAACTTGTGCACCCTTGTACACTTTTGTACACCCTTGTATACATTTGTACAAACTTATACAAACTTGTACACACTTGTACAAACTTGTACACACTTGTACAAACTTGTACACCCTTGTACACACTTGTACAACCTTGTACACACTTGTACAACCTTGTACAAACCTGTACACCCTTGTACACACTTGTACAAGCTTGTACACGATTGTACACTCTTGTACACACTTGTGCAACCTTGTACACACTTGTACAACCTTGTACACACTTGTACAACCTTGTACACACTTGTTCAAGCTTGTACACACTTGTACAACCTTGTACACACTTGTACACCCTTGTACACACTTGTACAACCTTTTACAAACTTGTACACACTTGTACAAAATTGTACATTCTTGTACATACTTGTACACCCTTGTACACACTTGTACAACCTTGTACAAACCTGTACAACCTTGTACACACTTGTACAAGCTTGTATACACTTGTACAAGCTTGTACACACTTGTACACCCTTGTACAAACTTGTGCACCCTTGTACACTTTTGTACACCCTTGTACACATTTGTACAACCTTGTACAAACTTGTACACACTTGTACAAACTTGTACACACTTGTACAAACTTGTGTACACTTGTACAACCTTGTACACACTTGTACAACCTTGTACACACTTGTACAACCTTGTACACACTTGTACAACCTCGTACACACTTGTACAACCTTGTACACACTTGTACAACCTTGTACACAATTGTAAAACCTTGTACACACTTGTACAACCTTGTACACACTTGTACACCCTTGTACACACTTGTACAAAATTTTACATTCTTGTACATACTTGTACACCCTTGTACACACTTGTACAACCTTGTACAAACCTGTACACCCTTGTACACACTTGTACAAACTTGTACACACTTGTACAAGCTTGTACACACTTGTACAAGCTTGTACACACTTGTACAAGCTTGTACACACTTGTACACCCTTGTACAAACTTGTGCACCCTTGAACACTTTTGTACACCCTTGTACACATTTGTACAACCTTGTACAAACTTAAACACACTTGTACAAACATGTACACACTTGAACAACCTTGTACACAATTGTACAACCTTGTACACACTTGTACAAGCTTGTACACACTTGTACAACCTTGTACACACTTGTACAACCTTGTACACACTTGTACAAGCTTGTACACACTTGTACAACCTTGTACACACTTGTACAACCTTTTACACAATTGTAAAACCTTGTACACACTTGTACATTATTGTACAAACTTGTACTTACTTGTACAACCTTGTACAAACTTGTACACACTTGTACAAATTTTAACATCCTTGTATACATTTGTACACCCTTGTACACACTTGTACAACCTTGTACAAACCTGTACACCCTTGTACACACTTGTACAAGCTTGTACACGATTGTACACCCTTGTACACACTTGTGCACCCTTGTACACACTTGTACACCCTTGTACACACATGTACAACCTTTTACAAACTTGTACACACTTGTACAAACTTGTACATTCTTGTACATACTTGTACACCCTTGCAAACACTTGTACAAAATTGTACAAACCTGTACACCCTTGTACACACTTGTACAAGCTTGTACACACTTTTACAAGCTTGTACACACTTGTACACCCTTGTACAAACTTGTGCACCCTTGTACACTTTTGTACACCCTTGTATACATTTGTACAAACTTGTACAAACTTGTACACACTTGTACAAACTTGTACACACTTGTACAAACTTGTACACACTTGTACAAACTTGTACACCCTTGTACACACTTGTACAACCTTGTACACACTTGTACAACCTTGTACAAACCTGTACACCCTTGTACACACTTGTACAAGCTTGTACACGATTGTACACTCTTGTACACACTTGTGCAACCTTGTACACACTTGTACAACCTTGTACACACTTGTACAACCTTGTACACACTTGTTCAAGCTTGTACACACTTGTACAACCTTGTACACACTTGTACACCCTTGTACACACTTGTACAACCTTTTACAAACTTGTACACACTTGTACAAAATTGTACATTCTTGTACATACTTGTACACCCTTGTACACACTTGTACAACCTTGTACAAACCTGTACACCCTTGTACACACTTGTACAAGCTTGTACACACTTGTAAACCCTTGTACAAACTTGTGCACCCTTGTACACTTTTGTACACCCTTGTACACATTTGTACAACCTTGAACAAACTTGTACACACTTGTACAAACTTGTACACACTTGTACAAACTTGTGTACACCTGTACAACCTTGTACACACTTGTACAACCTTGTACACACTTGTACAACCTCGTACACACTTGTACAACCTTGTACACACTTGTACAACCTTGTACAACCTCGTACACACTTGTACAACCTTGTACACACTTGTACAACCTTGTACACTATTGTAAAACCTTGTACACACTTGTACAACCTTGTACACACTTGTACACCCTTGTACACACTTGTATAAAATTTTACATTCTTGTACATACTTGTACACCCTTGTACACACTTGTACAACCTTGTACAAACCTGTACACCCTTGTACACACTTGTACAAGCTTGTACACACATGTACAAGCTTGTACACACTTGTACAAGCTTGTACGCACTTGTACACCCTTGTACAAACTTGTGCACCCTTGAACACTTTTGTACACCCTTGTACACATTTGTACAACCTTGTACAAACTTAAACACACTTGTACAAACATGTACACACTTGAACAACCTTGTACACACTTGTACAACCTTGTACACACTTGTACAAGCTTGTACACACTTGTACAACCTTGTACACACTTGTACATTCTTGTACAAACTTGTACTTACTTGTACAACCTTGTACAAACTTGTACACACTTGTACAAACTTTTATATCCTTGTATACATTTGTACACCCTTGTACACACTTGTACAACCTTGTACAAACCTGTACACCCTTGTACACACTTGTACAAGCTTGTACACGATTGTACACCCTTGTACACACTTGTGCACCCTTGTACACACTTGTACACCCTTGTACACACATGTACAACCTTTTACAAACTTGTACACACTTGTACAAACTTGTACATTCTTGTACATACTTGTACACCCTTGTAAACACTTGTACAAAATTGTACAAACCTGTACACCCTTGTACACACTTGTACAAGCTTGTACACACTTGTACAAGCTTGTACACACTTGTACACCCTTGTACAAACTTGTACACCCTTGTACACACTTGTACAACCTTGTACACACTTGTACAACCTTGTACAAACCTGTACACCCTTGTACACACTTGTACAAGCTTGTACACGATTGTACACTCTTGTACACACTTGTGCAACCTTGTACACACTTGTACAACCTTGTACACACTTGTACAACCTTGTACACACTTGTTCAAGCTTGTACACACTTGTACAACCTTGTACACACTTGTACACCCTTGTACACACTTGTACAACCTTTTACAAACTTGTACACACTTGTACAAAATTGTACATTCTTGTACATACTTGTACACATTGTACACACTTGTACAACCTTGTACAAACCTGTACACCCTTGTACACACTTGTACAAGCTTGTACACACTTGTACAAGCTTGTACACACTTGTACACCCTTGTACAAACTTGTGCACCCTTGTACACTTTTGTACACCCTTGTACACATTTGTACAACCTTGTACAAACTTGTACACACTTGTACAAACTTGTACACACTTGTACAAACTTGTACACACTTGTACAAACTTGTGTACACTTGTACAAGCTTGTACACACTTGTACAACATTGTACACACTTGTACAACCTTGTACACACTTGTACAACCTCGTACACACTTGTACAACCTTGTACACACTTGTACAACCTTGTACACAATTGTAAAACCTTGTACACACTTTTACAACCTTGTACACACTTGTACACCCTCGTACACACTTGTACAAAATTTTACATTCTTGTACATACTTGTACACCCTTGTACACACTTGTACAACCTTGTACAAACCTGTACACCCTTGTACACACTTGTACAAGCTTGTACACACTTGTACAAGCTTGTACATACTTGTACAAGCTTGTACACACTTGTACACCCTTGTACAAACTTGTGCACCCTTGAACACTTTTGTACACCCTTATACACATTTGTACAACCTTGTACAAACTTAAACACACTTGTACAAACATGTACACACTTGAACAACCTTGTACACACTTGTACAAACCTTGTACACACTTGTACAAGCTTGTACACACTTGTACAACCTTGTACACACTTGTACAACCTTGTACACACTTGTACAAGCTTGTACACACTTGAACAACCTTGTACACACTTGTACAAACCTTGTACACACTTGTACAAGCTTGTACACGATTGTACACCCTTGTACACACTTGTACACCCTTGTACACACTTGTACACCCTTGTACACACTTGTACAACCTTTTACAAACTTGTACACACTTGTACAAACTTGTACATTCTTGTACATACTTGTACACCCTTGTACAAACTTGTGCACCCTTGTACACTTTTGTACACCCTTGTATACATTTGTACAAACTTGTACAAACTTGTACACACTTGTACAAACTTGTACACACTTGTACAAACTTGTACACCCTTGTACACACTTGTACAACATTGTACACACTTGTACAACCTTGTACACACTTGTACAACCTTGTACAAACCTGTACACCCTTGTACACACTTGTACAAGCTTGTACACGATTGTACACTCTTGTACACACTTGTGCAACCTTGTACACACTTGTACAACCTTGTACACACTTGTTCAAGCTTGTACACATTTGTACAACCTTGTACACACTTGTACACCCTTGTACACACTTGTACAACCTTTTACACAATTGTAAAACCTTGTACACACTTGTACATTATTGTACAAACTTGTACTTACTTGTACAACCTTGTACAAACTTGTACACACTTGTACAAATTTTAACATCCTTGTATACATTTGTACACCCTTGTACACACTTGTACAACCTTGTACAAACCTGTACACCCTTGTACACACTTGTACAAGCTTGTACACGATTGTACACCCTTGTACACACTTGTGCACCCTTGTACACACTTGTACACCCTTGTACACACATGTACAACCTTTTACAAACTTGTACAACCTTGTACAAACCTGTACACCCTTGTACACACTTGTACAAGCTTGTACACGATTGTACACTCTTGTACACACTTGTGCAACCTTGTACACACTTGTACAACCTTGTACACACTTGTACAACCTTGTACACACTTGTTCAAGCTTGTACACACTTGTACAACCTTGTACACACTTGTACACCCTTGTACAAACTTGTGCACCCTTGTACACTTTTGTACACCCTTGTATACATTTGTACAAACTTGTACTAACTTGTACACACTTGTACAAACTTGTACACACTTGTACAAACTTGTACACACTTGTACAAACTTGTACACCCTTGTACACACTTGTACAACCTTTTACAAACTTGTACACACTTGTACAAAATTGTACATTCTTGTACATACTTGTACACCCTTGTACACACTTGTACAACCTTGTACAAACCTGTACACCCTTGTACAAACTTGTACATTCTTGTACATACTTGTACACCCTTGCAAACACTTGTACAAAATTGTACAAACCTGTACACCCTTGTACACACTTGTACAAGCTTGTACACACTTGTACAAGCTTGTACACACTTGTACACCCTTGTACAAACTTGTGCACCCTTGTACACTTTTGTACACCCTTGTATACATTTGTACAAACTTGTACAAACTTGTACACACTTGTACAAACTTGTACACACTTGTACAAACTTGTACACACTTGTACAAACTTGTACACCCTTGTACACACTTGTACAACCTTGTACACACTTGTACAACCTTGTACAAACCTGTACACCCTTGTACACACTTGTACAAGCTTGTACACGATTGTACACTCTTGTACACACTTGTGCAACCTTGTACACACTTGTACAACCTTGTACACACTTGTACAACCTTGTACACACTTGTTCAAGCTTGTACACACTTGTACAACCTTGTACACACTTGTACACCCTTGTACACACTTGTACAACCTTTTACAAACTTGTACACACTTGTACAAAATTGTACATTCTTGTACATACTTGTACACCCTTGTACACACTTGTACAACCTTGTACAAACCTGTACACCCTTGTACACACTTGTACAAGCTTGTACACACTTGTACACCCTTGTACAAACTTGTGCACCCTTGTACACTTTTGTACACCCTTGTACACATTTGTACAACCTTGAACAAACTTGTACACACTTGTACAAACTTGTACACACTTGTACAAACTTGTGTACACCTGTACAACCTTGTACACACTTGTACAACCTTGTACACACTTGTACAACCTCGTACACACTTGTACAACCTCGTACACACTTGTACAACCTTGTACACACTTGTACAACCTTGTACACTATTGTAAAACCTTGTACACACTTGTACAACCTTGTACACACTTGTACACCCTTGTACACACTTGTATAAAATTTTACATTCTTGTACATACTTGTACACCCTTGTACACACTTGTACAACCTTGTACAAACCTGTACACCCTTGTACACACTTGTACAAGCTTGTACACACATGTACAAGCTTGTACACACTTGTACAAGCTTGTACGCACTTGTACACCCTTGTACAAACTTGTGCACCCTTGAACACTTTTGTACACCCTTGTACACATTTGTACAACCTTGTACAAACTTAAACACACTTGTACAAACATGTACAAACTTGAACAACCTTGTACACACTTGTACAACCTTGTACACACTTGTACAAGCTTGTACACACTTGTACAACCTTGTACACACTTGTACAACCTTGTACACACTTGTACAAGCTTGTACACACTTGTACAACCTTGTACACACTTGTACAACCTTTTACACAATTGTAAAACCTTGTACACACTTGTACATTCTTGTACAAACTTGTACTTACTTGTACAACCTTGTACAAACTTGTACACACTTGTACAAACTTTTACATCCTTGTATACATTTGTACACCCTTGTACACACTTGTACAACCTTGTACAAACCTGTACACCCTTGTACACACTTGTACAAGCTTGTACACGATTGTACACCCTTGTACACACTTGTGCACCCTTGTACACACTTGTACACCCTTGTACACACATGTACAACCTTTTACAAACTTGTACACACTTGTACAAACTTGTACATTCTTGTACATACTTGTACACCCTTGTAAACACTTGTACAAAATTGTACAAACCTGTACACCCTTGTACACACTTGTACAAGCTTGTACACACTTGTACAAGCTTGTACACACTTGTACACCCTTGTACAAACTTGTACACCCTTGTACACACTTGTACAACCTTGTACACACTTGTACAACCTTGTACAAACCTGTACACCCTTGTACACACTTGTACAAGCTTGTACACGATTGTACACTCTTGTACACACTTGTGCAACCTTGTACACACTTGTACAACCTTGTACACACTTGTACAACCTTGTACACACTTGTTCAAGCTTGTACACACTTGTACAACCTTGTACACACTTGTACACCCTTGTACACACTTGTACAACCTTTTACAAACTTGTACACACTTGTACAAAATTGTACATTCTTGTACATACTTGTACACATTGTACACACTTGTACAACCTTGTACACACTTGTACAACCTTGTACAAACCTGTACACCCTTGTACACACTTGTACAAGCTTGTACACACTTGTACAAGCTTGTACACACTTGTACACCCTTGTACAAACTTGTGCACCCTTGTACACTTTTGTACACCCTTGTACACATTTGTACAACCTTGTACAAACTTGTACACACTTGTACAAACTTGTACACACTTGTACAAACTTGTGTACACTTGTACAAGCTTGTACACACTTGTACAACATTGTACACACTTGTACAACCTTGTACACACTTGTACAACCTCGTACACACTTGTACAACCTTGTACACACTTGTACAACCTTGTACACAATTGTAAAACCTTGTACACACTTTTACAACCTTGTACACACTTGTACACCCTCGTACACACTTGTACAAAATTTTACATTCTTGTACATACTTGTACACCCTTGTACACACTTGTACAACCTTGTACAAACCTGTACACCCTTGTACACACTTGTACAAGCTTGTACACACTTGTACAAGCTTGTACAGACTTGTACAAGCTTGTACACACTTGTACACCCTTGTACAAACTTGTGCACCCTTGAACACTTTTGTACACCCTTGTACACATTTGTACAACCTTGTACAAACTTAAACACACTTGTACAAACATGTACACACTTGAACAACCTTGTACACACTTGTACAAACCTTGTACACACTTGTACAAGCTTGTACACACTTGTACAACCTTGTACACACTTGTACAACCTTGTACACACTTGTACAAGCTTGTACACACTTGAACAACCTTGTACACACTTGTACAAACCTTGTACACACTTGTACAAGCTTGTACACGATTGTACACCCTTGTACACACTTGTACACCCTTGTACACACTTGTACACCCTTGTACACACTTGTACAACCTTTTACAAACTTGTACACACTTGTACAAACTTGTACATTCTTGTACATACTTGTACACCCTTGTACAAACTTGTGCACCCTTGTACACTTTTGTACACCCTTGTATACATTTGTACAAACTTGTACAAACTTGTACACACTTGTACAAACTTGTACACACTTGTACAAACTTGTACACCCTTGTACACACTTGTACAACATTGTACACACTTGTACAACCTTGTACACACTTGTACAACCTTGTACAAACCTGTACACCCTTGTACACACTTGTACAAGCTTGTACACGATTGTACACTCTTGTACACACTTGTGCAACCTTGTACACACTTGTACAACCTTGTACACACTTGTTCAAGCTTGTACACATTTGTACAACCTTGTACACACTTGTACACCCTTGTACACACTTGTACAACCTTTTACAAACTTGTACACACTTGTACAAAATTGTACATTCTTGTACATACTTGTACACCCTTGTACACACTTGTACACCCTTGTACACCCTTGTACACTTTTGTACACCCTTGTACACATTTGTACAAACTTGTACAAACTTGTACACACTTGTACAAACTTGTACACACTTGTACAAACTTGTGTACACTTGTACAACCTTGTACACACTTGTACAAACTTGTACACACTTGTACAACCTTGTACACACTTGTACAACCTTGTACACACTTGTACAACCTTGTACACAATTGTAAAACCTTGTACACACGTGTACACCCTTGTACAAACTTGTACACACTTGTACAAACTTGTACACCCTTGTACACACTTGTACAACCTTGTACACACTTGTACAAATTTGTACAACCTTGTACAAACTTGTACACACTTGTACAACCTTGTACAAACTTGTACACACTTGTACACACTTTTACATCCTTGTACACATTTGTACACCCTTGTACACACTTGTACAACCTTTTACAAACTTGTACACACTTGTACAAACTTGTACATTCTTGTACATACTTGTACAACCTTGTACACACTTGTACAACCTTGTACAAACCTGTAAACCCTTGTACAAGCTTGTACACACTTGTACAAGCTTGTACACACTTGTACACCCTTGTACAAACTTGTGCACCCTTGTACACTTTTGTACACCCTTGTACACACTTGTTCAACCTCGTACAAACCTGTAAACCCTTGTACAAGCTTGTACACACTTGTACAAGCTTGTACACACTTGTACACCCTTGTACAAACTTGTGCACCCTTGTACACTTTTGTACACCCTTGTACACATTTGTACAACCTTGTACAAACTTGTACACACTTGTACAAACTTGTACACACTTGTACAACCTTGTACACACTTGTACAACCTTGTACACACTTGTACAACCTTGTACACACTTGTACAAGCTTGTACACACTTGTACAACCTTGTACACACTTGTACAACCTTGTACACACTTGTACAACCTTTTACACAATTGTAAAACCTTGTACACACTTGTACATTCTTGTACAAACTTGTACTTACTTGTACAACCTTGTACAAACTTGTACACACTTGTACAAACTTTTACAGCCTTGTACACATTTGTACACCCTTGTACACACTTGTACAACCTTGTACAAACCTGTACACCCTTGTACACACTTGTACAAGCTTGTACACGATTGTACACCCTTGTACACACTTGTGCACCATTGTACACACTTGTACACCCTTGTACACACTTGTACAACCTTTTACAAACTTGTACACACTTGTACAAAATTGTACATTCTTGTACATACTTGTACACCCTTGTACACACTTGTACAACCTTGTACAAACCTGTACACCCTTGTACACACTTGTACAACCTTGTACAAACCTGTACACCCTTGTACAAACTTGTACAAACTTGTACACACTTGTACAAACTTGTACACACTTGTACAAACTTGTACACCCTTGTACACACTTGTACAACATTGTACACACTTGTACAACCTTGTACACACTTGTACAACCTTGTACAAACCTGTACACCCTTGTACACACTTGTACAAGCTTGTACACGATTGTACACTCTTGTACACACTTGTGCAACCTTGTACACACTTGTACAACCTTGTACACACTTGTTCAAGCTTGTACACATTTGTACAACCTTGTACACACTTGTACACCCTTGTACACACTTGTACAACCTTTTACAAACTTGTACACACTTGTACAAAATTGTACATTCTTGTACATACTTGTACACCCTTGTACACACTTGTACACCCTTGTACACCCTTGTACACTTTTGTACACCCTTGTACACATTTGTACAAACTTGTACAAACTTGTACACACTTGTACAAACTTGTACACACTTGTACAAACTTGTGTACACTTGTACAACCTTGTACACACTTGTACAAACTTGTACACACTTGTACAACCTTGTACACACTTGTACAACCTTGTACACACTTGTACAACCTTGTACACAATTGTAAAACCTTGTACACACGTGTACACCCTTGTACAAACTTGTACACACTTGTACAAACTTGTACACCCTTGTACACACTTGTACAACCTTGTACACACTTGTACAAATTTGTACAACCTTGTACAAACTTGTACACACTTGTACAACCTTGTACAAACTTGTACACACTTGTACACACTTTTACATCCTTGTACACATTTGTACACCCTTGTACACACTTGTACAACCTTTTACAAACTTGTACACACTTGTACAAACTTGTACATTCTTGTACATACTTGTACAACCTTGTACACACTTGTACAACCTTGTACAAACCTGTAAACCCTTGTACAAGCTTGTACACACTTGTACAAGCTTGTACACACTTGTACACCCTTGTACAAACTTGTGCACCCTTGTACACTTTTGTACACCCTTGTACACACTTGTTCAACCTCGTACAAACCTGTAAACCCTTGTACAAGCTTGTACACACTTGTACAAGCTTGTACACACTTGTACACCCTTGTACAAACTTGTGCACCCTTGTACACTTTTGTACACCCTTGTACACATTTGTACAACCTTGTACAAACTTGTACACACTTGTACAAACTTGTACACACTTGTACAAACTTGTACACACTTGTACAACCTTGTACACACTTGTACAACCTTGTACACACTTGTACAACCTTGTACACACTTGTACAAGCTTGTACACACTTGTACAACCTTGTACACACTTGTACAACCTTGTACACACTTGTACAACCTTTTACACAATTGTAAAACCTTGTACACACTTGTACATTCTTGTACAAACTTGTACTTACTTGTACAACCTTGTACAAACTTGTACACACTTGTACAAACTTTTACAGCCTTGTACACATTTGTACACCCTTGTACACACTTGTACAACCTTGTACAAACCTGTACACCCTTGTACACACTTGTACAAGCTTGTACACGATTGTACACCCTTGTACACACTTGTGCACCATTGTACACACTTGTACACCCTTGTACACACTTGTACAACCTTTTACAAACTTGTACACACTTGTACAAAATTGTACATTCTTGTACATACTTGTACACCCTTGTACACACTTGTACAACCTTGTACAAACCTGTACACCCTTGTACACACTTGTACAACCTTGTACAAACCTGTACACCCTTGTACAAACTTGTACAAACTTGTACACACTTGTACAAACTTGTACACACTTGTACAAACTTGTACACCCTTGTACACACTTGTACAACATTGTACACACTTGTACAACCTTGTACACACTTGTACAACCTTGTACAAACCTGTACACCCTTGTACACACTTGTACAAGCTTGTACACGATTGTACACTCTTGTACACACTTGTGCAACCTTGTACACACTTGTACAACCTTGTACACACTTGTTCAAGCTTGTACACATTTGTACAACCTTGTACACACTTGTACACCCTTGTACACACTTGTACAACCTTTTACAAACTTGTACACACTTGTACAAAATTGTACATTCTTGTACATACTTGTACACCCTTGTACACACTTGTACACCCTTGTACACCCTTGTACACTTTTGTACACCCTTGTACACATTTGTACAAACTTGTACACTCTTGTACAACCTTGTACACACTTGTACAAGCTTGTACACACTTGAACAACCTTGTACACACTTGTACAAACCTTGTACACACTTGTACAAGCTTGTACACGATTGTACACCCTTGTACACACTTGTACACCCTTGTACACACTTGTACACCCTTGTACACACTTGTACAACCTTTTACAAACTTGTACACACTTGTACAAACTTGTACATTCTTGTACATACTTGTACACCCTTGTACAAACTTGTGCACCCTTGTACACTTTTGTACACCCTTGTATACATTTGTACAAACTTGTACAAACTTGTACACACTTGTACAAACTTGTACACACTTGTACAAACTTGTACACCCTTGTACACACTTGTACAACATTGTACACACTTGTACAACCTTGTACACACTTGTACAACCTTGTACAAACCTGTACACCCTTGTACACACTTGTACAAGCTTGTACACGATTGTACACTCTTGTACACACTTGTGCAACCTTGTACACACTTGTACAACCTTGTACACACTTGTTCAAGCTTGTACACATTTGTACAACCTTGTACACACTTGTACACCCTTGTTCACACTTGTACAACCTTTTACAAACTTGTACACACTTGTACAAAATTGTACATTCTTGTACATACTTGTACACCCTTGTACACACTTGTACACCCTTGTACACCCTTGTACACTTTTGTACACCCTTGTACACATTTGTACAAACTTGTACAAACTTGTACACACTTGTACAAACTTGTACACACTTGTACAAACTTGTGTACACTTGTACAACCTTGTACACACTTGTACAAACTTGTACACACTTGTACAACCTTGTACACACTTGTACAACCTTGTACACACTTGTACAACCTTGTACACAATTGTAAAACCTTGTACACACGTGTACACCCTTGTACAAACTTGTACACACTTGTACAAACTTGTACACCCTTGTACACACTTGTACAACCTTGTACACACTTGTACAAATTTGTACAACCTTGTACAAACTTGTACACACTTGTACAACCTTGTACAAACTTGTACACACTTGTACACACTTTTACATCCTTGTACACATTTGTACACCCTTGTACACACTTGTACAACCTTTTACAAACTTGTACACACTTGTACAAACTTGTACATTCTTGTACATACTTGTACAACCTTGTACACACTTGTACAACCTTGTACAAACCTGTAAACCCTTGTACAAGCTTGTACACACTTGTACAAGCTTGTACACACTTGTACACCCTTGTACAAACTTGTGCACCCTTGTACACTTTTGTACACCCTTGTACACACTTGTTCAACCTCGTACAAACCTGTAAACCCTTGTACAAGCTTGTACACACTTGTACAAGCTTGTACACACTTGTACACCCTTGTACAAACTTGTGCACCCTTGTACACTTTTGTACACCCTTGTACACATTTGTACAACCTTGTACAAACTTGTACACACTTGTACAAACTTGTACACACTTGTACAACCTTGTACACACTTGTACAACCTTGTACACACTTGTACAACCTTGTACACACTTGTACAAGCTTGTACACACTTGTACAACCTTGTACACACTTGTACAACCTTGTACACACTTGTACAACCTTTTACACAATTGTAAAACCTTGTACACACTTGTACATTCTTGTACAAACTTGTACTTACTTGTACAACCTTGTACAAACTTGTACACACTTGTACAAACTTTTACAGCCTTGTACACATTTGTACACCCTTGTACACACTTGTACAACCTTGTACAAACCTGTACACCCTTGTACACACTTGTACAAGCTTGTACACGATTGTACACCCTTGTACACACTTGTGCACCATTTACACACTTGTACACCCTTGTACACACTTGTACAACCTTTTACAAACTTGTACACACTTGTACAAAATTGTACATTCTTGTACATACTTGTACACCCTTGTACACACTTGTACAACCTTGTACAAACCTGTACACCCTTGTACACACTTGTACAACCTTGTACAAACCTGTACACCCTTGTACACACTTGTACAAGCTTGTACACGATTGTACACCCTTGTACACACTTGTGCACCATTGTACACACTTGTACACCCTTGTACACACTTGTACAACATTTTACAAACTTGTACACCCTTGTACAAACTTGTGCACCCTTGTACACTTTTGTACACCCTTGTACACATTTGTACAACCTTGTACAAACTTGTACACACTTGTACAAACTTGTACACACTTGTACAAACTTGTGTACACCTGTACAACCTTGTACACACTTGTACAACCTTGTACACACTTGTACAACCTTGTACACACTTGTACAACCTCGTACACACTTGTACAACCTTGTACACACTTGTACAACCTTGTACACAATTGTAAAACCTTGTACACACTTGTACAACCTTGTACACACTTGTACACCCTTGTACACACTTGTATAAAATTTTACATTCTTGTACATACTTGTACACCCTTGTACACACTTGTACAACCTTGTACAAACCTGTACACCCTTGTACAAACCTGTACACCCTTGTACACACTTGTACAAGCTTGTACACACATGTACAAGCTTGTACGCACTTGTACACCCTTGTACAAACTTGTGCACCCTTGAACACTTTTGTACACCCTTGTACACATTTGTACAACCTTGTACAAACTTAAACACACTTGTACAAACATGTACACACTTGAACAACCTTGTACACACTTGTACAACCTTGTACACACTTGTACAAGCTTGTACACACTTGTACAACCTTGTACACACTTGTACAACCTTGTACACACTTGTACAAGCTTGTACACACTTGTACAACCTTGTACACACTTGTACAACCTTTTACACAATTGTAAAACCTTGTACACACTTGTACATTCTTGTACAAACTTGTACTTACTTGTACAACCTTGTACAAACTTGTACACACTTGTACAAACTTTTACATCCTTGTATACATTTGTACACCCTTGTACACACTTGTACAACCTTGTACAAACCTGTACACCCTTGTACACACTTGTACAAGCTTGTACACGATTGTACACCCTTGTACACACTTGTGCACCCTTGTACACACTTGTACACCCTTGTACACACATGTACAACCTTTTACAAACTTGTACACACTTGTACAAACTTGTACATTCTTGTACATACTTGTACACCCTTGTAAACACTTGTACAAAATTGTACAAACCTGTACACCCTTGTAAACACTTGTACAAAATTGTACAAACCTGTACACCCTTGTACAAACTTGTACAAGCTTGTACACACTTGTACAAGCTTGTACACACTTGTACACCCTTGTACAAACTTGTGCACCCTTGTACACTTTTGTACACCCTTGTATACATTTGTACAAACTTGTACAAACTTGTACACACTTGTACAAACTTGTACACACTTGTACAAACTTGTACACCCTTGTACACACTTGTACAACCTTGTACACACTTGTACAACCTTGTACAAACCTGTACACCCTTGTACACACTTGTACAAGCTTGTACACGATTGTACACTCTTGTACACACTTGTGCAACCTTGTACACACTTGTACAACCTTGTACACACTTGTACAACCTTGTACACACTTGTTCAAGCTTGTACACACTTGTACAACCTTGTACACACTTGTACACCCTTGTACACACTTGTACAACCTTTTACAAACTTGTACACACTTGTACAAAATTGTACATTCTTGTACATACTTGTACACCCTTGTACACACTTGTACAACCTTGTACAAACCTGTACACCCTTGTACACACTTGTACAAGCTTGTACACACTTGTACAAGCTTGTACACACTTGTACACCCTTGTACAAACTTGTGCACCCTTGTACACTTTTGTACACCCTTGTACACATTTGTACAACCTTGTACAAACTTGTACACACTTGTACAAACTTGTACACACTTGTACAAACTTGTGTACACTTGTACAAGCTTGTACACACTTGTACAACATTGTACACACTTGTACAACCTTGTACACACTTGTACAACCTCGTACACACTTGTACAACCTTGTACACACTTGTACAACCTTGTACACAATTGTAAAACCTTGTACACACTTTTACAACCTTGTACACACTTGTACACCCTCGTACACACTTGTACAAAATTTTACATTCTTGTACATACTTGTACACCCTTGTACACATTTGTACAACCTTGTACAAACTTAAACACACTTGTACAAACATGTACACACTTGAACAACCTTGTACACACTTGTACAAACCTTTTACACACTTGTACAAGCTTGTACACACTTGTACAACCTTGTACACACTTGTACAACCTTGTACACACTTGTACAAGCTTGTACACACTTGAACAACCTTGTACACACTTGTACAAACCTTGTTCACACTTGTACAAGCTTGTACACGATTGTACACCCTTGTACACACTTGTGCACCCTTGTACACACTTGTACACCCTTGTACACACTTGTACAACCTTTTACAAACTTGTACACACTTGTACAAACTTGTACATTCTTGTACATACTTGTACACCCTTGTACAAACTTGTGCACCCTTGTACACTTTTGTACACCTTTGTATACATTTGTACAAACTTGTACAAACTTGTACACACTTGTACAAACTTGTACACACTTGTACAAACTTGTACACCCTTGTACACACTTGTACAACATTGTACACACTTGTACAACCTTGTACACACTTGTACAACCTTGTACAAACCTGTACACCCTTGTACACACTTGTACAAGCTTGTACACGATTGTACACTCTTGTACACACTTGTGCAACCTTGTACACACTTGTACAACTTTGTACACACTTGTACAACCTTGTACACTCTTGTACACACTTGTGCAACCTTGTACACACTTGTACAACCTTGTACACACTTGTACACCCTTGTACACACTTGTACAACCTTTTACAAACTTGTACACACTTGTACAAAATTGTACATTCTTGTACATACTTGTACACCCTTGTACACACTTGTACACCCTTGTACACCCTTGTACACTTTTGTACACCCTTGTACACATTTGTACAAACTTGTACAAACTTGTACACACTTGTACAAACTTGTACACACTTGTACAAACTTGTGTACACTTGTACAACCTTGTACACACTTGTACAAACTTGTACACACTTGTACAACCTTGTACACACTTGTACAACCTTGTACACACTTGTACAACCTTGTACACAATTGTAAAACCTTGTACACACGTGTACACCCTTGTACAAACTTGTACACACTTGTACAAACTTGTACACCCTTGTACACACTTGTACAACCTTGTACACACTTGTACAAATTTGTACAACCTTGTACAAACTTGTACACACTTGTACAACCTTGTACAAACTTGTACACACTTGTACACACTTTTACATCCTTGTACACATTTGTACACCCTTGTACACACTTGTACAACCTTTTACAAACTTGTACACACTTGTACAAACTTGTACATTCTTGTACATACTTGTACAACCTTGTACACACTTGTACAACCTTGTACAAACCTGTAAACCCTTGTACAAGCTTGTACACACTTGTACAAGCTTGTACACACTTGTACACCCTTGTACAAACTTGTGCACCCTTGTACACTTTTGTACACCCTTGTACACACTTGTTCAACCTCGTACAAACCTGTAAACCCTTGTACAAGCTTGTACACACTTGTACAAGCTTGTACACACTTGTACACCCTTGTACAAACTTGTGCACCCTTGTACACTTTTGTACACCCTTGTACACATTTGTACAACCTTGTACAAACTTGTACACACTTGTACAAACTTGTACACACTTGTACAACCTTGTACACACTTGTACAATCTTGTACACACTTGTACAACCTTGTACACACTTGTACAAGCTTGTACACACTTGTACAACCTTGTACACACTTGTACAACCTTGTACACACTTGTACAACCTTGTACACACTTGTACAACCTTTTACACAATTGTAAAACCTTGTACACACTTGTACATTCTTGTACAAACTTGTACTTACTTGTACAACCTTGTACAAACTTGTACACACTTGTACAAACTTTTACAGCCTTGTACACATTTGTACACCCTTGTACACACTTGTACAACCTTGTACAAACCTGTACACCCTTGTACACACTTGTACAAGCTTGTACACGATTGTACACCCTTGTACACACTTGTGCACCATTGTACACACTTGTACACCCTTGTACACACTTGTACAACCTTTTACAAACTTGTACACACTTGTACAAACTTGTACATTCTTTTGTACACCCTTGTAAACACTTGTACAACCTTGTACAAACCTGTACACCCTTGTACACACTTGTACAAACTTGTACACACTTGTACAAGCTTGTACACACTTGTACACCCTTGTACAAACTTGTGCACCCTTGTACACTTTTGTACACCCTTGTATTAATTTGTACAACCTTGTACAAACTTGTACACACTTGTACAAACTTGTACACACTTGTACAAACTTGTACACCCTTGTACACACTTGTACAACCTTGTACACACTTGTACAACCTTGTACACAATTGTACAACCTTGTACAACCATGTACACACTTGTACAACCTTGTACACACTTGTACAACCTTGTACACACTTGTACACCTTTGTATACATTTATACAACCTTGTACACACTTGTACAACCTTGTACACACTTGTACAACCTTGTACACACTTGTACAACCTTGTACACACTTGTACAACCTTGTACACACTTGTACAACCTTGTACACACTTGTACAACCTTGTAAAAACTTGTACAAGCTTGTACACGATTGTACACCCTTGTACACACTTGTGCACCCTTGTACACACTTGTACAACCTTGTACACACTTGTACAACCTTGTACACACTTGTACAACCTTGTACACACTTGTACAACCTTGTACACACTTGTACAACCTTGTACACACTTGTACAACCTTGTACACACTTGTACAACCTTGTACACACTTGTACAACCTTGTACACACTTGTACAAGCTTGTACACACTTGTACAAGCTTGTACACACTTGTACAACCTTGTACACACTTGTACAACCTTTTACACAATTGTAAAACCTTGTACACACTTGTACATTCTTGTACAAACTTGTACTTACTTGTACAACCTTGTACAAACTTGTACACACTTGTACAAACTTTTACATCCTTGTACACATTTGTACACCCTTGTACACACTTGTACAACCTTGTACAAACCTGTACAACCTTGTACACACTTGTACAAGCTTGTACACGATTGTACACCCTTGTACACACTTGTGCACCCTTGTATACACTTGTACACTCTTGTACACACTTGTACAACCTTTTACAAACTTGTACACACTTGTACAAACTTGTACATTCTTGTACATACTTGTACACCCTTGTAAACACTTGTACAACCTTGTACACTTTTGTACACCCTTGTATACATTTGTACAACCTTGTACAAACTTGTACACACTTGTACAAACTTGTACACACTTGTACAAACTTGTACACCCTTGTACACACTTGTACAACCTTGTACACACTTGTACAACCTTGTACAAACCTGTACACCCTTGTACACACTTGTACAAGCTTGTACACGATTGTACACCCTTGTACACACTTGTGCACCCTTGTACACACTTGTACACCCTTGTACACACTTGTACAACCTTTTACAAACTTGTACACACTTGTACAAACTTGTACATTCTTGTACATACTTGTACACCCTTGTAAACACTTGTACAACCTTGTACAAACCTGTACACCCTTGTACACACTTGTACAAGCTTGTACACACTTGTACAAGCTTGTACACACTTGTACACCCTTGTACAAACTTGTGCTCCGTTGTACACTTTTGTACACCCTTGTATACATTTGTACAACCTTGTACAAACTTGTACACATTTGTACAAACTTGTACACACTTGTACAAACTTGTACACCCTTGTACACACTTGTACAACCTTGTACACACTTGTACAACCTTGTACACACTTGTACAACCTTGTACACAATTGTACAACCTTGTACAACCTAGTACACACTTGTACAACCTTGTACACACTTGTACAACCTTGTACACACTTGTACACCCTTGTAAACACTTGTACAACCTTGTACAAACCTGTACACCCTTGTACACACTTGTACAAGCTTGTACACACTTGTACAAGCTTGTACACACTTGTACAAGCTTGTACACACTTGTACAAGCTTGTACACACTTGTACACCCTTGTACAAACTTGTGCACCCTTGTACACTTTTGTACACCCTTGTACAAACTTGTACACACTTGTACAAACTTGTACACACTTGTACAAACTTGTACACCCTTGTACACACTTGTACAACCTTGTACACACTTGTACAACCTTGTACACACTTGTACAACCTTGTACACAATTGTACAACCTTGTACAACCTTGTACACACTTGTACAACCTTGTACACACTTGTACAACCTTGTACACACTTGTACAACCTTGTACACACTTGTACACCTTTGTACACACTTGTACAACCTTGTACACACTTGTACAACCTTGTACACACTTGTACAACCTTGTACACACTTTTTCAACCTTGTACACACTTATACAACCTTGTACACACTTGTACAACCTTGTACACACTTGTACAACCTTGTACACACTTGTACAACCTTGTACACACTTGTACAACCTTGTAAAAACATGTACAACCTTGTACACACTTGTACACCCTTGTACACACTTGTACAAGCTTGTACACACTTGTACAAACTTGTACACATTGTACAAACTTGTACACACTTGTACAAACTTGTACACCCTTGTACACACTTGTACAACCTTGTACACACTTTTACAACCTTGTACACAATTGTACAACCTTGTACAACCTTGTACACACTTGTACAACCTTGTACACACTTGTACAACCTTGTACACACTTGTACACCTTTGTACACACTTGTACAACCTTGTACACACTTGTACAACCTTGTACACACTTGTACAACCTTGTACACACTTGTAAAACCTTTTACAAACTTGTACACACTTGTACAAACTTGTACATTTTTGTACAAATGTATACAAGGGTGTACAAAAGTGTACAAGGGTGCACAAGTTTGTACAAGGGTGTACAAGTGTGTACAAGCTTGTACAAGTGTGTACAAGCTTGTACAAGTGTGTACAAGGGTGTACAGGTTTGTACAAGGTTGTACAAGTGTTTACAAGGGTGTACAAGTATGTACAAGAATGTACAAGTTTGTACAAGTGTGTACAAGTTTGTAAAAGGTTGTACAAGTGTGTACAAGGGTGTACAAGTGTGTACAAGGGTGCACAAGTGTGTACAAGGGTGTACAATCGTGTACAAGCTTGTACAAGTGTGTACAAGGGTGTACAGGTTTGTACAAGGTTGTACAAGTGTGTACAAGGTTGTACAAGTGTGTACAAACTTGTACAAGTGTGTACAAGGTTGTACAAGTGTGTACAAGGTTGTACAAGTGTGTACAAGCTTGTACAAGTGTGTACAAGCTTGTACAAGTGTGTACAAGGTTTGTACAAGTGTGTACAAGGTTGTTCAAGTGTGTACATGTTTGTACAAGTGTGTTTAAGTTTGTACAAGGTTGTACAAATGTGTACAAGGGTGTACAAAAGTGTTCAAGGGTGCACAAGTTTGTACAAGGGTGTACAAGTGTGTACAAGGGTGTACAGGTTTGTACAAGGTTGTACAAGTGTGTACAAGTGTGTACAAGTATGTACAAGAATGTAAAATTTTGTACAAGTGTGTACAAGGGTGTACAAGTGTGTACAAGGTTGTAAAAGTGTGTACAAGGTTTTACAATTGTGTACAAGGTTGTACAAGTGTGTACAAGGTTGTACAAGTGTGTACGAGGTTGTACAAGTGTGTACAAGGTTGTACAAGTGTGTACAAGGTTGTACTAGTGTGTACAAGGTTGTACAAGTGTACACAAGTTTGTACAAGTGTGTACAAGTTTGTACAAGTGTGTACAAGTTTGTACAAGGTTGTACAAATGTGTACAAGGGTGTACAAAAGTGTACAAGGGTGTACAGGTTTGTACAAGGTTGTACAAGTGTGTACAAGGGTGTACAAGTGTGTACAAGGTTGTACAAGTGTGTACAAGCTTGAACAAGTGTGTACAAGGTTGTACAAGTGTGTACAAGGGTGTACAATCGTGTACAAGCTTGTACAAGTGTGTACAAGGGTGTACAGGTTTGTACAAGGTTGTACAAGTGTGTACAAGGTTGTACAAGTGTGTACAAGGGTGTACAAGTTTGTACAAGTGTGTACAAGTTTGTACAAGTGTGTACAAGTTTGTACAAGTTTGTACAAATGTATACAAGGGTGTACAAAAGTGTACAAGGGTGCACAAGTTTGTACAAGGGTGTACAAGTGTGTACAAGGGTGTACAGGTTTGTACAATTTTGTACAAGTGTTTACAAGGGTGTACAAGTATGTACAAGAATGTACAAGTTTGTACAAGTGTGTACAAGTTTGTAAAAGGTTGTACATGTGTGTACAAGGGTGTACAAGTGTGTACAAGGGTGCACAAGTGTGTACAAGGGTGTACAATCGTGTACAAGCTTGTACAAGTGTGTACAAGGGTGTACAGGTTTGTACAAGGTTGTACAAGTGTGAACAAGGGTGTACAAATGTATACAAGGATGTAAAAGTTTGTACAAGTGTGTAAAAGTTTGTACAAGGTTGTACAAGTAAGTACAAGTTTGTACAAGAATGTACAAGTGTGTACAAGGTTTTACAATTGTGTAAAAGGTTGTACAAGTGTGTACAAGGTTGTACAAGTGTGTACAAGCTTGTACAAGTGTGTACAAGGTTGTACAAGTGTGTACAAGGTTGTACAAGTGTGTACAAGCTTGTACAAGTGTGTACAAGGTTGTACAAGTGTGTACAAGGTTGTTCAAGTGTGTACATGTTTGTACAAGTGTGTTTAAGTTTGTACAAGGTTGTACAAATGTGTACAAGGGTGTACAAAAGTGTTCAAGGGTGCACAAGTTTGTACAAGGGTGTACAAGCTTGTACAAGTGTGTACAAGCTTGTACAAGTGTTTACAAGGGTGTACAGGTTTGTACAAGGTTGTACAAGTGTGTACAAGGGTGTACAAGTATGTACAAGAATGTAAAATTTTGTACAAGTGTGTACAAGGGTGTACAAGTGTGTACAAGGTTGTACAAGTGTGTACAAGGTTTTACAATTGTGTACAAGGTTGTACAAGTGTACACAAGTTTGTACAAGTGTGTACAAGTTTGTACAAGTGTGTACAAGTTTGTACAAGGTTGTACAAATGTGTACAAGGGTGTACAAAAGTGTACAAGGGTGTACAGGTTTGTACAAGGTTGTACAAGTGTGTACAAGGGTGTACAAGTATGTACAAGAATGTACAATTTTGTACAAGTGTGTACAAGTTTTTAAAAGGTTGTACAAGTGTGTACAAGGGTGTACAAGTGTGTACAAGGTTGTACAAGTGTGTACAAGCTTGAACAAGTGTGTACAAGGTTGTACAAGTGTGTACAAGGTTGTACAAGTGTGTACAAGGTTGCACAAGTGTGTACAAGAGTGTACAATCGTGTACAAGCTTGTACAAGTGTGTACAAGGGTGTACAGGTTTGTACAAGGTTGTACAAGTGTGTACAAGGTTGTACAAGTGTGTACAAGGGTGTACACGTTTGTACAAGTGTGTACAAGTTTGTACAAGTGTGTACAAGTTTGTACAAGTTTGTACAAATGTATACAAGGGTGTACAAAAGTGTACAAGGGTGCACAATTTTGTACAAGGGTGTACAAGTGTGTACAAGCTTGTACAAGTGTGTACAAGCTTGTACAAGTGTGTACAAGGGTGTACAGGTTTGTACAATTTTGTACAAGTGTTTACAAGGGTGTACAAGTATGTACAAGAATGTACAAGTTTGTACAAGTGTGTACAAGTTTGTAAAAGGTTGTACATGTGTGTACAAGGGTGTACAAGTGTGTACAAGGGTGCACAAGTGTGTACAAGGGTGTACAATCGTGTACAAGCTTGTACAAGTGTGTACAAGGGTGTACAGGTTTGTACAAGGTTGTACAAGTGTGTACAAGGGTGTACAAATGTATACAAGGATGTAAAAGTGTGTACAAGTGTGTACAAGTTTGTAAGTTTGTAAGTTAGTAAGAATAATAGACTGAGTCCATATCCGCAAGGTTCACTGTCACATCTTTCACCCTTTACATTTAGTTCCAATATTTCACTGCTTTAGGCCTAACGCAACGACTCATGTATTTTTGCTAATTTCTCCAAAAGTTGTGATCCGAATTTGTTCGGAATGGTCTCAAAAGCTGGGGAAAATGTTCCAGCAGCTTCTCCAGACCATTCCAAACCTTAACTCAAAGGCTGAAACCAGTGGGCCTTTTGGTTACCCAGTTCAAACCTGAATGGAGAATTGCCAAACTCTTAATTCCTCATAACTTTCTTAAAACTTGAGTAAAATGACTCAAACTTTCTGGGGAGCTTTAAGAGCAGTTAATTCAACTTAATTTAACTAGTTTGGCAAGGACAAAGCAAAATAAAAGACTTTAACCTTACTTGACTGGGTAACACAAACTGAACATTTTACAAGACAAAACAACACTAAAAATTGTACGGGACACAGAAACAAAAGACTACCAGAGTAGTAGCCTAAGACAATTACATTTACTGAGCAAAATTTGTAAGCCTAGGCCTACCACAAAACAGTCAGAAGGACCCAAAACTGACTTGGCAGTTTCTCTCAAATAGCGGCTTTCCAACAAACATTTCTCAGTCAATTCTAGGCCTAGCATTTCGGGCAAAGCCCTGAATTATACAAAACAACAGAGAACAGGGAAACTAACTAACAAAAGGGTTCCACGACCCCAAGACTAGGTTCCAAACCTAGTGCAACATGTGGCAATCCTAACCTTAGAAAAATGTGCAAAACTCACCCAAAAGGCGCGCGTGGCGCGATAAATTTATTCCATGGTCGACGTTTGTCTCCTCTTGAACCAAAAAGGGGCAATAAACATTAAAACCATGCCACAAACTTTAAGATGAAATCGGATAACCAAAATGAGCCGACCCGGAGTCGAGCAACGCCACACAACCTATGAGTTGCTGGCGGAGAAAAAGTAATAAGAACAAAACCCACAGCCTTGTTCGGGGGGCCGTGGAGTGACAACGAAACACTGAACTAGCCTACTATAAAAAAAACACTTGAACCATTGATCATGAGTCGTGACATTCGCCCGGTGGAAATAGTCACGGCTCAACCTCCCTCCCCAAAAGAGGACACTCCTCTCCAAAAGGGACAAACAAACAAGCCTCTCCCCCACTTCCTGAAAAGAAATTGACCTGAAAGACAACTCAGGTGTCTGTGGTGGGGAACGCCAAGGGACTTCCAAACTGAGGGGAAAACTCACCCCCAGGGTTTGCTCTGGCCAGAGCTGGAAAATTTTGTGAGGGAAATTCCTTCGCAGAACACAGGGGACAGGAGAAGTGATCAGGTTCTCTGGCCCAGTGCACTTCCCACCCAGACACAAGAGGAAGGAAAATTGCCTACGGAAGAGTTCCGCGGAAGGGCTTGAGATGAGAAATGTGCGCCCTCCGGAACACTTTTCCAGTCCGCGGATCTCCAAGCTCCGCCGTGACAGGCGTCAAAAACCTCAGGATGCGGTGGGGACCTGACCACCGATGACACAACTTGGCAGCTCTCTTGTCCACAGCCGAACTGGCCGGATGAGCTTTACAAAACACCAAATCCCCCACCTGGAAAGGGTTGTCTACTCTACCACGATTGTGCTTCCTCCGGACCAATTCCCTAGCTCTGATCAAGTTTCTCCTGGCCGCTTGCCAAGTTGCCTTGACATCAGCCGCACCAGGAGGTGGCAGAAGGTCGCCAATTCCCCACACATTCGCTAACGGGTTGTTAGGCGGATAGCCTAGAAACAGCTCGAAAGGGACCGCCTTGTGACTCTCATGGTGAGCAGTATTGAAAGCAAACTGAAGCCAAGGGAGTTCCTGATCCCAGGTGGTCTGCTTGTCAGCATGGAAAGCTATGAGAGCGGAACGAAGATTGCGATTGAACCTTTCAGCATGAGAAGGCTGTGGATAGTAAGGGGAAGTAGTCACATGGCGGATTCCGTGCCCAAAGCACATTCTTTTGAACAGATGGGAAACAAACTGTGTTCCGTTGTCGGAAACAATGGTGGCGGGTATTCCAAAATGTTGGAAGAGGTGAGTTCGAAGTACCTGCACGGTGAGCTGTGCAGTGGCATTCCTTAAGGGGAAAAGCCAACAAAACTTGGAGAAGGCATCCACACAAACAAGTAGGAACTTATTTCCTGACTTGCTACGCGGGAGAGGCCCTACATAGTCAATGAAAACCTTCTCCAAAGGTCTTTCCGCCACCTCAGATGACAACAAACCAAACTTAGAGTTTTGAGCGGGCTTGCTCAGTGAGCACGTTTGACAAGAACGCACCCTAGCAGCAAGATCCCGATCCATACCCTTCCAGATGAACATTTCCCTAACCTTCGCAATGGTCTTGTGGATACCTAGATGCCCACCCACAGGAGAAGAATGAAAATACTCAAAGACCATAGGGATTAGAAGACTAGGCAGCACAACTTTAGGTTTACCTCGCTGCCGAGCGCGGCAGCAAAGGGCACCCTGGGACAGAAAATATGGGGGGTGGGTTCCCCCATTTTGAAGCTCACCAATGATCTTTGCCAGCTCAGGATCCTTCAGCTGATGGGGAATGAAATCAGAAAAGGCGAGTGGAAACTCCAAGAGCACGGCACAACCCGGTTGCTCTTGGTCAGAAGGAGGATCGTCGGGTGAATGGTACATCCTAGATAGTGTGTCCGCAATCACATTCTGAGTGCCTCGAACGTGTTGCACTTGGAACTTAAGGGACGATATTTGGACAACCCAACGACCAATTTTCCCAAGCTGGCGTGGATGTGCAAGAAGCCACGAGAGTGCCTGGTTGTCGGTTTCCAATAAAAACTCTTTGTGCTCCAAAAAGCGTCTGAATTTATTGACTCCAAACACGACAGCCAAACACTCGAGTTCATACACAGAAGAGCTTTTCTTTTCGCAGGGACTCAAAGTGCGTGAGGCGTACGCAATTGGCTGCCTAACACCATCCACCTCTTGTGACAACACAGCCGCAATTGCGACGGAGGAAGCATCTGTTTGCAAGACAAAGTTTTGATTGAAATCCGGCATCGCCAAAACAGGGGGCTGCATGATAGCCTCCTTGAGAAGGTCAAAAGACGTCTGCTGCGCTTCACCCCAGACAAACTTGGCGCCCTTCTTCCGAAGCTCATTGAGAGGAGCCGCCAATTCAGCAACATTGGGTATGAAGCGTCGGTAAAAACCTACCATGCCGATGAACCTAGCAATACCCTTGACATCTCTGGGAGGAGGAAACTCCCTGATAGCCTGGGTTCTAGCGGGGTCGATGCAGACGCCTCTATGAGAGATAAGATGACCAAGGAACGAAATTTCCGGCTTTGCAAAACTAACCTTGTCAGGATTCACGGTAAGGCCAGCCCTATTCAATCTACTCATGACTTCTTCAAGATGAATCAGGTGATCTTCAAAGCTCTCACTGTACACCAAGAGATCGTCGAGGTAATTGAACACAAACTTGAACTTGACATCATGAAAGATGGAATCAAGGAGTCTGGTGAGAGTCTGGGCCCCCACAGCAAGACCCATCGGAACTCTTGTGAACTGATACAAATTCCACGGAACGCAGAAAGCAGTGAGAGGTCGAGACTCAGGTTTCAAAGGAATCTGATGATAGGCCTGATTCAGATCAAAAACAGAAAAATACTTGGCCTTACCGAACCAATCAAACGCAGAATGCAAATCGGGGAGAGGCACAGAGTCGATTTCAATTTGCGCATTCAATTTGCGATAGTCCAAAACCATTCGGGACTTGCCATTGGGTTTTGGGACGAGAAAGGCTGGACTAGCGTAGCTCGAACGGGAAGGTTCAATGACACCATTTTCCAGAAGTTCGTCAATGATTTTTCTGAGAGTTTCCATTTTGGGTGGAGCTAATTTGTATGGGTGAGAGCGAACGGGACGGGTATCTGTTAGACGAATCTCGTACTCTAACAGGTTAGTGACTCCAAGCTTTGGCGTCAGCACATCTGGGAAACGAGAACACAAGGTTCTGATGGCTTCAGCCTCGCAAGTAGTCAGATGCCCTAACGGATCAATTGTTGGCTTGCTGGGTATCTCAGGCTCGACTACCGCAGCACCACCACCAATTTCATCAGCAAAAGATATTAATACCCGTCTCGCAAATCGGAAAAAACACTGACCTCTGCCTAAATCCAAAATTAGGCCAGTGTGCTTGATAAAATCCGCTCCCAAAATGACAGGGAAACAAAGGTCCTTAGCCACCCAAAAACTCCAAACCCAAGAAAGATGTTCAATTTTGAACTTGAAACGGGCTTCATAGATGATGGGAAGGGGTGAATTTGACGCAGTCCAGCAGATAGGGGTTTTTCGCTCAACTTGCTTGATAAGCCCAGACAATTCAAGTTTTACAAAAAGGGACAAGGAAATGAGGCAACGGGCTGACCCAGAATCCACTAGGGCCTTCTGCACCGTGGAACCTATGAAGATGTTGAGACGTGGGCAAGTTGAGCGCGCCGCTTTCACGCCCATGGTAGCAAGGCCCGCAATCCCCCGCAGCAGAGGCTCGGTCACAGGCACAACACTCCCAGAAGGGGAGGCAACAGAAAGATTAACTGACTTTAACTTAAACTTTGACTTACTTGAAAAAACTTTCGAATTATTGCCCTTTACATTATCACCAACAACCTCACAGGAAGGATTGGGCAATTTTTCCTCCTGTGAGCAAACTAGTTTTTTGGACCACGTCCAAAATTTCCACCTTGACGGCAATGCCGCCGAATGTGACCTGGTTGCCCACAACCAAAACAAACGACAGGTTGCCTCTGCCACTGCGGCGGTTCAGGACCCAACCCCACGGGTGCTACGACAGCATGATGACCAGCTAGGGGAAGATGCCCCGTCGCTTGGTCTCTCTGAAAATCAGCGTCCTGGACAGATCTAGAAAGGATGGAAAGTCTGTCCAGATCCGCAAAAGATGCAGGCCGTGGTGCAAAAACCAGACGGGAGCGTTCCTCAGGCTTCAACCCCTGAAGCACAATGTCAATGAGTTCAAGCTCACTGATCCCCAAACGCAAGACCCTTTCCACCGTGCGAATGTCCCCCACGTACTGGCTGAGAGACTCGGCTGGCTGCTGAGGACGAAAAACTCTCTCAACTTTCAGCTTCTCCATGACCCGACGGGGCATGAAAAGCTCCAAAACTTCTTTATGAAAAACATCAAAGGTGACGCCTCTGCGCAAACAATCAAGCAATCTGTCCCCCAACGGTTTCAGACAGTATGGAGCAATGAGTTCCATCAAAGTTGCGTCTGACATGCCAGGGTATTCACGCATGCGCAAAACACTCTCCAGAAAAAAACAAAGACCATTCACATCTAACCCGTCCACCGGCCGGAAACCACTCAGGACAGAGGCAAGGGAATGGGGAAGTTTGCCAAAGGAGTTAGAGATGGAAGGGGAACTATGAACTTGAGAAGGAAAGGGAGATGGGGACTGGACATTCAGCGTAGCCGCAGCCAAGGTGGACGTGTGAGAGGGGGACGGTGTGACATTTGCATTTGACATTTGAACATTTGCAGGCAACTGGAGCAGTGTACTTGGCGTAGGCGGAGCCTGGGGGGTACCCACTGGAGCCACAACTTCAACAACAGACCTTGGCACTTCGTTTGAAATTTCCAAAGAACGGTTGTCTTCAAAAATTTCGACTTTCTCTTTGACAGACTTTCCTGCCTTAATACTCTCCAAAATTCCTTCCAGCTCAAGAATTCTGGCTTCCACCCAGCTCTTGTCCTCATCTTGGATTTCAGGTTGCCCCAAAACCAAGAGTAGACGCTTACGCCAGTGCGTCAGCTGTGTGATAGCCGAACCCTTAGCTGAGCCCATAGGCAAACTACTCCAACTATTAATTTCCCCACTTAGCTCTTCCATCCTCTCCTTACATGCCTCCAGTTCCTCATCCAAACTGAGCGACTCAACCCAAGCTTGAGGCATGCTAGCAATTTGTCTGAACTGTGTACGCAAAGTGCGTACATCAGTTCCAGGAGTCTCCCCCCGGGACCGCACCTCGTACACCAGCTCCGGCTTCCTCAAATATTCCGGCACAATTGACGCCATACCGAGTCTTAACCAGTACTTGACTCAAAACAGACAACAAAATTTTTTCACAAAACAAACACAGAAATTTAATTCCTAAGGCTTCTGGACGTTGATGCCTGCGCACCTGATGGGGCCCAAAAGAAGAACCTGCCCATTCATACCGCAAGTACCGCAAGAAAAAACAACAACAAATGACCCACGAACGTACACACACACAAACATACACCGATACATACACTAGACAACACCTAACACTTGTGTGATGGGGTGTACACACAAACCTTTTTTTTTTTTTTTTTTTTTTTTTTTTTTTTGACACATGACCATGCTTTTGACACTCTTGCTCCCGAAGGATGCAAGTCATTACCACCGATTCCACCCGGTGCCTCGGCCAAAGGGCGAGCTCCTAATAAAATGTGTTTACGCCCCACCACAACAACAACACGACCTTTTTCCAAAACTGCCAGGCCAGAACATTTCCAAGAAACCAATCCATCCACGGCTCTTCAAAACAAAACAAAACAGAACGCGGACAGTGATCGCATCTCTAAGTATCCGAGTCGTGAAACCAAGTTTCACGACAAGGCACCCAGGACGCAACCCACTAACCACGCTCTGCTACCAGATGAACCATGCCCTCACGCCTGCACCCAGACTAACGAAATGGAAGCGTGATCCATGCGCAGGCCCGAGGAGCGGCTCACAAAACTTTACTCAACAAAATAAGAACCATGGATGGAGGCTCAAGAACAACACGCCATTTGAGAGAAACGAGCTGTAATTAACCATTTTAAAAGAATAACACAACAATAATTAACAATAATACATGAATTAAATACTCTCAATAAAACTTTAAAAAATTTTGATACCACTCTGACCTACTCACTCACAAACATTAATTAAAAAAAAATTCAAAATAGGCTAATTTCAGTCAAAGTAAATTTAATCAGTTTTAACCTTTAAATTAACAAATTACAACAATGAAATATCTAATGACTCTTTTAATAAATTCATTTCATGGTAACTATAGAAAATTTAGGGGCCCCAAAATTGAAAATTTAATAGAATATGTAAAAAATTAATAAAATTTAAAATATCAACAAATAGGCTAATGAATTTAAAATTTAAAAGGAATAACAATGAATAGGCTTTAAATCTTGATATAAACATCTAAAAATTAATCAACAATAAATGACACTAAATAACAACAGTAGTAACTTGCGGTAACTAGGCGGTAACTGTCTAGGGCATCTCAGTCACTAGGTGGAGGGGCGATGAAACTGGGCAGAGAGGGGGCATCCCAAAGTCCAAAAGATTGGCCCCAAGTAGGAAAAGCTTCTCTGCTACCAGTAGAAGGTCCATCTCCTAGGCGAGCAGCACGGGAGGGGAAAACGAGCAGAACGGAGAGGTAGGCCATAATCCCAGAGACAGCAAGGCGAAACAAACTTCCTCTCCACCAAAATAGCTCGGGTCTGCTTCATGTCCTCCTCACAGGCCCTGAGTGACAAAACCCAGGAAACACAGTAGTAAGAATAATAGACTGAGTCCATATCCGCAAGGTTCACTGTCACATCTTTCACCCTTTACATTTAGTTCCAATATTTCACTGCTTTAGGCCTAACGCAACGACTCATGTATTTTTGCTAATTTCTCCAAAAGTTGTGATCCGAATTTGTTCGGAATGGTCTCAAAAGCTGGGGAAAATGTTCCAGCAGCTTCTCCAGACCATTCCAAACCTTAACTCAAAGGCTGAAACCAGTGGGCCTTTTGGTTACCCAGTTCAAACCTGAATGGAGAATTGCCAAACTCTTAATTCCTCATAACTTTCTTAAAACTTGAGTAAAATGACTCAAACTTTCTGGGGAGCTTTAAGAGCAGTTAATTCAACTTAATTTAACTAGTTTGGCAAGGACAAAGCAAAATAAAAGACTTTAACCTTACTTGACTGGGTAACACAAACTGAACATTTTACAAGACAAAACAACACTAAAAATTGTACGGGACACAGAAACAAAAGACTACCAGAGTAGTAGCCTAAGACAATTACATTTACTGAGCAAAATTTGTAAGCCTAGGCCTACCACAAAACAGTCAGAAGGACCCAAAACTGACTTGGCAGTTTCTCTCAAATAGCGGCTTTCCAACAAACATTTCTCAGTCAATTCTAGGCCTAGCATTTCGGGCAAAGCCCTGAATTATACAAAACAACAGAGAACAGGGAAACTAACTAACAAAAGGGTTCCACGACCCCAAGACTAGGTTCCAAACCTAGTGCAACATGTGGCAATCCTAACCTTAGAAAAATGTGCAAAACTCACCCAAAAGGCGCGCGTGGCGCGATAAATTTATTCCATGGTCGACGTTTGTCTCCTCTTGAACCAAAAAGGGGCAATAAACATTAAAACCATGCCACAAACTTTAAGATGAAATCGGATAACCAAAATGAGCCGACCCGGAGTCGAGCAACGCCACACAACCTATGAGTTGCTGGCGGAAAAAAAGTAATAAGAACAAAACCCACAGCCTTGTTCGGGGGGCCGTGGAGTGACAACGAAACACTGAACTAGCCTACTATAAAAAAACACTTGAACCATTGATCATGAGTCGTGACATTCGCCAGGTGGAAATAGTCACGGCTCACAAGGTTGTACAAGTAAGTACAAGTTTGTACAAGAATGTACAAGTGTGTACAAGGTTTTACAATTGTGTAAAAGGTTGTACAAGTGTGTACAAGGTTGTACAAGTGTGTACAAGCTTGTACAAGTGTGTACAAGGTTGTACAAGTGTGTACAAGGTTGTACAAGTGTGTACAAGGTTGTACAAGTGTGTACAAGCTTGTACAAGTGTGTACAAGGTTGTACAAGTGTGTACAAGGTTGTTCAAGTGTGTACATGTTTGTACAAGTGTGTTTAAGTTTGTACAATGTTGTACAAATGTGTACAAGGGTGTACAAAAGTGTTCAAGGGTGCACAAGTTTGTACAAGGGTGTACAAGTGTGTACAAGCTTGTACAAGTGTGTACAAGGGTGTACAGGTTTGTACAAGGTTGTACATGTGTGTACAAGGGTGTACAAGTATGTACAAGAATGTAAAATTTTGTACAAGTGTGTACAAGGGTGTACAAGTGTGTACAAGGTTGTACAAGTGTGTACAAGGTTTTACAATTGTGTACAAGGTTGTACAAGTGTGTACAAGGTTGTACAAGTGTGTACAAGGTTGTACAAGTGTACACAAGTTTGTACAAGTGTGTACAAGTTTGTACAAGTGTGTACAAGTTTGTACAAGGTTGTACAAATGTGTACAAGGGTGTACAAAAGTGTACAAGGGTGCACAAGTTTGTACAAGGGTGTACAAGTGTGTACAAGCTTGTACAAGTGTGTACAAGCTTGTACAAGTGTGCACAAGGGTGTACAGGTTTGTACAAGGTTGTACAAGTGTGTACAAGGGTGTACAAGTATGTACAAGAATGTACAATTTTGTACAAGTGTGTACAAGTTTGTAAAAGGTTGTACAAGTGTGTACAAGGGTGTACAAGTGTGTACAAGGTTGTACAAGTGTGTACAAGCTTGAACAAGTGTGTACAAGGTTGTACAAGTGTGTACAAGGTTGTACAAGTGTGTACAAGGTTGCACAAGTGTGTACAAGAGTGTACAATCGTGTACAAGCTTGTACAAGTGTGTACAAGGGTGTACAGGTTTGTACAAGGTTGTACAAGTGTGTACAAGGTTGTACAAGTGTGTACAAGGGTGTACAAGTTTGTACAAGTGTGTACAAGTTTGTACAAGTGTGTACAAGTTTGTACAAGTTTGTACAAATGTATACAAGGGTGTACAAAAGTGTACAAGGGTGCACAAGTTTGTACAAGGGTGTACAAGTGTGTACAAGCTTGTACAAGTGTGTACAAGCTTGTACAAGTGTGTACAAGGGTGTACAGGTTTGTACAATTTTGTACAAGTGTTTACAAGGGTGTACAAGTATGTACAAGAATGTACAAGTTTGTACAAGTGTGTACAAGTTTGTAAAAGGTTGTACATGTGTGTACAAGGGTGTACAAGTGTGTACAAGGGTGCACAAGTGTGTACAAGGGTGTACAATCATGTACAAGCTTGTACAAGTGTGTACAAGGGTGTACAGGTTTGTACAAGGTTGTACAAGTGTGTACAAGGGTGTACAAATGTATACAAGGATGTAAAAGTTTGTACAAGTGTGTACAAGTTTGTACAAGGTTGTACAAGTAAGTACAAGTTTGTACAAGAATGTACAAGTGTGTACAAGGTTTTACAATTGTGTTAAAGGTTTTACAAGTGTGTACAAGGTTGTACAAGTGTGTACAAGCTTGTACAAGTGTGTACAAGGTTGTACAAGTGTGTACAAGGTTGTACAAGTGTATACAAGCTTGTACAAGTGTGTACAAGGTTGTACAAGTGTGTACAAGGTTGTTCAAGTGTGTACATGTTTGTACAAGTGTGTTTAAGTTTGTACAAGGTTGTACAAATGTGTACAAGGGTGTACAAAAGTGTTCAAGGGTGCACAAGTTTGTACAAGGTTGTACAAGTAAGTACAAGTTTGTACAAGAATGTACAAGTGTGTACAAGGTTTTACAATTGTGTAAAAGGTTTTACAAGTGTGTACAAGGTTGTACAAGTGTGTACAAGCTTGTACATGTGTGTACAAGCTTGTACAAGTGTGTACAAGGGTGTACAGGTTTGTACAAGGTTGTACAAGTGTGTACAAGGGTGTACAAGTATGTACAAGAATGTAAAATTTTGTACAAGTGTGTACAAGGGTGTACAAGTGTGTACAAGGTTGTACAAGTGTGTACAAGGTTTTACAATTGTGTACAAGGTTGTACAAGTGTGTACAAGGTTGTACAAGTGTGTACGAGGTTGTACAAGTGTGTACAAGGTTGTACAAGTGTGTACAAGGTTGTACAAGTGTGTACAAGTTTGTACAAGTGTGTACAAGTTTGTACAAGGTTGTACAAATAAGACATCCCTCTAAATAACAAGACATCCCTCCAAATATTAAGACATCCCTCTAAATAACAAGACATCCCTCTAAATAACAAGACATCCCTCTAATAAACTAGACATTCCGCTAAATATTAAGACATCCCTCTAAATAACAAGACATCCCTCCAAATACCAAGACATCCCTCTAAATATTAAGACATCCCTCCAAATAACAAGACAACCCTTTAAAAAACAAGACATCCCTCTAAATAACAAGACATCCCTCTAAATAACAAGACATCCCTCTAAATATTAAGACATCCCTCCAAATAACAAGACATCCCTCTAAATATTAAGACATCCCTCTAAATAACAAGACATCCCTCTAAATATTAAGACATCCCTTTAAATAACAAGACATCTCTCTAAATAACAAGACATCCCTCTAAATAACAAGACATCCCACTAAATAACAAGACGTCCCTCTAAATAACAAAACATCCCTTTTAAATAACAAGACATTCCTCTAAATAACAAGACATCCCTCTAAATAACAAGACATCCCTCCAAATAAAAAGATATCCCTCTAAATAGCAAGACATCCCTCTAAATAACAAGACATCCCTCCAAATAACAAGATATCCCTCTAAATAACAAGACATTCCTCCAAATAACAAGACTTTCCTCCAAATAAGAAGACATCCCTCTAAATAACAAGACATCCCTCTAAATAACAAGACATCCCTCTAAATACCAAGACAACCCTCTAAAAAACAAGACATCCCTCCAAATAACAAGACAACCCTCTAAAAAACAAGACATCCCTCTAAATAAAAAGACATCTCTCCAAATAACAAGACATCCCTCTAAATAACAAGACATCCCACTAAAAAACAAGACATCCCTCTAAATATTAAGACATCCCTCTAAATAACAAGACATCCCTCCAAATATTAAGACATCCCTCTAAATAACAAGACATCCCTCTAAATAACAAGACATCCCTCTAATAAACTAGACATTCCGCTAAATATTAAGACATCCCTCTAAATAACAAGATATCCCTCTAAATAACAAGACATCCCTCCAAATATGAAGACATCCCTCTAAATAACAAGACATCCCTCTAAATAACAAGACATCCCTCTAAATAACAAGACATCTCTCTAAATATTAAGACATCCCTTCAAATAACAAGACATCCCTCTAAATAACAAGACATCCCTCTAAATAACAAGACATCCCTCTAAAAAACAAGACATTCCTCTAAATATTAAGACATCCCTCTAAATAACAAGACATACCTGTAAATAACAAGACATCCCTCTAAATAACAAGACATCCCATCTAAATTACAACACAACCCTCTAAAAAACAAGACATCCCTCCAAATAACAAGACAACCCTCTAAAAATCAAGACATCCCTCTAAATAACAAGACATCCCTCTAAATAACAAGACATCCCTCTAATAAACTAGACATTCCGCTAAATATTAAGACATCCCTCTAAATAACAAGACATCCCTCTAAATAAAAAGACATCCCTCTAAATATTAAGACATCCCTCCAAATAACAAGACAACCCTTTAAAAAACAAGACATCCCTCTAAATAACAAGACATCCCTCTAAATAACAAGACATCCCTCTAAATATTAAGACATCCCTTCAAATAACAAGACATCCCTCTAAATATTAAGACATCCCTCTAAATAACAAGACATCCCTCTAAATATTAAGACATCCCTTTAAATAACAAAACATCTCTCTAAATAACAAGACATCCCTCTAAATAACAAGACATCCCACTAAATAACAAGACATCCCTCTAAATAACAAGACATCCCTTTTAAATAACAAGACATTCCTCTAAATAACAAGACATCCCTCTAAATAACAAGACATCCCTCCAAATAAAAAGACATCCCTCTAAATAGCAAGACATCCCTCTAATAAACAAGACATTCCGCTAAATATTAAGACATCCCTCTAAATAACAAGACATCCCTCTAAATATTAAGACATCCCTTTAAATAACAAGACATCTCTCTAAATAACAAGACATCCCTCTAAATAACAAGACATCCCACTAAATAACAAGACATCCCTCTAAATAACAAGACATCCCTTTTAAATAACAAGACATTCCTCTAAATAACAAGACATCCCTCTAAATAACAAGACATCCCTCCAAATCAAAAGACATCCCTCTAAATAGCAAGACATCCCTCTAATAAACAAGACATTCCGCTAAATATTAAGACATCCCTCTAAATAACAAGACATCCCATCTAAATTACAAGACAACCCTCGAAAAAACAAGACATCCCTCCAAATAACAAGACAACCCTCTAAAAAACAAGACATCCAACTAAATAAAAAGACATCTCTCCAAATAACAAGACATCCCTCTAAATAACAAGACATCCCACTAAAAAACAAGACATCCCTCTAAATATTAAGACATCCCTCTAAATAACAAGACATCCCTCCAAATATTAAGACATCCCTCTAAATAACAAGACATCCCTCTAAATAACAAGACATCCCTCTAATAAACTAGACATTCCGCTTAATATTAAGACATCCCTCTAAATAACAAGACATCCCTCCAAATACCAAGACATCCCTCTAAATATTAAAACATCCCTCCAAATAAAAAGAAAACCCTTTAAAAAACAAGACATCCCTCTAAATAACAAGACATCCCTCTAAATAACAAGACATCCCTCTAAATATTAAGACATCCCTCCAAATAACAAGACATCCCTCTAAATATTAAGACATCCCTCTAAATAACAAGACATCCCTCTAAATATTAAGACATCCCTTTAAATAACAAGACATCCCTCTAAATAACAAGACATCCCTCAAAATAACAAGACATCCCACTAAATAACAAGACGTCCCTCTAAATAACAAGACATCCCTTTTAAATAACAAGATATCCCTCTAAATAGCAAGACATCCCTCTAAATAACAAGACATCCCTCCAAATAACAAGATATCCCTCTAAATAACAAGACATTCCTCCAAATAACAAGACTTCCCTCCAAATAAGAAGACATCCTTCTAAATAACAAGACATCCCTCTAAATAACAAGAAATCCCTCTAAATACCAAGACATCCCTCCAAATAACAAGACAACCCTTTAAAAAACAAGACATCCCTCTAAATAACAAGACATCCCTCTAAATAACAAGACATCCCTCTAAATATTAAGACATCCCTTCAAATAACAAGACATCCCTCTAAATATTAAGACATCCCTCTAAATAACAAGACATCCCTCTAAATATTAAGACATCCTTTTAAATAACAAGACATCTCTCTAAATAACAAGACATCCCTCTAAATAACAAGACATCCCTCTAAATATTGAGACATCCCTCCAAATAACAAGACATCCCTCTAAATATTAAGACATCCCTCTAAATAACAAGACATCCCTCTAAATATTAAGACATCCCTTTAAATAACAAGACATCTCTCTAAATAACAAGACATCCCTCTAAATAACAAGACATCCCACTAAATAACAAGACATCCCTCTAAATAACAAGACATTCCTCTAAATAACAAGACATCCCTCTAAATAACAAGACATCCCTCCAAATAACAAGAAATCCCTCAAAATAGCAAGACATCCCTCTAAATATTAAGACATCCCTTCAAATAACAAGACATCCCTCTAAATAACAAGACATCCCTCTAAATAACAAGACATCCCTCTAAATAAAAAGACATCCCTCTAAATAACTAGACATCCCTCCAAATACCAAGACATCCCTCTAAATAACAAGACATCCCTCTAAATAAAAAGACATCCCTCTAAATAACTAGACATCCCTCCAAATACCAAGACATCCCTCTAAATAACAAGACATCCCTCCAAATACCAAGACATCCCTCTAAATATTAAGACATCCCTCCAAATAACAAGACAACCCTTTAAAAAACAAGACATCCCTCTAAATAACAAGACATCCCTCTAAATAACAAGACATCCCTCTAAATATTAAGACATCCCTCCAAATAACAAGACATCCCTCCAAATATTAAGACATCCCTCTAAATAACAAGACATCCCTCTAAATATTAAGACATCCCTTTAAATAACAAGACATCTCTCTAAATAACAAGACATCCCTCTAAATAACAAGACATCCCACTAAATAACAAGACGTCCCTCTAAATAACAAAACATCCCTTTTAAATAACAAGACATTCCTCTAAATAACAAGACATCCCTCTAAATAACAAGACATCCCTCCAAATAAAAAGATATCCCTCTAAATAGCAAGACATCCCTCTAAATAACAAGACATCCCTCCAAATAACAAGATATCCCTCTAAATAACAAGACATTCCTCCAAATAACAAGACTTTCCTCCAAATAAGAAGACATCCCTCTAAATAACAAGACATCCCTCTAAATAACAAGACATCCCTCTAAATACCAAGACAACCCTCTAAAAAACAAGACATCCCTCCAAATAACAAGACAACCCTCTAAAAAACAAGACATCCCTCTAAATAAAAAGACATCTCTCCAAATAACAAGACATCCCTCTAAATAACAAGACATCCCACTAAAAAACAAGACATCCCTCTAAATATTAAGACATCCCTCTAAATAACAAGACATCCCTCCAAATATTAAGACATCCCTCTAAATAACAAGACATCCCTCTAAATAACAAGACATCCCTCTAATAAACTAGACATTCCGCTAAATATTAAGACATCCCTCTAAATAACAAGATATCCCTCTAAATAACAAGACATCCCTCCAAATATGAAGACATCCCTCTAAATAACAAGACATCCCTCTAAATAACAAGACATCCCTCTAAATAACAAGACATCTCTCTAAATATTAAGACATCCCTTCAAATAACAAGACATCCCTCTAAATAACAAGACATCCCTCTAAATAACAAGACATCCCTCTAAAAAACAAGACATTCCTCTAAATATTAAGACATCCCTCTAAATAACAAGACATACCTGTAAAAAACAAGACATCCCTCTAAATAACAAGACATCCCATCTAAATTACAACACAACCCTCTAAAAAACAAGACATCCCTCCAAATAACAAGACAACCCTCTAAAAATCAAGACATCCCTCTAAATAACAAGACATCCCTTCAAATAACAAGACATCCCTCTAAATATTAAGACATCCCTCTAAATAACAAGACATCCCTCTAAATATTAAGACATCCCTTTAAATAACAAGACATCTCTCTAAATAACAAGACATCCCTCTAAATAACAAGACATCCCACTAAATAACAAGACATCCCTCTAAATAACAAGACATCCCTTTTAAATAACAAGACATTCCTCTAAATAACAAGACATCCCTCTAAATAACAAGACATCCCTCCAAATAAAAAGACATCCCTCTAAATAGCAAGACATCCCTCTAATAAACAAGACATTCCGCTAAATATTAAGACATCCCTCTAAATAACAAGACATCCCTCTAAATATTAAGACATCCCTTTAAATAACAAGACATCTCTCTAAATAACAAGACATCCCTCTAAATAACAAGACATCCCACTAAATAACAAGACATCCCTCTAAATAACAAGACATCCCTTTTAAATAACAAGACATTCCTCTAAATAACAAGACATCCCTCTAAATAACAAGACATCCCTCCAAATAAAAAGACATCCCTCTAAATAGCAAGACATCCCTCTAATAAACAAGACATTCCGCTAAATATTAAGACATCCCTCTAAATAACAAGACATCCCATCTAAATTACAAGACAACCCTCGAAAAAACAAGACATCCCTCCAAATAACAAGACAACCCTCTAAAAAACAAGACATCCAACTAAATAAAAAGACATCTCTCCAAATAACAAGGCATCCCTCTAAATAACAAGACATCCCACTAAAAAACAAGACATCCCTCTAAATATTAAGACATCCCTCTAAATAACAAGACATCCCTCCAAATATTAAGACATCCCTCTAAATAACAAGACATCCCTCTAAATAACAAGACATCCCTCTAATAAACTAGACATTCCGCTTAATATTAAGACATCCCTCTAAATAACAAGACATCCCTCCAAATACCAAGACATCCCTCTAAATATTAAAACATCCCTCCAAATAAAAAGAAAACCCTTTAAAAAACAAGACATCCCTCTAAATAACAAGACATCCCTCTAAATAACAAGACATCCCTCTAAATATTAAGACATCCCTCCAAATAACAAGACATCCCTCTAAATATTAAGACATCCCTCTAAATAACAAGACATCCCTCTAAATATTAAGACATCCCTTTAAATAACAAGACATCCCTCTAAATAACAAGACATCCCTCAAAATAACAAGACATCCCACTAAATAACAAGACGTCCCTCTAAATAACAAGACATCCCTTTTAAATAACAAGATATCCCTCTAAATAGCAAGACATCCCTCTAAATAACAAGACATCCCTCCAAATAACAAGATATCCCTCTAAATAACAAGACATTCCTCCAAATAACAAGACTTCCCTCCAAATAAGAAGACATCCTTCTAAATAACAAGACATCCCTCTAAATAACAAGAAATCCCTCTAAATACCAAGACATCCCTCCAAATAACAAGACAACCCTTTAAAAAACAAGACATCCCTCTAAATAACAAGACATCCCTCTAAATAACAAGACATCCCTCTAAATATTAAGACATCCCTTCAAATAACAAGACATCCCTCTAAATATTAAGACATCCCTCTAAATAACAAGACATCCCTCTAAATATTAAGACATCCTTTTAAATAACAAGACATCTCTCTAAATAACAAGACATCCCTCTAAATAACAAGACATCCCTCTAAATATTAAGACATCCCTCCAAATAACAAGACATCCCTCTAAATATTAAGACATCCCTCTAAATAACAAGACATCCCTCTAAATATTAAGACATCCCTTTAAATAACAAGACATCTCTCTAAATAACAAGACATCCCTCTAAATAACAAGACATCCCACTAAATAACAAGACATCCCTCTAAATAACAAGACATTCCTCTAAATAACAAGACATCCCTCTAAATAACAAGACATCCCTCCAAATAACAAGAAATCCCTCAAAATAGCAAGACATCCCTCTAAATATTAAGACATCCCTTCAAATAACAAGACATCCCTCTAAATAACAAGACATCCCTCTAAATAACAAGACATCCCTCTAAATAAAAAGACATCCCTCTAAATAACTAGACATCCCTCCAAATACCAAGACATCCCTCTAAATAACAAGACATCCCTCTAAATAAAAAGACATCCCTCTAAATAACTAGACATCCCTCCAAATACCAAGACATCCCTCTAAATAACAAGACATCCCTCTAAATAACAAGACATACCTCCAAATAACAAGACATCCCTCTAAATTATAAGACATCCCTCTTAATAACAAGCATCCCTCCAAATAACAAGACATCCCTCTAAATAACAAGACATCCCTCCAAATATGAAGACATCCCTCCAAATATTAAGACATCCCTCTAAATAACAAGACATCCCTCTAAATAACAAGACATCTCTCTAAATATTAAGACATCCCTTCAAATAACAAGACATCCCTCTAAATAACAAGACATCCCTCTAAATAACAAGACATCCCTCTAAATAACAAGACATCCCTCTAAATAACAAGACATCCCTCTAAAAAACAAGACATCCCTCTAAATATTAAGACATCAATCTAAATAACAAGACATCCCTCCAAATAACAAGACAACCCTCTAAAAAACAAAAAAACCCTCTAAATAACAAGACATCCCTCTAAATAACAAGACATCCCACTAAAAAACAAGACATCCCTCTAAATATTAAGACATCCCTCTAAATAACAAGACATCCCTCCAAATATTAAGACATCCCTCTAAATAACAAGACATCCCTCTAAATAACAAGACATCCCTCTAATAAACTAGACATTCCGCTAAATATTAAGACATCCCTCTAAATAACAAGACATCCCTCCAAATACCAAGACATCCCTCTAAATATTAAGACATCCCTCCAAATAACAAGAAAACCCTTTAAAAAACAAGACATCCCTCTAAATAACAAGACATCCCTCTAAATAACAAGACAACCCTCTAAATATTAAGACATCCCTCCAAATAACAAGACATCCCTCTAAATATTAAGACATCCCTCTAAATAACAAGACATCCCTCTAAATATTAAGACATCCCTTTAAATAACAAGACATCTTCTCTAAATAACAAGACATCCCTCTAAATAACAAGACATCCCACTAAATAACAAGACGTCCCTCTAAATAACAAGTCATCCCTTTTAAATAACAAGACATTCCTCTAAATAACAAGACATCCCTCTAAATAACAAGACATCCCTCCAAATAAAAAGACATCCCTCTAAATAGCAAGACATCCCTCTAAATAACAAGACATCCCTCCAAATAACAAGATATCCCTCTAAATAACAAGACATTCCTCCAAATAACAAGACTTCCCTCCAAATAAGAAGACATCCCTCTAAATAACAAGACATCCCTCTAAATAACAAGACATCCCTCTAAATACCAAGACATCCCTCTAAATATTAAGACATCCCTCCAAATAACAAGACAACCCTTTAAAAAACAAGACATCCCTCTAAATAACAAGACATCCCTCTAAATAACAAGACATCCCTCTAAATATTAAGACATCCCTTCAAATAACAAGACATCCCTCTAAATATTAAGACATCCCTCTAAATAACAAGACATCCCTCTAAATATTAAGACATCCCTTTAAATAACAAGACATCTCTCTAAATAACAAGACATCCCTCTAAATAACAAGACATCCCTCTAAATATTAAGACATCCCTCCAAATAACAAGACATCCCTCTAAATATTAAGACATCCCTCTAAATAACAAGACATCCCTCTAAATATTAAGACATCCCTTTAAATAACAAGACATCTCTCTAAATAACAAGACATCCCTCTAAATAACAAGACATCCCTCTAAATATTAAGACATCCCTCCAAATAACAAGACATCCCTCTAAATATTAAGACATCCCTCTAAATAACAAGACATCCCTCTAATAAACTAGACATTCCGCTAAATATTAAGACATCCCTCTAAATAACAAGACATCCCTCCAAATACCAAGACATCCCTCTAAATACCAAGACATCCCTCTAAATATTAAGACATCCCTCCAAATAACAAGACAAACCTTTAAAAAACAAGACATCCCTCCAAATAACAAGATATCCCTCTAAATAACAAGACATTCCTCCAAATAACAAGACTTCCCTCCAAATAAGAAGACATCCCTCTAAATAACAAGACATCCCTCTAAATAACAAGACATCCCTCTAAATAACAAGACATCCCTCTAAATACCAAGACATCCCTCTAAATATTAAGACATCCCTCCAAATAACAAGACAACCCTTTAAAAAACAAGACATCCCTCCAAATAACAAGATATCCCTCTAAATAACAAGACATTCCTCCAAATAACAAGACTTCCCTCCAAATAAGAAGACATCCCTCTAAATAACAAGACATCCCTCTAAATAACAAGACATCCCTCTAAATACCAAGACATCCCTCCAAATAAAAAGATATCCCTCTAAATAGCAAGACATCCCTTTAAATAACAAGACATCTCTCTAAATAACAAGACATCCCTCTAAATAACAAGACATCCCTCTAAATATTAAGACATCCCTCCAAATAACAAGACATCCCTCTAAATATTAAGACATCCCTCTAAATAACAAGACATCCCTCTAAATATTAAGACATCCCTTTAAATAACAAGACATCTCTCTAAATAACAAGACATCCCTCTAAATAACAAGACATCCCTCTAAATAACAAGACATCCCTCTAAATATTAAGACATCCCTTTAAATAACAAGACATCTCTCTAAATAACAAGACATCCCTCTAAATAACAAGACATCCCTCTAAATAACAAGACATCCCTCTAAAAAACAAGACATCCCTCTAAATATTAAGACATCAATCTAAATAACAAGACATCCCTCCAAATAACAAGACAACCCTCTAAAAAACAAAAAAACCCTCTAAATAACAAGACATCCCTCTAAATAACAAGACATCCCACTAAAAAACAAGACATCCCTCTAAATATTAAGACATCCCTCTAAATAACAAGACATCCCTCCAAATATTAAGACATCCCTCTAAATAACAAGACATCCCTCTAAATAACAAGACATCCCTCTAATAAACTAGACATTCCGCTAAATATTAAGACATCCCTCTAAATAACAAGACATCCCTCCAAATACCAAGACATCCCTCTAAATATTAAGACATCCCTCCAAATAACAAGAAAACCCTTTAAAAAACAAGACATCCCTCTAAATAACAAGACATCCCTCTAAATAACAAGACAACCCTCTAAATATTAAGACATCCCTCCAAATAACAAGACATCCCTCTAAATATTAAGACATCCCTCTAAATAACAAGACATCCCTCTAAATATTAAGACATCCCTTTAAATAACAAGACATCTTCTCTAAATAACAAGACATCCCTCTAAATAACAAGACATCCCACTAAATAACAAGACGTCCCTCTAAATAACAAGACATCCCTTTTAAATAACAAGACATTCCTCTAAATAACAAGACATCCCTCTAAATAACAAGACATCCCTCCAAATAAAAAGACATCCCTCTAAATAGCAAGACATCCCTCTAAATAACAAGACATCCCTCCAAATAACAAGATATCCCTCTAAATAACAAGACATTCCTCCAAATAACAAGACTTCCCTCCAAATAAGAAGACATCCCTCTAAATAACAAGACATCCCTCTAAATAACAAGACATCCCTCTAAATACCAAGACATCCCTCTAAATATTAAGACATCCCTCCAAATAACAAGACAACCCTTTAAAAAACAAGACATCCCTCTAAATAACAAGACATCCCTCTAAATAACAAGACATCCCTCTAAATATTAAGACATCCCTTCAAATAACAAGACATCCCTCTAAATATTAAGACATCCCTCTAAATAACAAGACATCCCTCTAAATATTAAGACATCCCTTTAAATAACAAGACATCTCTCTAAATAACAAGACATCCCTCTAAATAACAAGACATCCCTCTAAATATTAAGACATCCCTCCAAATAACAAGACATCCCTCTAAATATTAAGACATCCCTCTAAATAACAAGACATCTCTCTAAATATTAAGACATCCCTTTAAATAACAAGACATCTCTCTAAATAACAAGACATCCCTCTAAATAACAAGACATCCCTCTAAATATTAAGACATCCCTCTAAATAACAAGACATCCCTCTAAATATTAAGACATCCCTTTAAATAACAAGACATCCCTCTAAATAACAAGACATCCCTCAAAATAACAAGACATCCCACTAAATAACAAGACGTCCCTCTAAATAACAAGACATCCCTTTTAAATAACAAGATATCCCTCTAAATAGCAAGACATCCCTCTAAATAACAAGACATCCCTCCAAATAACAAGATATCCCTCTAAATAACAAGACATCCCTCCAAATAACAAGATATCCCTCTAAATAACAAGACATTCCTCCAAATAACAAGACTTCCCTCCAAATAAGAAGACATCCTTCTAAATAACAAGACATCCCTCTAAATAACAAGAAATCCCTCTAAATACCAAGACATCCCTCCAAATAACAAGACAACCCTTTAAAAAACAAGACATCCCTCTAAATAACAAGACATCCCTCTAAATAACAAGACATCCCTCTAAATATTAAGACATCCCTTCAAATAACAAGACATCCCTCTAAATATTAAGACATCCCTCTAAATAACAAGACATCCCTCTAAATATTAAGACATCCTTTTAAATAACAAGACATCTCTCTAAATAACAAGACATCCCTCTAAATAACAAGACATCCCTCTAAATATTAAGACATCCCTCCAAATAACAAGACATCCCTCTAAATATTAAGACATCCCTCTAAATAACAAGACATCCCTCTAAATATTAAGACATCCCTTTAAATAACAAGACATCTCTCTAAATAACAAGACATCCCTCTAAATAACAAGACATCCCACTAAATAACAAGACATCCCTCTAAATAACAAGACATTCCTCTAAATAACAAGACATCCCTCTAAATAACAAGACATCCCTCCAAATAACAAGAAATCCCTCAAAATAGCAAGACATCCCTCTAAATATTAAGACATCCCTTCAAATAACAAGACATCCCTCTAAATAACAAGACATCCCTCTAAATAACAAGACATCCCTCTAAATAAAAAGACATCCCTCTAAATAACTAGACATCCCTCCAAATACCAAGACATCCCTCTAAATAACAAGACATCCCTCTAAATAAAAAGACATCCCTCTAAATAACTAGACATCCCTCCAAATACCAAGACATCCCTCTAAATAACAAGACATCCCTCTAAATAACAAGACATACCTCCAAATAACAAGACATCCCTCTAAATTATAAGACATCCCTCTTAATAACAAGCATCCCTCCAAATAACAAGACATCCCTCTAAATAACAAGACATCCCTCCAAATATGAAGACATCCCTCCAAATATTAAGACATCCCTCTAAATAACAAGACATCCCTCTAAATAACAAGACATCTCTCTAAATATTAAGACATCCCTTCAAATAACAAGACATCCCTCTAAATAACAAGACATCCCTCTAAATAACAAGACATCCCTCTAAATAACAAGACATCCCTCTAAATAACAAGACATCCCTCTAAAAAACAAGACATCCCTCTAAATATTAAGACATCAATCTAAATAACAAGACATCCCTCCAAATAACAAGAAAACCCTCTAAAAAACAAAAAAACCCTCTAAATAACAAGACATCCCTCTAAATAACAAGACATCCCACTAAAAAACAAGACATCCCTCTAAATATTAAGACATCCCTCTAAATAACAAGACATCCCTCCAAATATTAAGACATCCCTCTAAATAACAAGACATCCCTCTAAATAACAAGACATCCCTCTAATAAACTAGACATTCCGCTAAATATTAAGACATCCCTCTAAATAACAAGACATCCCTCCAAATACCAAGACATCCCTCTAAATATTAAGACATCCCTCCAAATAACAAGAAAACCCTTTAAAAAACAAGACATCCCTCTAAATAACAAGACATCCCTCTAAATAACAAGACAACCCTCTAAATATTAAGACATCCCTCCAAATAACAAGACATCCCTCTAAATATTAAGACATCCCTCTAAATAACAAGACATCCCTCTAAATATTAAGACATCCCTTTAAATAACAAGACATCTTCTCTAAATAACAAGACATCCCTCTAAATAACAAGACATCCCACTAAATAACAAGACGTCCCTCTAAATAACAAGTCATCCCTTTTAAATAACAAGACATTCCTCTAAATAACAAGACATCCCTCTAAATAACAAGACATCCCTCCAAATAAAAAGACATCCCTCTAAATAGCAAGACATCCCTCTAAATAACAAGACATCCCTCCAAATAACAAGATATCCCTCTAAATAACAAGACATTCCTCCAAATAACAAGACTTCCCTCCAAATAAGAAGACATCCCTCTAAATAACAAGACATCCCTCTAAATAACAAGACATCCCTCTAAATACCAAGACATCCCTCTAAATATTAAGACATCCCTCCAAATAACAAGACAACCCTTTAAAAAACAAGACATCCCTCTAAATAACAAGACATCCCTCTAAATAACAAGACATCCCTCTAAATATTAAGACATCCCTTCAAATAACAAGACATCCCTCTAAATATTAAGACATCCCTCTAAATAACAAGACATCCCTCTAAATATTAAGACATCCCTTTAAATAACAAGACATCTCTCTAAATAACAAGACATCCCTCTAAATAACAAGACATCCCTCTAAATATTAAGACATCCCTCCAAATAACAAGACATCCCTCTAAATATTAAGACATCCCTCTAAATAACAAGACATCCCTCTAAATATTAAGACATCCCTTTAAATAACAAGACATCTCTCTAAATAACAAGACATCCCTCTAAATAACAAGACATCCCTCTAAATATTAAGACATCCCTCCAAATAACAAGACATCCCTCTAAATATTAAGACATCCCTCTAAATAACAAGACATCCCTCTAATAAACTAGACATTCCGCTAAATATTAAGACATCCCTCTAAATAACAAGACATCCCTCCAAATACCAAGACATCCCTCTAAATACCAAGACATCCCTCTAAATATTAAGACATCCCTCCAAATAACAAGACAAACCTTTAAAAAACAAGACATCCCTCCAAATAACAAGATATCCCTCTAAATAACAAGACATTCCTCCAAATAACAAGACTTCCCTCCAAATAAGAAGACATCCCTCTAAATAACAAGACATCCCTCTAAATAACAAGACATCCCTCTAAATAACAAGACATCCCTCTAAATACCAAGACATCCCTCTAAATATTAAGACATCCCTCCAAATAACAAGACAACCCTTTAAAAAACAAGACATCCCTCCAAATAACAAGATATCCCTCTAAATAACAAGACATTCCTCCAAATAACAAGACTTCCCTCCAAATAAGAAGACATCCCTCTAAATAACAAGACATCCCTCTAAATAACAAGACATCCCTCTAAATACCAAGACATCCCTCCAAATAAAAAGATATCCCTCTAAATAGCAAGACATCCCTTTAAATAACAAGACATCTCTCTAAATAACAAGACATCCCTCTAAATAACAAGACATCCCTCTAAATATTAAGACATCCCTCCAAATAACAAGACATCCCTCTAAATATTAAGACATCCCTCTAAATAACAAGACATCCCTCTAAATATTAAGACATCCCTTTAAATAACAAGACATCTCTCTAAATAACAAGACATCCCTCTAAATAACAAGACATCCCTCTAAATAACAAGACATCCCTCTAAATATTAAGACATCCCTTTAAATAACAAGACATCTCTCTAAATAACAAGACATCCCTCTAAATAACAAGACATCCCTCTAAATAACAAGACATCCCTCTAAAAAACAAGACATCCCTCTAAATATTAAGACATCAATCTAAATAACAAGACATCCCTCCAAATAACAAGACAACCCTCTAAAAAACAAAAAAACCCTCTAAATAACAAGACATCCCTCTAAATAACAAGACATCCCACTAAAAAACAAGACATCCCTCTAAATATTAAGACATCCCTCTAAATAACAAGACATCCCTCCAAATATTAAGACATCCCTCTAAATAACAAGACATCCCTCTAAATAACAAGACATCCCTCTAATAAACTAGACATTCCGCTAAATATTAAGACATCCCTCTAAATAACAAGACATCCCTCCAAATACCAAGACATCCCTCTAAATATTAAGACATCCCTCCAAATAACAAGAAAACCCTTTAAAAAACAAGACATCCCTCTAAATAACAAGACATCCCTCTAAATAACAAGACAACCCTCTAAATATTAAGACATCCCTCCAAATAACAAGACATCCCTCTAAATATTAAGACATCCCTCTAAATAACAAGACATCCCTCTAAATATTAAGACATCCCTTTAAATAACAAGACATCTTCTCTAAATAACAAGACATCCCTCTAAATAACAAGACATCCCACTAAATAACAAGACGTCCCTCTAAATAACAAGACATCCCTTTTAAATAACAAGACATTCCTCTAAATAACAAGACATCCCTCTAAATAACAAGACATCCCTCCAAATAAAAAGACATCCCTCTAAATAGCAAGACATCCCTCTAAATAACAAGACATCCCTCCAAATAACAAGATATCCCTCTAAATAACAAGACATTCCTCCAAATAACAAGACTTCCCTCCAAATAAGAAGACATCCCTCTAAATAACAAGACATCCCTCTAAATAACAAGACATCCCTCTAAATACCAAGACATCCCTCTAAATATTAAGACATCCCTCCAAATAACAAGACAACCCTTTAAAAAACAAGACATCCCTCTAAATAACAAGACATCCCTCTAAATAACAAGACATCCCTCTAAATATTAAGACATCCCTTCAAATAACAAGACATCCCTCTAAATATTAAGACATCCCTCTAAATAACAAGACATCCCTCTAAATATTAAGACATCCCTTTAAATAACAAGACATCTCTCTAAATAACAAGACATCCCTCTAAATAACAAGACATCCCTCTAAATATTAAGACATCCCTCCAAATAACAAGACATCCCTCTAAATATTAAGACATCCCTCTAAATAACAAGACATCTCTCTAAATATTAAGACATCCCTTTAAATAACAAGACATCTCTCTAAATAACAAGACATCCCTCTAAATAACAAGACATCCCTCTAAATATTAAGACATCCCTCCAAATAACAAGACATCCCTCTAAATATTAAGACATCCCTCTAAATAACAAGACATCCCTCTAATAAACTAGACATTCCGCTAAATATTAAGACATCCCTCTAAATAACAAGACATCCCTCCAAATACCAAGACATCCCTCTAAATACCAAGACATCCCTCTAAATATTAAGACATCCCTCCAAATAACAAGACAACCCTTTAAAAAACAAGACATCCCTCCAAATAACAAGATATCCCTCTAAATAACAAGACGTTCCTCCAAATAACAAGACTTCCCTCCAAATAAGAAGACATCCCTCTAAATAACAAGACATCCCTCTAAATAACAAGACATCCCTCTAAATAACAAGACATCCCTCTAAATACCAAGACATCCCTCTAAATATTAAGACATCCCTCCAAATAACAAGACAACCCTTTAAAAAACAAGACATCCCTCCAAATAACAAGATATCCCTCTAAATAACAAGACATTCCTCCAAATAACAAGACTTCCCTCCAAATAAGAAGACATCCCTCTAAATAACAAGACATCCCTCTAAATAACAAGACATCCCTCTAAATACCAAGACATCCCTCCAAATAAAAAGATATCCCTCTAAATAGCAAGACATCCCTTTAAATAACAAGACATCTCTCTAAATAACAAGACATCCCTCTAAATAACAAGACATCCCTCTAAATATTAAGACATCCCTCCAAATAACAAGACATCCCTCTAAATATTAAGACATCCCTCTAAATAACAAGACATCCCTCTAAATATTAAGACATCCCTTTAAATAACAAGACATCTCTCTAAATAACAAGACATCTCTCTAAATAACAAGACATCCCTCTAAATAACAAGACATCCCTCTAAATATTAAGACATCCCTCCAAATAACAAGACATCCCTCTAAATATTAAGACATCCCTCTAAATAACAAGACATCCCTCTAAATATTAAGACATCCCTTTAAATAACAAGACATCTCTCTAAATAACAAGACATCCCTCTAAATAACAAGACATCCCACTAAATAACAAGACATCCCTCTAAATAACAAGACATTCCTCTAAATAACAAGACATCCCTCTAAATAACAAGACATCCCTCCAAATAACAAGAAATCCCTCAAAATAGCAAGACATCCCTCTAAATATTAAGACATCCCTTCAAATAACAAGACATCCCTCTAAATAACAAGACATCCCTCTAAATAACAAGACATCCCTCTAAATAAAAAGACATCCCTCTAAATAACTAGACATCCCTCCAAATACCAAGACATCCCTCTAAATAACAAGACATCCCTCTAAATAAAAAGACATCCCTCTAAATAACTAGACATCCCTCCAAATACCAAGACATCCCTCTAAATAACAAGACATCCCTCTAAATAACAAGACATACCTCCAAATAACAAGACATCCCTCTAAATTATAAGACATCCCTCTTAATAACAAGCATCCCTCCAAATAACAAGACATCCCTCTAAATAACAAGACATCCCTCCAAATATGAAGACATCCCTCCAAATATTAAGACATCCCTCTAAATAACAAGACATCCCTCTAAATAACAAGACATCTCTCTAAATATTAAGACATCCCTTCAAATAACAAGACATCCCTCTAAATAACAAGACATCCCTCTAAATAACAAGACATCCCTCTAAATAACAAGACATCCCTCTAAATAACAAGACATCCCTCTAAAAAACAAGACATCCCTCTAAATATTAAGACATCAATCTAAATAACAAGACATCCCTCCAAATAACAAGACAACCCTCTAAAAAACAAAAAAACCCTCTAAATAACAAGACATCCCTCTAAATAACAAGACATCCCACTAAAAAACAAGACATCCCTCTAAATATTAAGACATCCCTCTAAATAACAAGACATCCCTCCAAATATTAAGACATCCCTCTAAATAACAAGACATCCCTCTAAATAACAAGACATCCCTCTAATAAACTAGACATTCCGCTAAATATTAAGACATCCCTCTAAATAACAAGACATCCCTCCAAATACCAAGACATCCCTCTAAATATTAAGACATCCCTCCAAATAACAAGAAAACCCTTTAAAAAACAAGACATCCCTCTAAATAACAAGACATCCCTCTAAATAACAAGACAACCCTCTAAATATTAAGACATCCCTCCAAATAACAAGACATCCCTCTAAATATTAAGACATCCCTCTAAATAACAAGACATCCCTCTAAATATTAAGACATCCCTTTAAATAACAAGACATCTTCTCTAAATAACAAGACATCCCTCTAAATAACAAGACATCCCACTAAATAACAAGACGTCCCTCTAAATAACAAGTCATCCCTTTTAAATAACAAGACATTCCTCTAAATAACAAGACATCCCTCTAAATAACAAGACATCCCTCCAAATAAAAAGACATCCCTCTAAATAGCAAGACATCCCTCTAAATAACAAGACATCCCTCCAAATAACAAGATATCCCTCTAAATAACAAGACATTCCTCCAAATAACAAGACTTCCCTCCAAATAAGAAGACATCCCTCTAAATAACAAGACATCCCTCTAAATAACAAGACATCCCTCTAAATACCAAGACATCCCTCTAAATATTAAGACATCCCTCCAAATAACAAGACAACCCTTTAAAAAACAAGACATCCCTCTAAATAACAAGACATCCCTCTAAATAACAAGACATCCCTCTAAATATTAAGACATCCCTTCAAATAACAAGACATCCCTCTAAATATTAAGACATCCCTCTAAATAACAAGACATCCCTCTAAATATTAAGACATCCCTTTAAATAACAAGACATCTCTCTAAATAACAAGACATCCCTCTAAATAACAAGACATCCCTCTAAATATTAAGACATCCCTCCAAATAACAAGACATCCCTCTAAATATTAAGACATCCCTCTAAATAACAAGACATCCCTCTAAATATTAAGACATCCCTTTAAATAACAAGACATCTCTCTAAATAACAAGACATCCCTCTAAATAACAAGACATCCCTCTAAATATTAAGACATCCCTCCAAATAACAAGACATCCCTCTAAATATTAAGACATCCCTCTAAATAACAAGACATCCCTCTAATAAACTAGACATTCCGCTAAATATTAAGACATCCCTCTAAATAACAAGACATCCCTCCAAATACCAAGACATCCCTCTAAATACCAAGACATCCCTCTAAATATTAAGACATCCCTCCAAATAACAAGACAAACCTTTAAAAAACAAGACATCCCTCCAAATAACAAGATATCCCTCTAAATAACAAGACATTCCTCCAAATAACAAGACTTCCCTCCAAATAAGAAGACATCCCTCTAAATAACAAGACATCCCTCTAAATAACAAGACATCCCTCTAAATAACAAGACATCCCTCTAAATACCAAGACATCCCTCTAAATATTAAGACATCCCTCCAAATAACAAGACAACCCTTTAAAAAACAAGACATCCCTCCAAATAACAAGATATCCCTCTAAATAACAAGACATTCCTCCAAATAACAAGACTTCCCTCCAAATAAGAAGACATCCCTCTAAATAACAAGACATCCCTCTAAATAACAAGACATCCCTCTAAATACCAAGACATCCCTCCAAATAAAAAGATATCCCTCTAAATAGCAAGACATCCCTTTAAATAACAAGACATCTCTCTAAATAACAAGACATCCCTCTAAATAACAAGACATCCCTCTAAATATTAAGACATCCCTCCAAATAACAAGACATCCCTCTAAATATTAAGACATCCCTCTAAATAACAAGACATCCCTCTAAATATTAAGACATCCCTTTAAATAACAAGACATCTCTCTAAATAACAAGACATCCCTCTAAATAACAAGACATCCCTCTAAATAACAAGACATCCCTCTAAATATTAAGACATCCCTTTAAATAACAAGACATCTCTCTAAATAACAAGACATCCCTCTAAATAACAAGACATCTCTCTAAATAACAAGACATCCCTCTAAAAAACAAGACATCCCTCTAAATATTAAGACATCAATCTAAATAACAAGACATCCCTCCAAATAACAAGACAACCCTCTAAAAAACAAAAAAACCCTCTAAATAACAAGACATCCCTCTAAATAACAAGACATCCCACTAAAAAACAAGACATCCCTCTAAATATTAAGACATCCCTCTAAATAACAAGACATCCCTCCAAATATTAAGACATACCTCTAAATAACAAGACATCCCTCTAAATAACAAGACATCCCTCTAATAAACTAGACATTCCGCTAAATATTAAGACATCCCTCTAAATAACAAGACATCCCTCCAAATACCAAGACATCCCTCTAAATATTAAGACATCCCTCCAAATAACAAGAAAACCCTTTAAAAAACAAGACATCCCTCTAAATAACAAGACATCCCTCTAAATAACAAGACAACCCTCTAAATATTAAGACATCCCTCCAAATAACAAGACATCCCTCTAAATATTAAGACATCCCTCTAAATAACAAGACATCCCTCTAAATATTAAGACATCCCTTTAAATAACAAGACATCTTCTCTAAATAACAAGACATCCCTCTAAATAACAAGACATCCCACTAAATAACAAGACGTCCCTCTAAATAACAAGACATCCCTTTTAAATAACAAGACATTCCTCTAAATAACAAGACATCCCTCTAAATAACAAGACATCCCTCCAAATAAAAAGACATCCCTCTAAATAGCAAGACATCCCTCTAAATAACAAGACATCCCTCCAAATAACAAGATATCCCTCTAAATAACAAGACATTCCTCCAAATAACAAGACTTCCCTCCAAATAAGAAGACATCCCTCTAAATAACAAGACATCCCTCTAAATAACAAGACATCCCTCTAAATACCAAGACATCCCTCTAAATATTAAGACATCCCTCCAAATAACAAGACAACCCTTTAAAAAACAAGACATCCCTCTAAATAACAAGACATCCCTCTAAATAACAAGACATCCCTCTAAATATTAAGACATCCCTTCAAATAACAAGACATCCCTCTAAATATTAAGACATCCCTCTAAATAACAAGACATCCCTCTAAATATTAAGACATCCCTTTAAATAACAAGACATCTCTCTAAATAACAAGACATCCCTCTAAATAACAAGACATCCCTCTAAATATTAAGACATCCCTCCAAATAACAAGACATCCCTCTAAATATTAAGACATCCCTCTAAATAACAAGACATCTCTCTAAATATTAAGACATCCCTTTAAATAACAAGACATCTCTCTAAATAACAAGACATCCCTCTAAATAACAAGACATCCCTCTAAATATTAAGACATCCCTCCAAATAACAAGACATCCCTCTAAATATTAAGACATCCCTCTAAATAACAAGACATCCCTCTAATAAACTAGACATTCCGCTAAATATTAAGACATCCCTCTAAATAACAAGACATCCCTCCAAATACCAAGACATCCCTCTAAATACCAAGACATCCCTCTAAATATTAAGACATCCCTCCAAATAACAAGACAACCCTTTAAAAAACAAGACATCCCTCCAAATAACAAGATATCCCTCTAAATAACAAGACGTTCCTCCAAATAACAAGACTTCCCTCCAAATAAGAAGACATCCCTCTAAATAACAAGACATCCCTCTAAATAACAAGACATCCCTCTAAATAACAAGACATCCCTCTAAATACCAAGACATCCCTCTAAATATTAAGACATCCCTCCAAATAACAAGACAACCCTTTAAAAAACAAGACATCCCTCCAAATAACAAGATATCCCTCTAAATAACAAGACATTCCTCCAAATAACAAGACTTCCCTCCAAATAAGAAGACATCCCTCTAAATAACAAGACATCCCTCTAAATAACAAGACATCCCTCTAAATACCAAGACATCCCTCCAAATAAAAAGATATCCCTCTAAATAGCAAGACATCCCTTTAAATAACAAGACATCTCTCTAAATAACAAGACATCCCTCTAAATAACAAGACATCCCTCTAAATATTAAGACATCCCTCCAAATAACAAGACATCCCTCTAAATATTAAGACATCCCTCTAAATAACAAGACATCCCTCTAAATATTAAGACATCCCTTTAAATAACAAGACATCTCTCTAAATAACAAGACATCCCTCTAAATAACAAGACATCCCTCTAAATAACAAGACATCCCTCTAAATATTAAGACATCCCTTTAAATAACAAGACATCTCTCTAAATAACAAGACATCCCTCTAAATAACAAGACATCCCACTAAATAACAAGACATCCCTCTAAATAACAAGACATCCCTTTTAAATAACAAGACATTCCTCTAAATAACAAGACATCCCTCTAAATAACAAGACATCCCTCCAAATAAAAAGACATCCCTCTAAATAGCAAGACATCCCTCTAATAAACAAGACATCCCTCTAAATATTAAGACATCCCTCCAAATAACAAGACATCCCATCTAAATTACAAGACATCCCTCTAAATAACAAGACATCCCTCTAAATATTAAGACATCCCTTTAAATAACAAGACATCTCTCTAAATAACAAGACATCCCTCTAAATAACAAGACATCCCTCTAAATAACAAGACATCCCTTTTAAATAACAAGACATCCCTTTAAATAACAAGACATCTCTCTAAATAACAAGACATCCCTCTAAATAACAAGACATCCCACTAAATAACAAGACATCCCTCTAAATAACAAGACATCCCTTTTAAATAACAAGACATTCCTCGAAAAAACAAGACATCCCTCCAAATAACAAGACAACCCTCTAAAAAACAAGACATCCAACTAAATAAAAAGACATCTCTCCAAATAACAAGACATCCCTCTAAATAACAAGACATCCCACTAAAAAACAAGACATCCCTCTAAATATTAAGACATCCCTCTAAATAACAAGACATCCCTCCAAATATTAAGACATCCCTCTAAATAACAAGACATCCCTCTAAATAACAAGACATCCCTCTAATAAACTAGACATTCCGCTAAATATTAAGACATCCCTCTAAATAACAAGACATCCCTCCAAATACCAAGACATCCCTCTAAATATTAAGACATCCCTCCAAATAACAAGAAAACCCTTTAAAAAACAAGACATCCCTCTAAATAACAAGACATCCCTCTAAATAACAAGACATCCCTCTAAATATTAAGACATCCCTCCAAATAACAAGACATCCCTCTAAATATTAAGACATCCCTCTAAATAACAAGACATCCCTCTAAATATTAAGACATCCCTTTAAATAACAAGACATCCCTCTAAATAACAAGACATCCCTCTAAATAACAAGACATCCCACTAAATAACAAGACGTCCCTCTAAATAACAAGACATCCCTTTTAAATAACAAGATATCCCTCTAAATAGCAAGACATCCCTCTAAATAACAAGACATCCCTCCAAATAACAAGATATCCCTCTAAATAACAAGACATTCCTCCAAATAACAAGACTTCCCTCCAAATAAGAAGACATCCTTCTAAATAACAAGACATCCCTCTAAATAACAAGAAATCCCTCTAAATACCAAGACATCCCTCCAAATAACAAGACAACCCTTTAAAAAACAAGACATCCCTCTAAATAACAAGACATCCCTCTAAATAACAAGACATCCCTCTAAATATTAAGACATCCCTTCAAATAACAAGACATCCCTCTAAATATTAAGACATCCCTCTAAATAACAAGACATCCCTCTAAATATTAAGACATCCCTTTAAATAACAAGACATCTCTCTAAATAACAAGACATCCCTCTAAATAACAAGACATCCCTCTAAATATTAAGACATCCCTCCAAATAACAAGACATCCCTCTAAATATTAAGACATCCCTCTAAATAACAAGACATCCCTCTAAATATTAAGACATCCCTTTAAATAACAAGACATCTCTCTAAATAACAAGACATCCCTCTAAATAACAAGACATCCCACTAAATAACAAGACATCCCTCTAAATAACAAGACATTCCTCTAAATAACAAGACATCCCTCTAAATAACAAGACATCCCTCAAAATAGCAAGACATCCCTCTAAATATTAAGACATCCCTTCAAATAACAAGACATCCCTCTAAATAACAAGACATCCCTCTAAATAACAAGACATCCCTCTAAATAAAAAGACATCCCTCTAAATAACTAGACATCCCTCTAAATACCAAGACATCCCTCTAAATAACAAGACATCCCTCTAAATAAAAAGACATCCCTCTAAATAACTAGACATCCCTCCAAATACCAAGACATCCCTCTAAATAACAAGACATCCCTCTAAATAACAAGACATACCTCCAAATAACAAGACATCCCTCTAAATTATAAGACATCCCTCTTAATAACAAGCATCCCTCCAAATAACAAGACATCCCTCTAAATAACAAGACATCCCTCCAAATATGAAGACATCCCTCCAAATATTAAGACATCCCTCTAAATAACAAGACATCCCTCTAAATAACAAGACATCTCTCTAAATATTAAGACATCCCTTCAAATAACAAGACATCCCTCTAAATAACAAGACATCCCTCTAAATAACAAGACATCCCTCTAAATAACAAGACATCCCTCTAAATAACAAGACATCCCTCTAAAAAACAAGACATCCCTCTAAATATTAAGACATCAATCTAAATAACAAGACATCCCTCCAAATAACAAGACAACCCTCTAAAAAACAAAAAAACCCTCTAAATAACAAGACATCCCTCTAAATAACAAGACATCCCACTAAAAAACAAGACATCCCTCTAAATATTAAGACATCCCTCTAAATAACAAGACATCCCTCCAAATATTAAGACATCCCTCTAAATAACAAGACATCCCTCTAAATAACAAGACATCCCTCTAATAAACTAGACATTCCGCTAAATATTAAGACATCCCTCAAAATAACAAGACATCCCTCCAAATACCAAGACATCCCTCTAAATATTAAGACATCCCTCCAAATAACAAGAAAACCCTTTAAAAAACAAGAAATCCCTCTAAATAACAAGACATCCCTCTAAATAACAAGACAACCCTCTAAATATTAAGACATCCCTCCAAATAACAAGACATCCCTCTAAATATTAAGACATCCCTCTATATAACAAGACATCCCTCTAAATATTAAGACATCCCTTTAAATAACAAGACATCTTCTCTAAATAACAAGACATCCCTCTAAATAACAAGACATCCCACTAAATAACAAGACGTCCCTCTAAATAACAAGACATCCCTTTTAAATAACAAGACATTCCTCTAAATAACAAGACATCCCTCTAAATAACAAGACATCCCTCCAAATAAAAAGACATCCCTCTAAATAGCAAGACATCCCTCTAAATAACAAGACATCCCTCCAAATAACAAGATATCCCTCTAAATAACAAGACATTCCTCCAAATAACAAGACTTCCCTCCAAATAAGAAGACATCCCTCTAAATAACAAGACATCCCTCTAAATAACAAGACATCCCTCTAAATACCAAGACATCCCTCTAAATATTAAGACATCCCTCCAAATAACAAGACAACCCTTTAAAAAACAAGACATCCCTCTAAATAACAAGACATCCCTCTAAATAACAAGACATCCCTCTAAATATTAAGACATCCCTTCAAATAACAAGACATCCCTCTAAATATTAAGACATCCCTCTAAATAACAAGACATCCCTCTAAATATTAAGACATCCCTTTAAATAACAAGACATCTCTCTAAATAACAAGACATCCCTCTAAATAACAAGACATCCCTCTAAATATTAAGACATCCCTCCAAATAACAAGACATCCCTCTAAATATTAAGACATCCCTCTAAATAACAAGACATCCCTCTAAATATTAAGACATCCCTTTAAATAACAAGACATCTCTCTAAATAACAAGACATCCCTTCTAAATAACAAGACATCCCACTAAATAACAAGACATCCCTCTAAATAACAAGACATCCCTTTTAAATAACAAGACATTCCTCTAAATAACAAGACATCCCTCTAAATAACAAGACATCCCTCCAAATAACAAGAAATCCCTCAAAATAGCAAGACATCCCTCTAAATATTAAGACATCCCTTCAAATAACAAGACATCCCTCTAAATAACAAGACATCCCTCTAAATAACAAGACATCCCTCTAAATAACAAGACATCCCTTTTAAATAACAAGACATTCCTCTAAATAACAAGACATCCCTCTAAATAACAAGACATCCCTCCAAATAAAAAGACATCCCTCTAAATAGCAAGACATCCCTCTAATAAACAAGACATTCCGCTAAATATTAAGACATCCATCTAAATAACAAGACATCCCATCTAAATTACAAGACAACCCTCTAAAAAACAAGACATCCCTCCAAATAACAAGACAACCCTCTAAAAAACAAGACATCCCTCTAAATAAAAAGACATCTCTCCAAATAACAAGACATCCCTCTAAATAACAAGACATCTCATCTAAATTACAAGACAACCCTCTAAAAAACAAGACATCCCTCTAAATAACAAGACATCCCTCTAAATAACAAGACATCCCTCTAAATATTAAGACATCCCTCCAAATAACAAGACATCCCTCTAAATATTAAGACATCCCTCTAAATAACAAGACATCCCTCTAAATATTAAGACATCCCTTTAAATAACAAGACATCTCTCTAAATAACAAGACATCCCTCTAAATAACAAGACATCCCACTAAATAACAAGACGTCCCTCTAAATAACAAGACATCCCTTTTAAATAACAAGACATTCCTCTAAATAACAAGACATCCCTCTAAATAACAAGACATCCCTCCAAATAAAAAGACATCCCTCTAAATAGCAAGACATCCCTCTAAATAACAAGACATCCCTCCAAATAACAAGATATCCCTTTAAATAACAAGACATTCCTCCAAATAACAAGACTTCCCTCCAAATAAGAAGACATCCCTCTAAATAACAAGACATCCCTCTAAATAACAAGACATCCCTCTAAATACCAAGACATCCCTCTAAATATTAAGACATCCCTCCAAATAACAAGACAACCCTTTAAAAAACAAGACATCCCTCTACATAACAAGACATCCCTCTAAATAACAAGACATCCCTCTAAATATTAAGACATCCCTTCAAAAAACAAGACATCCCTCTAAATATTAAGACATCCCTATAAATAACAAGACATCCCTCTAAATATTAAGACATCCCTTTAAATAACAAGACATCTCTCTAAATAACAAGACATCCCTCTAAATAACAAGACATCCCTCTAAATATTAAGACATCCCTCCAAATAACAAGACATCCCTCTAAATATTAAGACATCCCTCTAAATAACAAGACATCCCTCTAAATATTAAGACATCCCTTTAAATAACAAGACATCTCTCTAAATAACAAGACATCCCTCTAAATAACAAGACATCTCACTAAAAAACAAGACATCCCTCTAAATAACAAGACATCCCTTTTAAATAACAAGACATTCCTCTAAATAACAAGACATCCCTCTAAATAACAAGACATCCCTCCAAATAACAAGAAATCCCTCAAAAAAGCAAGACATCCCTTTAAATATTAAGACATCTCTTCAAATAACAAGACATCCCTCTAAATAACAAGACATCCCTCTAAATAACAAGACATCCCTCTAAATAACAAGACATCCCTCTAAATAAAAAGACATCCCTCTAAATAACTAGACATCCCTCCAAATACCAAGACATCCCTCTAAATAACAAGACATCCCTCTAAATAACAAGACATCCCTCTAAATAACAAGACATCCCTCTAAAAAACAAGACATCCCTCTAAATATTAAGACATCAATCTAAATAACAAGACATCCCTCCAAATAACAAGACAACCCTCTAAAAAACAAAAAAAACCCTTTAAATAACAAGACATTTCTCTAAAAAACAAAACATCCCTCTAAATATCAAGACATCCCTCTAAATAACAAGACATCCATCTATATAACAAGACATTCCTCTAAATATTAAGACATCCCTCTAAATAACAAGACATACCTGTAAATAACAAGACATCCCTCTAAATAACAAGACATCCCATCTAAATTACAAGACAACCCTCTAAAAAACAAGACATCCCTCCAAATAACAAGACAACCCTTTAAAAAACAAGACATCCCTCTAAATAACAAGACATCCCTCTAAATAACAAGACATCCCTCTAAATATTAAGACATCCCTTCAAATAACAAGACATCCCTCTAAATATTAAGACATCCCTCTAAATAACAAGACATCCCTCTAAATATTAAGACATCCCTTTAAATAACAAGACATCTCTCTAAATAACAAGACATCCCTCTAAATAACAAGACATCCCACTAAATAACAAGACATCCCTCTAAATAACAAGACATCCCTTTTAAATAACAAGACATTCCTCTAAATAACAAGACATCCCTCTAAATATGAAGACATCCCTCTAAATAACAAGACATCCCTCCAAATAAAAAGACATCCCTCTAAATAGCAAGACATCCCTCTAATAAACAAGACATTCCGCTAAATATTAAGACATCCCTCTAAATAACAAGACATCCCATCTAAATTACAAGAAAACCCTCTAAAAAACAAGACAACCCTCTAAAAAACAAGACATCCCTCTAAATAAAAAGACATCTTAGACACAAGTGTGTACAAGGTTGTACAAGTGTGTACAAGGTTGTACAAGTGTGTACAAGGGTGTACAAGTTTGTACAAGTGTGTACAAGTTTGTACAAGTGTGTACAAGTTTGTACAAGGTTGTACAAATGTATACAAGGGTGTACAAAAGTGTACAAGGGTGCACAAGTTTGTACAAGGGTGTACAAGTGTGTACAAGCTTGTAGAAGTGTGTACAAGCTTGTACAAGTGTGTACAAGGGTGTACAGGTTTGTACAAGGTTGTACAAGTGTTTACAAGGGAGTACAAGTATGTACAAGAATGTACAAGTTTGTACAAGTGTGTACAAGTGTGTACAAGGTTGTACAAGTGTGTACAAGGTTGTACAAGTGTGTACAAGGTTGTACAAGTGTGTACAAGGTTGAACAAGTGTGTACAAAGGTGTACAAGTGTGTACAAGGTTGTACAAGTGTGTACAAGGTTGTACAAGTGTGTACAAGGTTGTACAAGTGTGTACAAGGTTGTACAAGGTTGTACAATTGTGTACAAGGTTGTACAAGTGTGTACAAGGTTGTACAAGTGTGTACAAGGGTGTACAAGTGTGTACAAGCTTGTACAAGTGTGTACAAGGGTGTACAGGTTTGTACAAGGTTGTACAAGTGTTTACAAGGGTGTACAAGTATGTACAAGAATGTACAAGATTGTACAAGTGTGTACAAGTTTGTAAAAGGTTGTACAAGTGTGTACAAGGGTGTACAAGTGTGTACAAGGGTGCACAAGTGTGTACAAGGGTGTACAATCGTGTACAAGCTTGTACAAGTGTGTACAAGGGTGTACAGGTTTGTACAAGGTTGTACAAGTGTGTACAAGGTTGTACAAGTGTGTACAAGGGTGTACAAGTTTGTACAAGTGTGTACAAGTTTGTACAATTGTGTACAAGTTTGTACAAGGTTGTACAAATGTATACAAGGGTGTACAAAAGTGTACAAGGGTGCACAAGTTTGTACAAGGGTGTACAAGTGTGTACAAGCTTGTACAAGTGTGTACAAGCTTGTACAAGTGTGTACAAGGGTGTACAGGTTTGTACAAGGTTGTACAAGTGTTTACAAGGGTGTACAAGTATGCACAAGAATGTACAAGTTTGTACAAGTGTGTACAAGTTTGTAAAAGGTTGTACAAGTGTATACAAGGGTGTACAAGTGTGTACAAGGGTGCACAAGTGTGTACAAGGGTGTACAATCTTGTACAAGCTTGTACAAGTGTGTACAAGGGTGTACAGGTTTGTACAAGGGTGTACAGGTTTGTACAAGGTTGTACAAGTGTGTACAAGGGTGTACAAATGTGAACAAGGATGTAAAAGTTTATACAAGTGTGTACAAGTTTGTACAAGGTTGTACAAGTAAGTACAAGTTTGTACAAGAATGTACAAGTGTGTACAAGGTTTTACAATTGTGTAAAAGGTTGTACAAGTGTGTACAAGGTTGTACAAGTGTGTACAAGGGTGCACAAGTGTGTACAAGGGTGTACAATCGTGTACATGCTTGTACAAGTTTTTACAAGGTTGTACAAGTGTGTACAAGGTTGTACAAGTGTGTACAAGGTTGTACAAACGTGTACAAGGTTGTACAAGTGTGTACAAGCTTGTACAAGTGTGTACAAGGGTGTACAGGTTTGTACAAGGTTGTACAAGTGTTTACAAGGGTGTACAAAAGAATGTACAAGTTTGTACAAGTGTGTACAAGTTTGTAAAAGGTTGTACAAGTGTGTACAAGGTTGTACAAGTGTGTACAAGGTTGTATCATAGTGTACAAGGTTGTACAAGTGTGTACAAAGGTGTACAAGTGTGTACAAGGTTGTACAAGTGTGTACAAAGTTGTACAAGTGTGTACATGGTTGTACAAGTTTGTACAATTGTGTACAAGGTTTTACAAGTGTGTACAAGGGTGCACAAGTTTGTACAAGGGTGTACAAGTGTGTACAAGCTTGTACAAGTGTGTACAAGCTTGTACAAGTGTGTACAAGTGTGTACAAGTTTGTACAAGGTTGTACAAGTGTTTACAAGGGTGTACAAGTATGTACAAGAATGTTCAAGTTTGTACAAGTGTGTACAAGTTTGTAAAAGGTTGTACAAGTGTGTACAAGGGTGTACAAGTGTGTACAAGGGTGCACAAGTGTGTACAAGGGTGTACAATCGTGTACAAGCTTGTACAAGTGTGTACAAGGGTGTACAGGTTTGTACAAGGTTGTACAAGTGTGTACAAGGGTGTACAAATGTGTACAAGGATGTAAAAGTTTGTACAAGTGTGTACAAGTTTGTACAAGGTTGTACAAGTAAGTACAAGTTTGTACAAGAATGTACAAGTGTGTACAAGGTTTTACAATTGTGTAAAAGGTTGTACAAGTGTGTACAAGGTTGTACAAGTGTGTACAAGGTTGTACAAGTGTGTACAAGCTTGTACAAGTGTGTACAAGGTTGTACAAGTGTGTACAAGGTTGTACAAGTGTGTACAAGGTTGTACAAGTGTGTACAAGTTTGTTCAAGTGTGTACAAGTTTGTACAAGGTTGTACAAATGTGTACAAGGGTGTACAAAAGTGTACAAGGGTGCACAAGTTTGTACAAGGGTGTACAAGTGTGTACAAGTTTGTACAAGTGTGTACAAGCTTGTACAAGGGTTTACAGGTTTGTACAAGGTTGTACAAGTGTGTACAAGGGTGTACAAGTATGTACAAGAATGTACAAGTTTGTACAAGTGTGTACAAGGGTGTACAAGTATGTACAAGAATGTACAAGTTTGTACAAGTGTGTACAAGGGTGTACAAATGTGTACAAGGATGTAAAAGTTTGTACAAGTGTGTACAAGTTTGTAGTAGGTTGTACAAGGTTGTACAAGTGTGTACAAGGTTGTACAAGTGTGTACAAGGTTGTACAAGTGTGTACAAGGTTGTACAAGTGTGTACAAGGTTGTACAAGTGTGTACAAGGTTGTACAAGTGTGTACAAGGGTTCACAAGTGTGTACAAGGGTGTACAATCGTGTACAAGCTTGTACAATCGTGTACAAGCTTGTACAAGTGTGTACAAGGGTTTACAGGTTTGTACAAGGTTGTACAAGTGTGTACAAGGGTGTACAAATGTGTACAAGGATGTAAAAGTTTATACAAGTGTGTACAAATTTGTACAAGGTTGTTTAAGTGTGTACAATGTTTTACAATTGTGTACAAGGTTGTACAAGTGTGTACAAGGTTGTACAAGTGTGTACAAGGATGTACAAGTGTGTACAAGGTTGTACAAGTGTGTACAAGTTTGTACAAGTGTGTACAAGTTTGTACAAGGTTGTACAAATGTGTACAAGGGTGTACAAAAGTGTACAAGGGTGCACAAGTTTGTACAAGGGTGTACAAGTGTGTACAAGGGTGTACAGGTTTGTACAAGGTTGTACAAGTGTGTACAAGCTTGAACAAGTGTGTACAAGGTTGTACAAGTGTTTACAAGGTTGTACAAGTGTGTACAAGGTTGCACAAGTGTGTACAAGGTTGCACAAGTGTGTACAAGAGTGTACAATCGTGTACAAGCTTGTACAAGTGTGTACAAGGGTGTACAGGTTTGTACAAGGTTGTACAAGTGTGTACAAGGTTTTACAATTGTGTACAAGGTTGTACAAGTGTGTACAAGGTTGTACAAGTGTGTACAAGCTTGTACAAGTGTGTACAAGCTTGTACAAGTGTGTACAAGGTTGTACAAGTGTGTACATGGTTGTTCAAGTGTGTACATGTTTGTACAAGTGTGTTTAAGTTTGTACAAGGTTGTACAAATGTGTACAAGGGTGTACAAAAGTGTACAAGGGTGCACAAGTTTGTACAAGGGTGTACAAGTGTGTACAAGCTTGTACAAGTGTGTACAATGGTGTACAGATTTGTACTAGGTTGTACAAATGTGTACAAGGATGTACAAGTATGTACAAGAATGTACAATTTTGTACAAGTGTGTACAAGTTTGTAAAAGGTTGTACAAGTGTGTACAAGGGTGAACAAGTGTGTACAAGGTTGTACAAGTGTGTACAAGCTTGTACAAGTGTGTACAAGCTTGTACAAGTGTGTACAAGGGTGTACAAGTTTGTACAAGGTTGTACAAGTTTTTACAAGGTTGTACAAGTGTGTACAAGGTTGTACAAGTGTGTACAAGGTTGTACAAGTGTGTACAAGGTTGTACAAGTGTGTACAAGGTTGTACAAGTGTGTACAAGGTTGTACAAGTGTGTACAAGGTTGTACAAGGGTGTACAAGGGTGCACAAGTGTGTACAAGGGTGTACAATCGTGTACAAGCTTGTACAATCGTGTACATGCTTGTTTCAAGTTTGTACAAGGGTTTACAGGTTTGTACAAGGTTGTACAAGTGTGTACAAGGGTGTACAAGTATGTACAAGAATGTACAAGTTTGTACAAGTGTGTACAAGGGTGTACAAATGTGTACAAGGATGTAAAAGTTTGTACAAGTGTGTACAAGTTTGTACAAGGTTGTACAAGGTTGTACAAGTGTGTACAAGGTTGTACAAGTGTGTACAAGGTTGTACAAGTGTGTACAAGTTTGTACAAGTGTGTACAAGTTTGTACAAGGTTGTACAAATGTGTACAAGGGTGTACAAAAGTGTACAAGGGTGCACAAGTTTGTACAAGGGTGTACAAGTGTGTACAAGGGTGTACAGGTTTGTACAAGGTTGTACAAGTGTTTACAAGGTTGTACAAGTGTGTACAAGGTTGCACAAGTGTGTACAAGAGTGTACAATCGTGTACAAGCTTGTACAAGTGTGTACAAGGGTGTACAGGTTTGTACAAGGTTGTACAAGTGTGTACAAGGTTTTACAATTGTGTACAAGGTTTTACAATTGTGTACAAGGTTGTAAAAGTGTGTACAAGTTTGTTCAAGTGTGTACATGTTTGTACAAGTGTGTTTAAGTTTGTACAAGGTTGTACAAATGTGTACAAGGGTGTACAAAAGTGTACAAGGGTGCACAAGTTTGTACAAGGGTGTACAAGTGTGTACAAGCTTGTACAAGTGTGTACAAGGGTGTACAGGTTTGTACAAGGTTGTACAAATGTGTACAAAGATGTACAAGTATGTACAAGAATGTACAATTTTGTACAAGTGTGTACAAGTTTGTAAAAGGTTGTACAAGTGTGTACAAGGGTGAACAAGTGTGTACAAGGTTGTACAAGTGTGTACAAGCTTGTACAAGTTTTTACAAGGTTGTACAAGTGTGTACAAGGTTGTACAAGTGTGTACAAGGTTGTACAAGTGTGTACAAGGTTGTACAAGTGTGTACAAGGTTGTACAAGTGTGTACAAGGGTGCACAAGTTTGTACAAGGGTGTACAAGTGTGTACAAGCTTGTACAAGTGTGTACAAGTATGTAAAAGGTTGTACAAGTGTGTACAAGGGTGTACAAGTGTGTACAAGGGTGCACAAGTGTGTACAAGGGTGTACAATCGTGTACAAGCTTGTACAAGTGTGTACAAGGGTGTACAGGTTTGTACAAGGTTGTACAAGTGTGTACAAAGGTGTACAAATGTGTACAAGGATGTAAAAGTTTGTACAAGTGTGTACAAGTTTGTACAAGGTTGTACAAGTAAGTACAAGTTTGTACAAGAATGTACAAGTGTGTACAAGGTTTTACAATTGTGTAAAAGGTTGTACAAGTGTGTACAAAGTTGTACAAGTGTGTACATGGTTGTACAAGTTTGTACAATTGTGTACAAGGTTTTACAAGTGTGTACAAGGGTGCACAAGTTTGTACAAGGGTGTACAAGTGTGTACAAGCTTGTACAAGTGTGTACAAGCTTGTACAAGTGTGTACAAGTGTGTACAAGTTTGTACAAGGTTGTACAAGTGTTTACAAGGGTGTACAAGTATGTACAAGAATGTTCAAGTTTGTACAAGTGTGTACAAGTTTGTAAAAGGTTGTACAAGTGTGTACAAGGGTGTACAAGTGTGTACAAGGGTGCACAAGTGTGTACAAGGGTGTACAATCGTGTACAAGCTTGTACAAGTGTGTACAAGGGTGTACAGGTTTGTACAAGGTTGTACAAGTGTGTACAAGGGTGTACAAATGTGTACAAGGATGTAAAAGTTTGTACAAGTGTGTACAAGTTTGTACAAGGTTGTACAAGTAAGTACAAGTTTGTACAAGAATGTACAAGTGTGTACAAGGTTTTACAATTGTGTAAAAGGTTGTACAAGTGTGTACAAGGTTGTACAAGTGTGTACAAGGTTGTACAAGTGTGTACAAGCTTGTACAAGTGTGTACAAGGTTGTACAAGTGTGTACAAGGTTGTACAAGTGTGTACAAGGTTGTACAAGTGTGTACAAGTTTGTTCAAGTGTGTACAAGTTTGTACAAGGTTGTACAAATGTGTACAAGGGTGTACAAAAGTGTACAAGGGTGCACAAGTTTGTACAAGGGTGTACAAGTGTGTACAAGTTTGTACAAGTGTGTACAAGCTTGTACAAGGGTTTACAGGTTTGTACAAGGTTGTACAAGTGTGTACAAGGGTGTACAAGTATGTACAAGAATGTACAAGTTTGTACAAGTGTGTACAAGGGTGTACAAGTATGTACAAGAATGTACAAGTTTGTACAAGTGTGTACAAGGGTGTACAAATGTGTACAAGGATGTAAAAGTTTGTACAAGTGTGTACAAGTTTGTAGTAGGTTGTACAAGGTTGTACAAGTGTGTACAAGGTTGTACAAGTGTGTACAAGGTTGTACAAGTGTGTACAAGGTTGTACAAGTGTGTACAAGGTTGTACAAGTGTGTACAAGGTTGTACAAGTGTGTACAAGGGTTCACAAGTGTGTACAAGGGTGTACAATCGTGTACAAGCTTGTACAATCGTGTACAAGCTTGTACAAGTGTGTACAAGGGTTTACAGGTTTGTACAAGGTTGTACAAGTGTGTACAAGGGTGTACAAATGTGTACAAGGATGTAAAAGTTTATACAAGTGTGTACAAATTTGTACAAGGTTGTTTAAGTGTGTACAATGTTTTACAATTGTGTACAAGGTTGTACAAGTGTGTACAAGGTTGTACAAGTGTGTACAAGGATGTACAAGTGTGTACAAGGTTGTACAAGTGTGTACAAGTTTGTACAAGTGTGTACAAGTTTGTACAAGGTTGTACAAATGTGTACAAGGGTGTACAAAAGTGTACAAGGGTGCACAAGTTTGTACAAGGGTGTACAAGTGTGTACAAGGGTGTACAGGTTTGTACAAGGTTGTACAAGTGTGTACAAGCTTGAACAAGTGTGTACAAGGTTGTACAAGTGTTTACAAGGTTGTACAAGTGTGTACAAGGTTGCACAAGTGTGTACAAGGTTGCACAAGTGTGTACAAGAGTGTACAATCGTGTACAAGCTTGTACAAGTGTGTACAAGGGTGTACAGGTTTGTACAAGGTTGTACAAGTGTGTACAAGGTTTTACAATTGTGTACAAGGTTGTACAAGTGTGTACAAGGTTGTACAAGTGTGTACAAGCTTGTACAAGTGTGTACAAGCTTGTACAAGTGTGTACAAGGTTGTACAAGTGTGTACATGGTTGTTCAAGTGTGTACATGTTTGTACAAGTGTGTTTAAGTTTGTACAAGGTTGTACAAATGTGTACAAGGGTGTACAAAAGTGTACAAGGGTGCACAAGTTTGTACAAGGGTGTACAAGTGTGTACAAGCTTGTACAAGTGTGTACAATGGTGTACAGATTTGTACTAGGTTGTACAAATGTGTACAAGGATGTACAAGTATGTACAAGAATGTACAATTTTGTACAAGTGTGTACAAGTTTGTAAAAGGTTGTACAAGTGTGTACAAGGGTGAACAAGTGTGTACAAGGTTGTACAAGTGTGTACAAGCTTGTACAAGTGTGTACAAGCTTGTACAAGTGTGTACAAGGGTGTACAAGTTTGTACAAGGTTGTACAAGTTTTTACAAGGTTGTACAAGTGTGTACAAGGTTGTACAAGTGTGTACAAGGTTGTACAAGTGTGTACAAGGTTGTACAAGTGTGTACAAGGTTGTACAAGTGTGTACAAGGTTGTACAAGTGTGTACAAGGTTGTACAAGGGTGTACAAGGGTGCACAAGTGTGTACAAGGGTGTACAATCGTGTACAAGCTTGTACAATCGTGTACATGCTTGTTTCAAGTTTGTACAAGGGTTTACAGGTTTGTACAAGGTTGTACAAGTGTGTACAAGGGTGTACAAGTATGTACAAGAATGTACAAGTTTGTACAAGTGTGTACAAGGGTGTACAAATGTGTACAAGGATGTAAAAGTTTGTACAAGTGTGTACAAGTTTGTACAAGGTTGTACAAGGTTGTACAAGTGTGTACAAGGTTGTACAAGTGTGTACAAGGTTGTACAAGTGTGTACAAGTTTGTACAAGTGTGTACAAGTTTGTACAAGGTTGTACAAATGTGTACAAGGGTGTACAAAAGTGTACAAGGGTGCACAAGTTTGTACAAGGGTGTACAAGTGTGTACAAGGGTGTACAGGTTTGTACAAGGTTGTACAAGTGTTTACAAGGTTGTACAAGTGTGTACAAGGTTGCACAAGTGTGTACAAGAGTGTACAATCGTGTACAAGCTTGTACAAGTGTGTACAAGGGTGTACAGGTTTGTACAAGGTTGTACAAGTGTGTACAAGGTTTTACAATTGTGTACAAGGTTTTACAATTGTGTACAAGGTTGTAAAAGTGTGTACAAGTTTGTTCAAGTGTGTACATGTTTGTACAAGTGTGTTTAAGTTTGTACAAGGTTGTACAAATGTGTACAAGGGTGTACAAAAGTGTACAAGGGTGCACAAGTTTGTACAAGGGTGTACAAGTGTGTACAAGCTTGTACAAGTGTGTACAAGGGTGTACAGGTTTGTACAAGGTTGTACAAATGTGTACAAAGATGTACAAGTATGTACAAGAATGTACAATTTTGTACAAGTGTGTACAAGTTTGTAAAAGGTTGTACAAGTGTGTACAAGGGTGAACAAGTGTGTACAAGGTTGTACAAGTGTGTACAAGCTTGTACAAGTTTTTACAAGGTTGTACAAGTGTGTACAAGGTTGTACAAGTGTGTACAAGGTTGTACAAGTGTGTACAAGGTTGTACAAGTGTGTACAAGGTTGTACAAGTGTGTACAAGGGTGCACAAGTTTGTACAAGGGTGTACAAGTGTGTACAAGCTTGTACAAGTGTGTACAAGTATGTAAAAGGTTGTACAAGTGTGTACAAGGGTGTACAAGTGTGTACAAGGGTGCACAAGTGTGTACAAGGGTGTACAATCGTGTACAAGCTTGTACAAGTGTGTACAAGGGTGTACAGGTTTGTACAAGGTTGTACAAGTGTGTACAAAGGTGTACAAATGTGTACAAGGATGTAAAAGTTTGTACAAGTGTGTACAAGTTTGTACAAGGTTGTACAAGTAAGTACAAGTTTGTACAAGAATGTACAAGTGTGTACAAGGTTTTACAATTGTGTAAAAGGTTGTACAAGTGTGTACAAGGTTGTACAAGTGTGTACAAGGTAGTACAAGTGTGTACAAGCTTGTACAAGTGTGTACAAGGTTGTACAAGTGTGTACAAGGTTGTACAAGTGTGTACAAGGTTGTACAAGTGTGTACAAGTTTGTTCAAGTGTGTACAAGTTTGTACAAGGTTGTACAAATGTGTACAAGGGTGTACAAAAGTGTACAAGGGTGCACAAGTTTGTACAAGGGTGTACAAGTGTGTACAAGTTTGTACAAGTGTGTACAAGCTTGTACAAGGGTTTACAGGTTTGTACAAGGTTGTACAAGTGTGTACAAGGGTGTACAAGTATGTACAAGAATGTACAAGTTTGTACAAGTGTGTACAAGGGTGTACAAGTATGTACAAGGTAGTACAAGTGTGTACAAGCTTGTACAAGTGTGTACAAGGTTGTACAAGTGTGTACAAGGTTGTACAAGTGTGTACAAGTTTGTTCAAGTGTGTACAAGTTTGTACAAGGTTGTACAAATGTGTACAAGGGTGTACAAAAGTGTACAAGGGTGCACAAGTTTGTACAAGGGTGTACAAGTGTGTACAAGTTTGTACAAGTGTGTACAAGCTTGTACAAGGGTTTACAGGTTTGTACAAGGTTGTACAAGTGTGTACAAGGGTGTACAAGTATGTACAAGAATGTACAAGTTTGTACAAGTGTGTACAAGGGTGTACAAGTATGTACAAGAATGTACAAGTTTGTACAAGTGTGTACAAGGGTGTACAAATGTGTACAAGTATGTAAAAGTTTGTACAAGTGTGTACAAGTTTGTAGTAGGTTGTACAAGGTTGTACAAGTGTGTACAAGGTTGTACAAGTGTGTACAAAGTTGTACAAGTGTGTACAAGGTTGTACAAGTGTGTACAAGGTTGTACAAGTGTGTACAAGGTTGTACAAGTGTGTACAAGGTTGTACAAGTGTGTACAAGGTTGTACAAGTGTGTACAAGGTTGTACAAGTGTGTACAAGGGTTCACAAGTGTGTACAAGGGTGTTCAATCGTGTACAAGCTTGTACAATCGTGTACAAGCTTGTACAAGTGTGTACAAGGGTTTACAGGTTTGTACAAGGTTGTACAAGTGTGTACAAGGGTGTACAAATGTGTACAAGGATGTAAAAGTTTATACAAGTGTGTACAAGTTTGTACAAGGTTGTTTAAGTGTGTACAATGTTTTACAATTGTGTACAAGGTTGTACAAGTGTGTACAAGGTTGTACAAGTGTGTACAAGGATGTACAAGTGTGTACAAGGTTGTACAAGTGTGTACAAGTTTGTACAAGTGTGTACAAGTTTGTACAAGGTTGTACAAATGTGTACAAGGGTGTACAAAAGTGTACAAGGGTGCACAAGTTTGTACAAGGGTGTACAAGTGTGTACAAGGGTGTACAGGTTTGTACAAGGTTGTACAAGTGTGTACAAGCTTGAACAAGTGTGTACAAGGTTGTACAAGTGTTTACAAGGTTGTACAAGTGTGTACAAGGTTGCACAAGTGTGTACAAGGTTGCACAAGTGTGTACAAGAGTGTACAATCGTGTACAAGCTTGTACAAGTGTGTACAAGGGTGTACAGGTTTGTACAAGATTGTACAAGTGTGTACAAGGTTGTACAAGTGTGTACAAGCTTGTACAAGTGTGTACAAGGTTGTACAAGTGTGTACATGGTTGTTCAAGTGTGTACATGTTTGTACAAGTGTGTTTAAGTTTGTACAAGGTTGTACAAATGTGTACAAGGGTGTACAAAAGTGTACAAGGGTGCACAAGTTTGTACAAGGGTGTACAAGTGTGTACAAGCTTGTACAAGTGTGTACAATGGTGTACAGGTTTGTACTAGGTTGTACAAATGTGTACAAGGATGTACAAGTATGTACAAGAATGTACAATTTTGTACAAGTATGTACAAGTTTGTAAAAGGTTGTACAAGTGTGTACAAGGGTGAACAAGTGTGTACAAGGTTGTACAAGTGTGTACAAGGTTGTACAAGTTTTTACAAGGTTGTACAAGTGTGTACAAGGTTGTACAAGTGTGTACAAGGTTGTACAAGTGTGTACAAGGTTGTACAAGTGTGTACAAGGTTGTACAAGGTTGTACAATTGTGTACAAGGTTGTACAAGTGTGTACAAGGTTGTACAAGTGTGTACAAGGTTGTACAAGTGTGTACAAGGGTGTACAAGTTTGTACAAGTGTGTACAAGGTTGTACAAGTGTGTACAAGGGTGTACAAGTTTGTACAAGTGTGTACATGTTTGTACAATTGTGTACAAGTTTGTACAAGGTTGTACAAATGTATACAAGGGTGCACAAGTGTGTACAAGGGTGTACAATCGTGTACAAGCTTGTACAAGTGTGAACAAGGGTGTACAGGTTTGTACAAGGTTGTACAAGTGTGTACAAGGGTTTACAAATGTGTACAAGGATGTAAAAGTTTGTACAAGTGTGTACAAGTTTGTACAAGGTTGTACAAGTAAGTACAAGTTTGTACAAGAATGTACAAGTGTGTACAAGGTTTTACAATTGTGTAAAAGGTTGTACAAGTGTGTACAAGGTTGTACAAGCGTGTACAAGGTTGTACAAGTGTATACAAGGTTGTACAAGTGTGTACAAGGTTGTACAAGTGTGTACAAGTTTGTTCAAGTGTGTACAAGTTTGTACAAGGTTGTACAAATGTGTACAAGGGTGTACAAAAGTGTACAAGGGTGCACAAGTTTGTACAAGGGTGTACAAGTGTGTACAAGCTTGTACAAGTGGGTTTACAGGTTTGTACAAGGTTGTACAAGTGTGTACAAGGGTGTACAAGTATGTACAAGAATGTACAAGTTTGTACAAGTGTGTACAAGGGTGTACAAGTATGTACAAGAATGTACAAGTTTGTACAAGTGTGTACAAGGATGTACAAATGTGTACAAGGATGTAAAAGTTTGTACAAGTGTGTACAAGTTTGTACAAGATTGTACAAGGTTGTACAAGTGTGTACAAGGTTGTACAAGTGTGTACAAGGTTGTACAAGTGTGTACAAGGTTGTACAAGTGTGTACAAGGTTGTACAAGTGTGTACAAGGGTGCAAAAGTGTGTACAAGGGTGTACAATCGTGTACAAGCTTGTACAATCGTGTACATGCTTGTTTCAAGTTTGTACAAGGGTTTACAGGTTTGTACAAGGTTGTACAAGTGTGTACAAGGGTGTAAAAGTATGTACAAGAATGTACAAGTTTGTACAAGTGTGTACAAGGGTGTACAAATGTGTACAAGGATGTAAAAGTTTGTACAAGTGTGTACAAGTTTGTACAAGGTTGTACAAGGTTGTACAAGTGTGTACAAGGTTGTACAAGTGTGTACAAGGTTGTACAAGTGTGTACAAGGTTGTACAAGTGTGTACAAGTTTGTACAAGTGTGTACAAGTTTGTACAAGGTTGTACAAATGTGTACAAGGGTGTACAAAAGTGTACAAGGGTGCACAAGTTTGTACAAGGGTGTACAAGTGTGTACAAGGGTGTACAGGTTTGTACAAGGTTGTACAAGTGTTTACAAGGTTGTACAAGTGTGTACAAGGTTGCACAAGTGTGTACAAGAGTGTACAATCGTGTACAAGCTTGTACAAGTGTGTACAAGGTTTTACAATTGTGTACAAGGTTGTACAAGTGTGTACAAGGTTGTACAAGTGTGTACAAGTTTGTACAAGTAAGTACAATCTTGTACAAGTGTGTACAAGGTTGTACAAGTGTGTACATGGTTGTTCAAGTGTGTACATGTTTGTACACATGTGTTCAAGTTTGTACAAGGTTGTACAAATGTGTACAAGGGTGTACAAAAGTGTACAAGGGTGCACAAGTTTGTACAAGGGTGTACAAGTGTGTACAAGCTTGTACAAGTGTGTACATGGGTGTACAGGTTTGTACAAGGTTGTACAAATGTGTACAAAGATGTACAAGTATGTACAAGAATGTACAATTTTGTACAAGTGTGTACAAGTTTGTAAAAGGTTGTACAAGTGTGTACAAGGGTGAACAAGTGTGTACAAGGTTGTACAAGTGTGTACAAGCTTGTACAAGTGTGTACAAGGGTGTACAAGTGTGTACAAGGTTGTACAAGTTTTTACAAGGTTGTAAAAGTGTGTACAAGGTTGTACAAGTGTGTACAAGGGTGTACAAGTGTGTACAAGGTTGCACAAGTTTGTACAAGGGTGTACAAGTGTGTACAAGCTTGTACAAGTGTGTACAAGCTTGTACAAGTGTGTACAAGTGTGTACAAGTTTGTACAAGGTTGTACAAGTGTTTACAAGGGTGTACAAGTATGTACAAGAATGTTCAAGTTTGTACAAGTGTGTACAAGTTTGTAAAAGGTTGTACAAGTGTGTACAAGGGTGTACAAGTGTGTACAAGGGTGCACAAGTGTGTACAAGGGTGTACAATCGTGTACAAGCTTGTACAAGTGTGTACAAGGGTGTACAGGTTTGTACAAGGTTGTACAAATGTGTACACAAAGGTGTACAAATGTGTACAAGGATGTAAAAGTTTGTACAAGTGTGTACAAGTTTGTACAAGGTTGTACAAGTAAGTACAAGTTTGTACAAGAATGTACAAGTGTGTGCAAGGTTTTACAATTGTGTAAAAGGTTGTACAAGTGTGTACAAGGTTGTACAAGTGTGTACAAGGTAGTACAAGTGTGTACAAGCTTGTACAAGTGTGTACAAGGTTGTACAAGTGTGTACAAGGTTGTACAAGTGTGTACAAGGTTGTACAAGTGTGTACAAGTTTGTTCAAGTGTGTACAAGTTTGTACAAGGTTGTACAAATGTGTACAAGGGTGTACAAAAGTGTACAAGGGTGCACAAGTTTGTACAAGGGTGTACAAGTGTGTACAAGTTTGTACAAGTGTGTACAAGCTTGTACAAGGGTTTACAGGTTTGTACAAGGTTGTACAAGTGTGCACAAGGGTGTACAAGTATGTACAAGAATGTACAAGTTTGTACAAGTGTGTACAAGGGTGTACAAGTATGTACAAGGTAGTACAAGTGTGTACAAGCTTGTACAAGTGTGTACAAGGTTGTACAAGTGTGTACAAGGTTGTACAAGTGTGTACAAGGTTGTACAAGTGTGTACAAGTTTGTTCAAGTGTGTACAAGTTTGTACAAGGTTGTACAAATGTGTACAAGGGTGTACAAAAGTGTACAAGGGTGCACAAGTTTGTACAAGGGTGTACAAGTGTGTACAAGTTTGTACAAGTGTGTACAAGCTTGTACAAGGGTTTACAGGTTTGTACAAGGTTGTACAAGTGTGTACAAGGGTGTACAAGTATGTACAAGAATGTACAAGTTTGTACAAGTGTGTACAAGGGTGTACAAGTATGTACAAGAATGTACAAGTTTGTACAAGTGTGTACAAGGGTGTACAAATGTGTACAAGGATGTAAAAGTTTGTACAAGTGTGTACAAGTTTGTAGTAGGTTGTACAAGGTTGTACAAGTGTCTACAAGGTTGTACAAGTGTGTACAAAGTTGTACAAGTGTGTACAAGGTTGTACAAGTGTGTACAAGGTTGTACAAGTGTGTACAAGGTTGTACAAGTGTGTACAAGGTTGTACAAGTGTGTACAAGGTTGTACAAGTGTGTACAAGGGTTCACAAGTGTGTACAAGGGTGTACAATCGTGTACAAGCTTGTACAATCGTGTACAAGCTTGTACAAGTGTGTACAAGGGTTTACAGGTTTGTACAAGGTTGTACAAGTGTGTACAAGGGTGTACAAATGTGTACAAGGATGTAAAAGTTTATACAAGTGTGTACAAGTTTGTACAAGGTTGTTTAAGTGTGTACAATGTTTTACAATTGTGTACAAGGTTGTACAAGTGTGTACAAGGTTGTACAAGTGTGTACAAGGATGTACAAGTGTGTACAAGGTTGTACAAGTGTGTACAAGTTTGTACAAGTGTGTACAAGTTTGTACAAGGTTGTACAAATGTGTACAAGGGTGTACAAAAGTGTACAAGGGTGCACAAGTTTGTACAAGGGTGTACAAGTGTGTACAAGGGTGTACAGGTTTGTACAAGGTTGTACAAGTGTGTACAAGCTTGAACAAGTGTGTACAAGGTTGTACAAGTGTTTACAAGGTTGTACAAGTGTGTACAAGGTTGCACAAGTGTGTACAAGTTTGCACAAGTGTGTACAAGAGTGTACAATCGTGTACAAGCTTGTACAAGTGTGTACAAGGGTGTACAGGTTTGTACAAGATTGTACAAGTGTGTACAAGGTTTTACAATTGTGTACAAGGTTGTACAAGTGTGTACAAGGTTGTACAAGTGTGTACAAGGTTGTACAAGTGTGTACAAGCTTGTACAAGTGTGTACAAGGTTGTACAAGTGTGTACATGGTTGTTCAAGTGTGTACATGTTTGTACAAGTGTGTTTTAAGTTTGTACAAGGTTGTACAAATGTGTACAAGGGTGTACAAAAGTGTACAAGGGTGCACAAGTTTGTACAAGGGTGTACAAGTGTGTACAAGCTTGTACAAGTGTGTACAATGGTGTACAGGTTTGTACTAGGTTGTACAAATGTGTACAAGGATGTACAAGTATGTACAAGAATGTACAATTTTGTACAAGTGTGTACAAGTTTGTAAAAGGTTGTACAAGTGTGTACAAGGGTGAACAAGTGTGTACAAGGTTGTACAAGTGTGTACAAGGTTGTACAAGTTTTTACAAGGTTGTACAAGTGTGTACAAGGTTGTACAAGTTTGTACAAGGTTGTACAAGTGTGTACAAGGTTGTACAAGGTTGTACAATTGTGTACAAGGTTGTACAATTGTGTACAAGGTTGTACAAGTGTGTACAAGGTTGTACAAGTGTGTACAAGGTTGTACAAGTGTGTACAAGGGTGTACAAGTTTGTACAAGTGTGTACAAGGTTGTACAAGTGTGTACAAGGGTGTACAAGTTTGTACAAGTGTGTACAAGTTTGTACAATTGTGTACAAGTTTGTACAAGGTTGTACAAATGTATACAAGGGTGCACAAGTGTGTACAAGGGTGTACAATCGTGTACAAGCTTGTACAAGTGTGAACAAGGGTGTACAGGTTTGTACAAGGTTGTACAAGTGTGTACAAGGGTGTACAAATGTGTACAAGGATGTAAAAGTTTGTACAAGTGTGTACAAGTTTGTACAAGGTTGTACAAGTAAGTTCAAGTTTGTACAAGAATGTACAAGTGTGTACAAGGTTTTACAATTGTGTAAAAGGTTGTACAAGTGTGTACAAGGTTGTACAAGCGTGTACAAGGTTGTACAAGTGTATACAAGGTTGTACAAGTGTGTACAAGGTTGTACAAGTGTGTACAAGTTTGTTCAAGTGTGTACAAGTTTGTACAAGGTTGTACAAATGTGTACAAGGGTGTACAAAAGTGTACAAGGGTGCACAAGTTTGTACAAGGGTGTACAAGTGTGTACAAGCTTGTACAAGTGTGTACAAGCTTGTACAAGGGTTTACAGGTTTGTACAAGGTTGTACAAGTGTGTACAAGGGTGTACAAGTATGTACAAGAATGTACAAGTTTGTACAAGTGTGTACAAGGGTGTACAAGTATGTACAAGAATGTACAAGTTTGTACAAGTGTGTACAAGGATGTACAAATGTGTACAAGGATGTAAAAGTTTGTACAAGTGTGTACAAGTTTGTACAAGGTTGTACAAGGTTGTACAAGTGTGTACAAGGTTGTACAAGTGTGTACAAGGTTGTACAAGTGTGTACAAGGGTGCACAAGTGTGTACAAGGGTGTACAATCGTGTACAAGCTTGTACAATCGTGTACATGCTTGTTTCAAGTTTGTACAAGGGTTTACAGGTTTGTACAAGGTTGTACAAGTGTGTACAAGGGTGTACAAGTATGTACAAGAATGTACAAGTTTGTACAAGTGTGTACAAGGGTGTACAAATGTGTACAAGGATGTAAAAGTTTGTACAAGTGTGTACAAGTTTGTACAAGGTTGTACAAGGTTGTACAAGTGTGTACAAGGTTGTACAAGTGTGTACAAGGTTGTACAAGTGTGTACAAGTTTGTACAAGTGTGTACAAGTTTGTACAAGGTTGTACAAATGTGTACAAGGGTGTACAAAAGTGTACAAGGGTGCACAAGTTTGTACAAGGGTGTACAAGTGTGTACAAGGGTGTACAGGTTTGTACAAGGTTGTACAAGTGTTTACAAGGTTGTACAAGTGTGTACAAGGTTGCACAAGTGTGTACAAGAGTGTACAATCGTGTACAAGCTTGTACAAGTGTGTACAAGGGTGTACAGGTTTGTACAAGGTTGTACAAGTGTGTACAAGGTTTTACAATTGTGTACAAGGTTGTACAAGTGTGTACAAGGTTGTACAAGTGTGTACAAGTTTGTACAAGTGTGTACAAGCTTGTACAAGTGTGTACAAGGTTGTACAAGTGTGTACATGGTTGTTCAAGTGTGTACATGTTTGTACAAGTGTGTTTAAGTTTGTACAAGGTTGTACAAATGTGTACAAGGGTGTACAAAAGTGTACAAGGGTGCACAAGTTTGTACAAGGGTGTACAAGTGTGTACAAGCTTGTACAAGTGTGTACAAGGGTGTACAGGTTTGTACAAGGTAGTACAAATGTGTACAAGGATGTACAAGTATGTACAAGAATGTACAATTTTGTACAAGTGTGTACAAGTTTGTAAAAGGTTGTACAAGTGTGTATAAGGGTGAACAAGTGTGTACAAGGTTGTACAAGTGTGTACAAGCTTGTACAAGTGTGTACAAGGGTGTACAAGTGTGTACAAGGTTGTACAAGTTTTTACAAGGTTGTACAATTGTGTACAAGGTTGTACAAGTGTGTACAAGGTTGTACAAGTGTGTACAAGGTTGTACAAGTGTGTACAAGGTTGTATAAGTGTGTACAAGGTTGAAAAAGTGTGTACAAGGTTGTACAAGTGTGTACAAGGTTGTACAAGTGTGTACAAGGTTGTACAAGTGTGTACAAAGGTGTACAAGTGTGTACAAGGTTGTACATGTGTGTACAAGGTTGTACAAGTGTGTACAAGGTTGTACAAGTGTGTACAAGGGTGTACAAGTTTGTACAAGTGTGTACACGTTTGTACAATTGTGTACAAGTTTGTACAAGGTTGTACAAATGTATACAAGGGTGTACAAAAGTGTACAAGGGTGCACAAGTTTGTACAAGGGTGTAAAAGTGTGTACAAGCTTGTACAAGTGTGTACAAGCTTGTACAAGTGTGTACAAGGGTGTACAGGTTTGTACAAGGTTGTACAAGTGTTTACAAGGGTGTACAAGTATGTACAAGAATGTACAAGTTTGTACAAGTGTGTACAAGTTTGTAAAAGGTTGTACAAGTGTGTACAAGGGTGTACAAGTGTGTACAAGGGTGCACAAGTGTGTACAAGCTTGTACAAGTGTGTACAAGGGTGTACAGGTTTGTACAAGGTTGTACAAGTGTGTACAAGGATGTACAAGTATGTACAAGAATGTACAATTTTGTACAAGTGTGTACAAGTTTGTAAAAGGTTGTACAAGTGTGTACAAGGGTGTACAAGTGTGTACAAGGTTGTACAAGTGTGTACAAGCTTGTACAAGTGTGTACAAGGGTGTACAAGTGTGTACAAGCTTGTACAAGTGTGTACAAGGGTGTACAAGTGTGTACAAGGTTGTACAAGTTTTTACAAGGTTGTACAAGTGTGTACAAGGTTGTACAAGTGTGTACAAGGTTGTACAAGTGTGTACAAGGTTGTACAAGTGTGTACAAGGTTGTACAAGTGTGTACAAGGTTGTATAAGTGTGTACAAGGTTGAAAAAGTGTGTACAAGGTTGTACAAGTGTGTACAAGGTTGTACAAGTGTGGACAAGGTTGTACAAGTGTGTACAAAGGTGTACAATTGTGTACAAGGTTGTACAAGTGTGTACAAGGTTGTACAAGTGTGTACAAGGTTGTACAAGTGTGTAAAAGGTTGTACAAGTGTGTACAAGGTTGTACAAGGTTGTACAATTGTGTACAAGGTTGTACAAGTGTGTACAAGGTTGTACAAGTGTGTACAAGGTTGTACAAGTGTGTACAAGGTTGTACAAGTGAGTACAAGGGTGTACAAGTTTGTACAAGTGTGTACAAGTTTGTACAAGTGTGTACAAGTTTGTACAAGGTTGTACAAATGTATACAAGGGTGTACAAAAGTGTACAAGGGTGCACAAGTTTGTACAAGGGTGTACAAGTGTGTACAAGCTTGTACAAGTGTGTACAAGCTTGTACAAGTGTGTACAAGGGTGTACAGGTTTGTACAAGGTTGTACAAGTGTTTACAAGGGTGTACAAGTATGTACAAGAATGTACAAGTTTGTACAAGTGTGTACAAGTGTGTACAAGGTTGTACAAGTGTGTACAAGGTTGTACAAGTGTGTACAAGGTTGTACAAGTGTGTACAAGGTTGTACAATTGTGTACAAAGGTGTACAAGTGTGTACAAGGTTGTACAAGTGTGTACAAGGTTGAACAAGTGTGTACAAGGTTGTACAAGGTTGTACAATTGTGTACAAGGTTGTACAAGTGTGTACAAGGTTGTACAAGTGTGTACAAGGGTGTACAAGTTTGTACAAGTGTGTACAAGTTTGTACAAGTGTGTACAAGTTTGTACAAGTGTGTACAAGTTTGTACAAGTGTGTACAAATGTATACAAGGGTGTACAAAAGTGTACAAGGGTGCACAAGTTTGTACAAGGGTGTACAATCGTGTACAAGCTTGTACAATCGTGTACATGCTTGTTTCAAGTTTGTACAAGGGTTTACAGGTTTGTACAAGGTTGTACAAGTGTGTACAAGGGTGTACAAGTATGTACAAGAATGTACAAGTTTGTACAAGTGTGTACAAGGGTGTACAAATGTGTACAAGGATGTAAAAGTTTGTACAAGTGTGTACAAGTTTGTACAAGGTTGTACAAGGTTGTACAAGTGTGTACAAGGTTGTACAAGTGTGTACAAGGTTGTACAAGTGTGTACAAGTTTGTACAAGTGTGTACAAGTTTGTACAAGGTTGTACAAGGTTGTACAAGTGTGTACAAGGTTGTACAAGTGTGTACAAGGTTGTACAAGTGTGTACAAGCTTGTACAAGTGTGTACAAGGTTGTACAAGTGTGTACATGGTTGTTCAAGTGTGTACATGTTTGTACAAGTGTGTTTTAAGTTTGTACAAGGTTGTACAAATGTGTACAAGGGTGTACAAAAGTGTACAAGGGTGCACAAGTTTGTACAAGGGTGTACAAGTGTGTACAAGCTTGTACAAGTGTGTACAATGGTGTACAGGTTTGTACTAGGTTGTACAAATGTGTACAAGGATGTACAAGTATGTACAAGAATGTACAATTTTGTACAAGTGTGTACAAGTTTGTAAAAGGTTGTACAAGTGTGTACAAGGGTGAACAAGTGTGTACAAGGTTGTACAAGTGTGTACAAGGTTGTACAAGTTTTTACAAGGTTGTACAAGTGTGTACAAGGTTGTACAAGTTTGTACAAGGTTGTACAAGTGTGTACAAGGTTGTACAAGGTTGTACAATTGTGTACAAGGTTGTACAATTGTGTACAAGGTTGTACAAGTGTGTACAAGGTTGTACAAGTGTGTACAAGGTTGTACAAGTGTGTACAAGGGTGTACAAGTTTGTACAAGTGTGTACAAGGTTGTACAAGTGTGTACAAGGGTGTACAAGTTTGTACAAGTGTGTACAAGTTTGTACAATTGTGTACAAGTTTGTACAAGGTTGTACAAATGTATACAAGGGTGCACAAGTGTGTACAAGGGTGTACAATCGTGTACAAGCTTGTACAAGTGTGAACAAGGGTGTACAGGTTTGTACAAGGTTGTACAAGTGTGTACAAGGGTGTACAAATGTGTACAAGGATGTAAAAGTTTGTACAAGTGTGTACAAGTTTGTACAAGGTTGTACAAGTAAGTTCAAGTTTGTACAAGAATGTACAAGTGTGTACAAGGTTTTACAATTGTGTAAAAGGTTGTACAAGTGTGTACAAGGTTGTACAAGCGTGTACAAGGTTGTACAAGTGTATACAAGGTTGTACAAGTGTGTACAAGGTTGTACAAGTGTGTACAAGTTTGTTCAAGTGTGTACAAGTTTGTACAAGGTTGTACAAATGTGTACAAGGGTGTACAAAAGTGTACAAGGGTGCACAAGTTTGTACAAGGGTGTACAAGTGTGTACAAGCTTGTACAAGTGTGTACAAGCTTGTACAAGGGTTTACAGGTTTGTACAAGGTTGTACAAGTGTGTACAAGGGTGTACAAGTATGTACAAGAATGTACAAGTTTGTACAAGTGTGTACAAGGGTGTACAAGTATGTACAAGAATGTACAAGTTTGTACAAGTGTGTACAAGGATGTACAAATGTGTACAAGGATGTAAAAGTTTGTACAAGTGTGTACAAGTTTGTACAAGGTTGTACAAGGTTGTACAAGTGTGTACAAGGTTGTACAAGTGTGTACAAGGTTGTACAAGTGTGTACAAGGGTGCACAAGTGTGTACAAGGGTGTACAATCGTGTACAAGCTTGTACAATCGTGTACATGCTTGTTTCAAGTTTGTACAAGGGTTTACAGGTTTGTACAAGGTTGTACAAGTGTGTACAAGGGTGTACAAGTATGTACAAGAATGTACAAGTTTGTACAAGTGTGTACAAGGGTGTACAAATGTGTACAAGGATGTAAAAGTTTGTACAAGTGTGTACAAGTTTGTACAAGGTTGTACAAGGTTGTACAAGTGTGTACAAGGTTGTACAAGTGTGTACAAGGTTGTACAAGTGTGTACAAGTTTGTACAAGTGTGTACAAGTTTGTACAAGGTTGTACAAATGTGTACAAGGGTGTACAAAAGTGTACAAGGGTGCACAAGTTTGTACAAGGGTGTACAAGTGTGTACAAGGGTGTACAGGTTTGTACAAGGTTGTACAAGTGTTTACAAGGTTGTACAAGTGTGTACAAGGTTGCACAAGTGTGTACAAGAGTGTACAATCGTGTACAAGCTTGTACAAGTGTGTACAAGGGTGTACAGGTTTGTACAAGGTTGTACAAGTGTGTACAAGGTTTTACAATTGTGTACAAGGTTGTACAAGTGTGTACAAGGTTGTACAAGTGTGTACAAGTTTGTACAAGTGTGTACAAGCTTGTACAAGTGTGTACAAGGTTGTACAAGTGTGTACATGGTTGTTCAAGTGTGTACATGTTTGTACAAGTGTGTTTAAGTTTGTACAAGGTTGTACAAATGTGTACAAGGGTGTACAAAAGTGTACAAGGGTGCACAAGTTTGTACAAGGGTGTACAAGTGTGTACAAGCTTGTACAAGTGTGTACAAGGGTGTACAGGTTTGTACAAGGTAGTACAAATGTGTACAAGGATGTACAAGTATGTACAAGAATGTACAATTTTGTACAAGTGTGTACAAGTTTGTAAAAGGTTGTACAAGTGTGTATAAGGGTGAACAAGTGTGTACAAGGTTGTACAAGTGTGTACAAGCTTGTACAAGTGTGTACAAGGGTGTACAAGTGTGTACAAGGTTGTACAAGTTTTTACAAGGTTGTACAATTGTGTACAAGGTTGTACAAGTGTGTACAAGGTTGTACAAGTGTGTACAAGGTTGTACAAGTGTGTACAAGGTTGTATAAGTGTGTACAAGGTTGAAAAAGTGTGTACAAGGTTGTACAAGTGTGTACAAGGTTGTACAAGTGTGTACAAGGTTGTACAAGTGTGTACAAAGGTGTACAAGTGTGTACAAGGTTGTACATGTGTGTACAAGGTTGTACAAGTGTGTACAAGGTTGTACAAGTGTGTACAAGGGTGTACAAGTTTGTACAAGTGTGTACACGTTTGTACAATTGTGTACAAGTTTGTACAAGGTTGTACAAATGTATACAAGGGTGTACAAAAGTGTACAAGGGTGCACAAGTGTGTACAAGGGTGTACAAGTGTGTACAAGGGTGCACAAGTGTGTACAAGCTTGTACAAGTGTGTACAAGGGTGTACAGGTTTGTACAAGGTTGTACAAGTGTGTACAAGGATGTACAAGTATGTACAAGAATGTACAATTTTGTACAAGTGTGTACAAGTTTGTAAAAGGTTGTACAAGTGTGTACAAGGGTGTACAAGTGTGTACAAGGTTGTACAAGTGTGTACAAGCTTGTACAAGTGTGTACAAGGGTGTACAAGTGTGTACAAGCTTGTACAAGTGTGTACAAGGGTGTACAAGTGTGTACAAGGTTGTACAAGTTTTTACAAGGTTGTACAAGTGTGTACAAGGTTGTACAAGTGTGTACAAGGTTGTACAAGTGTGTACAAGGTTGTACAAGTGTGTACAAGGTTGTACAAGTGTGTACAAGGTTGTATAAGTGTGTACAAGGTTGAAAAAGTGTGTACAAGGTTGTACAAGTGTGTACAAGGTTGTACAAGTGTGGACAAGGTTGTACAAGTGTGTACAAAGGTGTACAATTGTGTACAAGGTTGTACAAGTGTGTACAAGGTTGTACAAGTGTGTACAAGGTTGTACAAGTGTGTAAAAGGTTGTACAAGTGTGTACAAGGTTGTACAAGGTTGTACAATTGTGTACAAGGTTGTACAAGTGTGTACAAGGTTGTACAAGTGTGTACAAGGTTGTACAAGTGTGTACAAGGTTGTACAAGTGAGTACAAGGGTGTACAAGTTTGTACAAGTGTGTACAAGTTTGTACAAGTGTGTACAAGTTTGTACAAGGTTGTACAAATGTATACAAGGGTGTACAAAAGTGTACAAGGGTGCACAAGTTTGTACAAGGGTGTACAAGTGTGTACAAGCTTGTACAAGTGTGTACAAGCTTGTACAAGTGTGTACAAGGGTGTACAGGTTTGTACAAGGTTGTACAAGTGTTTACAAGGGTGTACAAGTATGTACAAGAATGTACAAGTTTGTACAAGTGTGTACAAGTGTGTACAAGGTTGTACAAGTGTGTACAAGGTTGTACAAGTGTGTACAAGGTTGTACAAGTGTGTACAAGGTTGTACAATTGTGTACAAAGGTGTACAAGTGTGTACAAGGTTGTACAAGTGTGTACAAGGTTGAACAAGTGTGTACAAGGTTGTACAAGGTTGTACAATTGTGTACAAGGTTGTACAAGTGTGTACAAGGTTGTACAAGTGTGTACAAGGGTGTACAAGTTTGTACAAGTGTGTACAAGTTTGTACAAGTGTGTACAAGTTTGTACAAGTGTGTACAAGTTTGTACAAGTGTGTACAAATGTATACAAGGGTGTACAAAAGTGTACAAGGGTGCACAAGTTTGTACAAGGGTGTACAATCGTGTACAAGCTTGTACAATCGTGTACATGCTTGTTTCAAGTTTGTACAAGGGTTTACAGGTTTGTACAAGGTTGTACAAGTGTGTACAAGGGTGTACAAGTATGTACAAGAATGTACAAGTTTGTACAAGTGTGTACAAGGGTGTACAAATGTGTACAAGGATGTAAAAGTTTGTACAAGTGTGTACAAGTTTGTACAAGGTTGTACAAGGTTGTACAAGTGTGTACAAGGTTGTACAAGTGTGTACAAGGTTGTACAAGTGTGTACAAGTTTGTACAAGTGTGTACAAGTTTGTACAAGGTTGTACAAATGTGTACAAGGGTGTACAAAAGTGTACAAGGGTGCACAAGTTTGTACAAGGGTGTACAAGTGTGTACAAGGGTGTACAGGTTTGTACAAGGTTGTACAAGTGTTTACAAGGTTGTACAAGTGTGTACAAGGTTGCACAAGTGTGTACAAGAGTGTACAATCGTGTACAAGCTTGTACAAGTGTGTACAAGGGTGTACAGGTTTGGACAAGGTTGTACAAGTGTGTACAAGGTTTTACAATTGTGTACAAGGTTGTACAAGTGTGTACAAGGTTGTACAAGTGTGTACAAGTTTGTACAAGTGTGTACAAGCTTGTACAAGTGTGTACAAGGTTGTACAAGTGTGTACATGGTTGTTCAATTGTGTACATGTTTGTACAAGTGTGTTTAAGTTTGTACAAGGTTGTACAAATGTGTACAAGGGTGTACAAAAGTGTACAAGGGTGCACAAGTTTGTACAAGGGTGTACAAGTGTGTACAAGCTTGTACAAGTGTGTACAAGGGTGTACAGGTTTGTACAAGGTAGTACAAATGTGTACAAGGATGTACAAGTATGTACAAGAATGTACAATTTTGTACAAGTGTGTACAAGTTTGTAAAAGGTTGTACAAGTGTGTACAAGGGTGAACAAGTGTGTACAAGGTTGTACAAGTGTGTACAAGCTTGTACAAATGTGTACAAGGGTGTACAAGTGTGTACAAGGTTGTACAAGTTTTTACAAGGTTGTACAATTGTGTACAAGGTTGTACAAGTGTGTACAAGGTTGTACAAGTGTGTACAAGGTTGTACAAGTGTGTACAAGGTTGTATAAGTGTGTACAAGGTTGAAAAAGTGTGTACAAGGTTGTACAAGTGTGTACAAGGTTGTACAAGTGTGTACAAGGTTGTACAAGTGTGTACAAAGGTGTACAAGTGTGTACAAGGTTGTACATGTGTGTACAAGGTTGTACAAGTGTGTACAAGGTTGTACAAGTGTGTACAAGGGTGTACAAGTTTGTACAAGTGTGTACACGTTTGTACAATTGTGTACAAGTTTGTACAAGGTTGTACAAATGTATACAAGGGTGTACAAAAGTGTACAAGGGTGCACAAGTTTGTACAAGGGTGTAAAAGTGTGTACAAGCTTGTACAAGTGTGTACAAGCTTGTACAAGTGTGTACAAGGGTGTACAGGTTTGTACAAGGTTGTACAAGTGTTTACAAGGGTGTACAAGTATGTACAAGAATGTACAAGTTTGTACAAGTGTGTACAAGTTTGTAAAAGGTTGTACAAGTGTGTACAAGGGTGTACAAGTGTGTACAAGGGTGCACAAGTGTGTACAAGCTTGTACAAGTGTGTACAAGGGTGTACAGGTTTGTACAAGGTT